>NC_058409.1:121444575-121816696 GCF_002201575.2 Neomonachus schauinslandi
AAGAAAGAAAGAAAGAAAGAAAGAAAGAAAGAAAGAAAGAAAGAAAGAAAGAAAGAAAGAAAGAAAGAAAGAAAAAACAGGACTAAAACTGATTAGAGACGCTTTGCTTTAATCCAAGGGATAGCAAACTATGGTCCACAGGCCAAATAAATGGTGGACAAACAAAGAGTATTTTTTGCATTTTTAAATGGCCGGGAAAAAATTTAAAGAACAATAATATTTCCTGACATGGGAAAATTTTGTGAAATTCGAATTTCAATGTCCCCAGTAAAGTTTTATTGAAACACAGCCATGCTCATTCGTTTACATACTATCTATGATTGTTTTAATGCTTAATGTTTAATGCAGAGCTGCATCATTGTGATGGGCTATATGGCCCCCAAAGCCTAAAATATTTACTACCTGGCCCTTTACAGAAAAAGTATGCTGACCCCTCTGCTAGCCCTATCAAGCCCTCTCCAAAAAACTCATGTCCCCATAAAAACCACATAGGGTGGTCAGGACACCATATTTTACACGCTCATGTCATGATCTAAGGTTTTGTTTGCTGTTTGTCATTTTTTTCATCATCTGAGTCTAACCTACTGACAGCTTCATAGTCCCCAGACTACCCGGAGAGGAGCAGGGAAATGTCTTGCCTAACTGCTAATTAATCAGTCTGGCTTAAATTCTCCCCTCAGTAAACACCAGAACACATCTGTTTGAAACAATGTTTTGATGAAACAGCCCCTCCATCATAAAGCAAAAACTAACATCCCAGGCATGCCACACCGCAGTAGGTTCTCTCTTCTCTGAGTGGTCATCGCATGAATGTAAATGAATCATGCTAAATCTGGTGTAAAGCATACAAAAGACTTCCTCCACAGAGAGATTATGGGCAACGATGTTATGCAAACCAAGATCATCCAAACCAGAAAAAGCGGATCTAAAACAAATACATCATTTTACTTAATTTTTTTTTGGTTTTGATCATTGTAACATAATATTTAATGAACAATTCATTCCACTGGATAAGAAAATACACATATAAACATAGAATAGGGTACCTAGTATATATTTTGTGCTCGTTAAACTTAGTTCAACCTGAAATTCCATGAATCATGGGGAAGAATATTTTTAAACTACTTAATTGTTAAGATATTTTTTTTTAAGTATGCATCTTCAGCATGTAAATGCTAGGAATCGCCAGTCTACTAAAATTCATCTGAAAATAAATTTTTTCTCATTTTTGTGGCTTTGGTTTAAACCACTTCATAGAACCCCCACAAACATGCCTCGGAAGATACAACACCAGCTTTATTCCAGCCAACATGGGTATGCCAACATGGTTTTGCCACAGTTCACAAATCTTCGCATTGTTCTAAAGTAGAAGCAACATACTGGTCTGTAAAGATTCCTTTAAGAGTTTTTATTAAAATTATACCCACTCACTATCATCATCACATAGAGGCATGGGTTCTCCATGATAAAAGTGTCTGGGTTTTGGTTTTTTTTGTTTTTTTTTTTTTTAGGGCTTCTGAGCTCCTGGCTCCCTGTCACCCAGGGAACTCAATGTTTTGAGTTGATCTGCTCCCCCTGCTGCCTGGTTCCGTAGTAATTACCAGGCTCTTGGAGCTGGGCTGACATCTCATGTGATAGAAGAAGTATACAAGCTAAGAAGTAAACACAAACAGCTGTGTTAATTCCAGCAGTGTTCGAACCTTAAGGCTGAGGGAAAGTTGCTGAATCAAAAAGGAATGAACTCCAGGAGGGGAACGCTCTCCCAACATTCTAGCAAAGAACCGAAGGGCTTCATCCAGTAGGGCCCAACCATCGAAAAGAAAGGACACTGTAAAATGCGCAGGCTTTTAAAAATACAATGGTTAAAAATCCTCTTTCTTCCCTAGACAAAAGCTTTATTTTAATAATTGCACATTCTCTGGAAGAATTGATAAGAATCCAGTAATTGCGTTACCAGGGGAGTGGAGGGCTTGAAGACGGCATGTGAGAAAAGAATCGTTTATCACTGAAATTACCTTTGCACCTTTTGAAAGGTATAACATGTGCGTGTATAATTTCATCACGTAACTGCATTAATTTTTAAGATTACATATTACATACCAAACACATGTGACTAGACCAAAGTTACTAAAAGTATACAATGCAAGTTCTGACTGCTAATGGAATTCTTCACTTTCCCACCATTTAATGCCATTTATGTGCTAAGTACTAGGGATGCAAAAATTAAAGATGTGATTCCTGGCCTTGCAAAACATTTGATCTAACGAAGCACGAATATGCATATAAGCAATTGCATATAGTACAAGGTGCAGTAGGAACAGAGGCAGGATGCCCAATAAACACAGGCACGGATATCCCCAAATGTATGTTACCACCTGCTAGCAGTTCCCTGGAGATACCATTCACTTATTCCACAAATTCTATTGTTGTTCAGCATTGGGAGTTCCTCTTTTGGAATCAGTTTACAAGCTGTATTATAGTTATCGATTAACAATGCTGTGTAACAACCACAGAATCCCAGGAGCATAAAACAAGAAGTATTTATTGCTCATCCATCTGGAGTGCTCAGTGAGGCAGCTCTGCTGATCTTTACTAAGCTCATTTACACGTGTAGGGGTGGAGTGTGAGCTAACTCTCAACAGATCGGAGCTGACCTTGGCTGTGATGAATGGAGCAGCACTACTCTGTTCCACAAGTCTCTCATCCTGCATCAGGCTAGCATGTTCTCACGGTAACGGCAGAGTCTGAAAGAGTAAGTGGGAACATGTCGGCCTTTGGGGTCCTAAACTCAAAAGTGGGAGATGCTCACGCCCATGGCATTCTGCTGGCCAAAACAAGTCACAGTTCCAGTTCAGACTCAAGGGATGTGGAAACAGACACTACCTTGTTAGTAAGAACATTTGCAAAGTCACGTGACACAGAGCGTGGGCACAGAGAATGAAGAGGAAGAATTGAGGCCCTCGACCACAATGTACCCCCAAGCCGTACCAAAAGAATAGTCTCCAAATTACCTTCTCTCGGTTTTAACCCACCTCTTCCACTAGAATTTATTTCAGGTGGCTTGGTCTTTGCCCGAAATTAAACCCATCCTCAAAATCCAGATAACTGCCACCACTGAATATAGGGGTATTATCTCATGCCTTTTTATATCCCTTGACAACTGCCCACACAAGCCCTTATGAAGCAAGGTGCCTGCACAACTCTTTGTTAAATGAATGAAGAAACACACTCACATATCATAAAAGTGTTTTTAAGCAATAGCTGCATATTAGAATATGCAGATAGTTTCCTCAGGTGGCCCCTGTAAAACAGATGACACATTCTGATATACTAGTGCTCCTATGTTTGTATAAAACATCAATCCACTATATTTAGGTCATATTCCTACCATTCAACATTGTAAAGTAGATATTTTATTACATTTACCTTACTTTTACCTTTTGTTTTTACTCATATTTCTAAAATGAATCTTTCACCCATTATTTTTCAAATAGTGAAGTCATTCTACAAATATGCTATTCCCTAACCTCATGTTGGGTATATTATGGGCTGATCTTTCATTGGCTAGAGAATGACTCTGGACAGGATAACCATGACCTACCCTACAGGATTGTTCTGGGAAGCTGCATGATGGATTCTGTAGAGTGGTCTGCAAATGTGCTTTTCGTAATATAATTCTTTACATTTCTAGAGCTGATTTTCTCTCAAAGAACTCCAAACGCCTCACATATGGCAGGCCAGACCCTCTTGGAGTGTAAATTATGCCCCAGGAGTAAGTGAATTACTTGGAGGGAGGCATTAACTCTTTCAGGTCACCAGGGTTTCACTTAGAGCACAGCAGGAGGGCAGTAATTTATCAAATAGTACCCCGGTGGCCAGAAAGTATACATGCAGTATAAATTATTCCCAGGGAGTAATTTATGAACTCAGAAAATCTAGCTTATTATCTCATCTACTCACATAGTGTCCAATGAGGGAGAGAAGGAGTAAGAAGAGAAAAACAGGCAGGGCTAGGGATGCTAGGAGTTTCTCACAGCTCATCCAGGGCAGAGGTCCAACTTGAATTGCCTGATCATTGGCATAACTTCCTCCTAATTAGTGGCTTCAGGATTTGGGACTCTCACCTTGACATTTCTACTAATCGGGGATGGGGACCCAGGTGAAACAAGTGTGGTGCCCACCACGCAAATTGGGAGGCCCCAGCTGTCTCCCCCTGGTCTCAGACCTGCTACTGACTCATGAAGAATATTTGGGTAGTTGCTTGAAATATCTAAAGACCATGGAATTACACTTACATTTTCTACTTGCTTCTCATAAACCCATAAACACTGATGAAGATTCATTAGTTACTTAATTCATTTTCCCACACTGAGAAAATGTGGGAGTCAATAATGATTGGGCAGAGAGGCTGTTCATATTGTTTTGTTGCCAGAGTTGGAAATGGTCAAATAGTTCATCTATTTTAGGAAGGAGAAAAGATTGAATTCAATCTAGATTGAAATCTGTATGATGTAATTAATACATGGCAAAGAGGTCCCTTGGAATATTTTGGCTTGAAGGCCCAAATATGGAGTTTTTATCCCTGAGTCAACTCTTTTATGGCAGTATCTTTAACTATCACCAGTGCTTTCAACTCTTTAGAGGACTCCAGAAGCTCTGCAGCAGGCTCTAGGTGGCCTACAAAAGAATTAGGATGCAGGTATCTTGATTCCCCACTCAAAGCTCTCTCTCACACTCACACACACACACATGACATATCTCTGTGCCTTTGTGATGAGATCCTGGGTAGCTGCTGTCTGAAAGCCAATCACAGGAATAAAATGGCCTTTTAAGGAGGAAAAAAAAAATCTATCTAGTGTTCCGCTTTGCCTGGGAACTCTGCTATGCTCTAAAAGGCAGCAATCGACCTCTTTTCAAAGTTCTGTCCTCATTCAGCCTGACATCAACCTCTGCCACCAACAAAGATTCCGACTGATTTCTCCATATTTTGACTCATTTCTTGCCTCAGTGAAATATACTAACTCACAATTTGAAAGAAAGGTGATACAACATACCCCCCATGGCCCCGCTTGCGGCCATCATGCATACCATGAACACACACACACACACACACACACCAGTGAAATAATTTGATCCCACATTTTCTCGGAGGGTAGGGGTATGTCACTCACTCAAAGAGTGGTTTTGGCTAAGTCACTTACTCACTCCCGGACTCAGTTTTCTGGTCAAATGAGGAGATTGGACTAGAAGCCTCAGGTCCCTTTCAGCTTTGGTGTTTCGTAACTCTAGAGCTGATCCATGTTCAAGTCACAACTTTAGCCAAAGCTGGAGCCAGCCAACTACAGCCTTTAGGTGAAATCCTGCCTACTGCCTGCTTCTGGATGATCTATGAGCTAAGAATGACTTTTATATTCTTAAACGGTTGGGGGGAAAAATCAAAAGAATAGTATTTCATGTCAGGTGAAAATCATACAAAAATTCAAATTTCAGTGTCTATAAAATGTTTATGGGAACACAGCTCTGTACATTCATTTACATATTATCAGTGTCTGCTTTTGTAATATAAGGGTAGAGCTGAGTGATGGCAACAGAAACTGTATTGGGGACTACAAAGCCAAAAATATTTACTATCTTTACAGAAAACACTTGTTCTTTACAAAAAAAGTTTGCCAATCCCAGATCTAAGCCATTAGACCATCTGCATAGTAACAAAGTCTGCCATAACCCTCTTACCTGATTGAAGTTTTACTTCTGGAAAACCTGGAGTGCCAGAAAGTAATCTCAAGAACCAAGAATAAAATTAATGGATAATTAGTCAATCGGATCCTTATAAAAGACATTGCTGGAAATCACTAATAAATCTACCACGTCGATGTTAGAATTGATTTCGTATGAGAAACAATTTACTCCAAAGAATTTATCCCTTACTACTACTTGGCAAAGAGGCCATTACAGTCCATTTTCCCCTTTTCTTTTTTTTCTTTTCTCGTCTTATAAGTGGTCTGAAGCATAGCCAATTTATCTTTTCTTTATGAGGAATAGTATCATTGGTGAAAATGACTGCAAAAGAACAATCCCACATGAAACAAATCCCTCCCTAATAAAGTGGTGACTTTGAAAAGGAAATTGCCCTGCTCGAGTGATGGATTCTGTTTCAGCCGTCATGACCCATGTTACGAGGGAGTCCTGGGACGGGACGTGGGGCCTGGCCCTTACAGGCAGACCAGCTGCAGAGCCCCACTGGGAGCTCCCCCAGGAAGTTCTGTGAATGGCCAGAGGCTGACCCGCCACTCCACCACCCCTAAGGGCTGCAGTGCTGAGCACTGAGTCTCCAGACACCCCTTCCACCTAGCCTGGAATGCTCCCCTCACCAACAGCCCCCCCACACTTACTTTCCCCAAGAAAGGCCTAGTTTGAGTTCCAAATATGGTAATAGTCATGGCCCACAGCCTCATGATACCCTATATTACTTTTTCTCATTTGGTTTGTGTTTTCTCTTCCCCGGGACTCTAAGATCCTCCAGTACAGAGAGCATCCATCATTGAAACCTCTTTCAGTTAGGATCTACACCAAATTCCAATGAAGATGATGATAATGAAATGGGAAATTAGGAGGGTTTTGAACCTTTCTTCTTAAAGAGGAGATGAGATGCTTGAATAATCCTTGCTTCTCTCTTTCTGATTCTCAGGCAGGGTTTTCCGGATGAAAGGCTGAGATCTAGGACCAATGTAAGGATTCTTAGCAGTGTGTTGCTGTTACTTTATCAGGAGACAATCGACCTACTCAGAGCAAAAGTGGGGCTGCAGATTGTTCTCTTCTGGACTTTGCTGAGGAATAGCTTCATATCGAACTTAGCTTTGTTTCCTAGAAAAAAGGAGAAGATAGGAGGGCACCTGGGTGGCTCAGTCTGTTAAGCACCCAACTCTTGATTTTGGCTCCAGTCATGATCTCAGGTTCCTGGGATTGAGCCCCACATCAGGCTCCCTGCTCAGCAGGGAGTCTGCTTGTCTCCCTCTCCCTCTGCCTGCCCCCCGCCCGCTCATGCTCTCTCTCTCTCTCATTTAAATAAATAAATATTTTTTAAAAAGAAAGAAAGAAAGAAAAAGGAATAGATGGAGCTATGAAGGGGTCCCTACTTACAGCAGCTGGGAGCTTTGAGATTGTGACATCGGGCCATCCTCTTGTCCCTAAGACATCAAATGCTTGCTTCATGGTAGTCACTTTAGAAGAAACTTTTTTTCATTGTCTGTCAAGGCCTGAGTCTGAGGAGATTTTTGTCAATACCAATTACAGTACATTTAAATGTTGGGCTTTGTACTAGCAGATTTTGACCACTTCAGACCTTCTCCCTTTTTCTGCAGCCATCTGAATGTTGTAATCACGCAAATAAATGTTCTTTCAAAACTAGAAGTATTTGCTTTAACTCTAAATTCAATTTTACATTTTCCTTTACATTACAATTTCAAGATAATCAGTTGTATCCCAAAAAAAAAATTCAATATTTTGGAAGCGTCTTAGTCCAAGGAGGTTCTAGGACTATCAAAATAGGTGAATCTCTTAGTTTTGCTCTCAGAAAGAATCATAAAATGATTATAATCATTGAAAAAAAATAGTGTTAATTCATACCTCAACCCCAGGTATACTTAGAACAACTTGGGGAGCATTTAAAAAAATACCAACTTCTGGGCTCCACTGCTCCAGAGAGTCTCATTGAATTGCCCGAGAATAGGCCCAAGGCATGAGTATGTTTTCATAATCTTTCCAGGGTTTGACTGGCCATGTGAAGATCAGACATGAGCACCTCCTACATACCTCTGTGTATGTATGAGCATTTATCACTCCACGCTGTGACTACTTGTGTGCATGTCTCCCTCTCTTACAGATGGTAAGTGCATGGAGACCAGGAGATGTATCTTATTCATCTTTGAGTCTTGTAGTAGACAAAGGTTTGTTAAACTCCAAGAGCCTACCATTAACACAGTTCTTTCTGGAGGCACAAATCCTGTGGAAAGAAAGCAAGGACAAACCCTGGGCAGTTTCTTTTCTTTTTTTTTCTTTTTTTTAAAGATTTTATTTATTTATTTGACAGAGAGATAGCGAGAGCAGGAACACAAGCAGGGGGAGTGGGAGAGGGAGAAGCAGGCTTCCCGCCGAGCAGGAAGCCCGATGTGGGACTCGATCCCAGGACCCTGGGATCATGACCTGAGCCGAAGGCAGACGCTTAACGACTGAGCCACCCAGGCGCCCCTTCTGGGCAGTTTCTTAAGCAAAGGTGGCCAGGCTTGATACCATGTGACCCCAACAGCATGGCCATAGGTGACTAGCCCAGGAGTAAGCACCTGACCAAGGTCTGCTGATCTACAGGGTGTCCAGCAACCAAATGGAGGCCTGATATAAACGCTGAGTCCAACTCTAGCATCTGGTTAGTGCCCAGTGCGGCCAATTAGAATCTTTCAGGATTCTTTAAAGGAGTTAAAATATGAGATCAACAGAGAGCTGAGCAGTTGGTAGCAGGATCAGAAGCCAAGAGACAATCAAAGAAAAACAGAGAGAGAGAGAGAGAGAGGAGCTGAATCACCTTGGCGGCTAAGCCTGCTAGTAGGGATCCCAGATGCTTGCTGCTCAGGGGGCAGCGAGATAACCCAGCCACAGAGCCGTATCCTGAATGACCTTCCAGTTCCTGAACTTCAATCCAGTTTTCGTGAGGCCTGGCTGGGTGGCCTTTCCGGAAGGCTTTTCAGAGACACGTGGCTGAGCGGTGGAGATTCCGGTCAGCCTTCCTTCCACAGTAAACTCCCATTACTTGGGGTGAACACAGTGGTGTCTGTTCTCTGCAACCCCAAAAAGCCCAGTCAGCACAATTCTGGGGTCTAGCACATAACAAGTACTAAATCTTTGCAGGTGCTTGGATGACATGACCATCCCCAGTGAAAAACCTTCTGAAAATGAAGAAATCATTCATGGTAGGAACACTCACTAGGGTTGCCTTCGAATTCCCAAAACAATGCTAAACTATGATAAATATGTTAAGCTTATTCTGCCCTCCCATTTCCAAATCCATCTACATTTCTACCATAAATCCAACAAAAAAGGAAATGTCACATTCTGCAGAACTACAGTGAGCATCCTAACTTCAGCTAAGGTATGTTTGGATGACTTGATTTTCATTCCGCTTCATCTTAAATCATGGTAACATTAGTAAGAACAATTTTCCTCCCACACTAGCTTCACTGACAAACCTCCAAAGGTAGCTGATCTTTGCCTTTCAAGAAGTTTAATAATATGTGATCTTCTCCCCACATTGCCACACACATTTCCCCTGTCTATTGTCTGTATCAGCTACTTGAAGAACACATACTCCCCAACAACCGGATGAGTCACAGAATTAGAGGTACATGGATGTAAACTGAGCCTGTTTACGCTTTCCCTGGCCCCAGCTCATAAAATAAAAGAGGTCCCACTGAATTCAGGTCCCAATGGCTTCCGGAAAGCAGAGTTCGGCTGAGCAAAGACATACCTTATTTAGTACATTATTTTAAAGGCAGAGCTAATGTCATGCGCAGTGTGAATGAAATGTATTTATGGGGAGAGTCATGAGCAGGGTGTGTGTAAGGACTTGCCCTCCTCATGTCCTCTACAAAAGAAGGCTCTGGCTGCTTCTGGTGGTAAGCTAACCAACAAAAGGAATGCCTCAAAGGTCTCACAGAGATCAGGAATAGGAGCTGGGTCCCTGCTCACTGGAAACTCAGCACCCAAGAGAGTGCTTGCTTAGGTTTCCCATCTGCATTTTCCAAAATCGGGATAAAAGCAGGTTTAGCCCAACCTCCCTTGACCTGTTCCTGATAAAATGATCTTACCCCTCTGGAATTGGGATTTTGAATGTATGTGCCTACCCCACGTCTGATATTATATTACAACAGCATGAAAATGGAGCCTAGGACTGAGGAGCCGGCCAGCCTCAGAAGCCTTCTTCATTGCCTGCCATGTAATACATGATATGCAAAGCCTCTGACTTCAGCCAGCAGGTATTTGGAGACCGTGTTGGCCCTAGCATGGGGACTAAACTAATGTGTGTTTAGGTCAGAAAGCGAATCAGAAAAGCCACTGGAGGGCACGTCACAGAGTGAGAGTCCTATAAATTCATCCCCACTCTCAGCGTCCCCTGGCAAACACTCTGCCTCCCTCACTGGGCCGCTCCACATCTCTCCTTCGGAGTGCTAGGACTCCCGCAAGCAGCTCCTCTCCTCCCCCACTGCCTTCTGCCCTGCAGAAACGCGAGAGGGCTAGACACCCGGGAAGGAAGGAAAGCCTTCGACAGGCGCGAGGAAAGCCCAGTGTAGCCCTCCACCCGACGGAGCGCGGGGCGCGGGGGCAAAGCCTGGCGCGGGCACCGCGGTCAAGTTCAGATTGCCCCCTTCGGTTGGTCTGCGCGGAGCTCCACACATTCCTCCGGATCTACCCGGCAAGAAGGGGACGCGAGCCCGGCAGCGTCTCCACGCGCTGAGCGCTCTCCCTGCACCCCGGGGAGGAGCGCCTCGCGTCCCCACTCGCACCCCGAGCCCCCTCCTCGGGAGCGCGGGCGCCTCCTCGCTGCTCTCCTTTCCCTCCTTCACAACCGCCTCCCGACCCCTCCCCTCTCGGGGCCCCGCGCCTCCCCTCCCCCACCCCGGCCCCCCGGCCCGGGCTCTCAAGGACCAGCCTGCGCTCCTGGCGTCCTCATGTCTTCACGGGACTCCCCGCGCCGGTTGACGTGGTGTCTCGATCGGATTTCCAGGCCAGACCTCAGCTCCGGCGGCAGCATCAGCCCGGCCCATCTCGTGCTCCCAGGCGCTGCGCCCCGACAAGGCGCAGAGCGCGGCCGCCGCAGCTGAGCCGCCCGCCGCGCCCCGGGCCCGCGCAGCCCCGGCCAAGAGCGCGGCGCGCGCAGCCGTGTCACCCCCCCACCCCCCCACCCAAGGCAGCGGCGGCTGCTCGGACCTCGGTTTCTGGGGGTGCAGGGCATCGGCGGGGGAGCTGTCGGCATCCCTCGCCCTTCTCGAGGCGGCGGCGGCGGGAGTCTTGGCCACCGCCCCCTGCGCACCCTCGCTGCCCCAGGATTGCGAATTCGTGCCCCTGACCTGTTGGGCGGGGCTCTGCGCTCCTGCCCTCGGCCCTCGGATGGGGCTCCTGGCTGGGACTCGGGGCTCCTGGAGTTAATGTCCAACCGGGGGTCTGCGGAGACCGGAGCCGAGGTAAGTGGGAGAGCGGGCCGGTGTGGAAGGGGCGGATGGCGCCTGAGTCGCGAGTGGCCGCGGCGGCCTGCCGGGCCCTGGAGCCAGAGGGGGCGCGGCTGGACCCCAGAGCAGGCGGTGAGATTGGAAAGAGGAAAGACTAGATGGAACCGAGGCACCGGGAGGGTAGAGGAGAGAGAGAAGTTGGACGCGAGAGGGGCTGGCCTTGCAGAGACGCCGGTTGCCTTTCCACGTGGGCAAAGATCCCTGGTGCCCCGATGCCTGTGGACCCCGGAATGTCCGAGAGGGTCAATTTCCCTCCCCGGCTCGGCGGGGCGCTCTTCTGTCAAGTCCCGGGACGGGGCGGGTTTGGGGTCATCTTTGAACCCACCGCGACCAGAAAGTGCCCTCTCTGGACGTACAGCTGCAGAGACACCATTGCCGGGCGTGTAACTTACTATTGAGATTGTCTTGGTGTGTTCCGAGGGAAGGCGCACACCATGGGAGGGACTGATGCAAAGGTGCTGGGAACCTAAAAATAGTGGGCTCACCTCCTCCGGGCACTGTCTTGCAAAGCTACATTCCTCACCCTTTTCGGAACCCGGTTGCTTGCACTTTCCTAATGCCCGCAACCCCAACTAACCATGCCCGTCGAGGTTAGGAGAGGGGCTGCCTGGACAGTCCAAGACTTGGGTCTCTGCCTCGAGCAGGTTCTTGAAACTCTTCAATGTCTCCGCTAGGCCATCGAAGTGATTATGTTAATGACCTCTTCTCTCCTGCAACTCTGTGCCACCTCACCAATAACACCCTCCACCACTGCCTTGCACCACCTCTGGCCTGACTGCGCCGTGGTTTGGTTTACCAGCTCCACCCGGTGAAAACGAACCCTCATTGGGGAGGGGAATGGACTTTCACCGGAACCCCCTGCCTCCTGGCGCCTCCCTAGTTTTGGCTGTGGCAAACCCGCCGGCAGAGCCGACGTGCGCGCCCCGGGCGGAGGTGGGGGCTGCCCAACCCCGTGCTCCCAACATTTTTGCTCATTGGCGGGGACAAACCACTCTTCCGGCCCCTGCCGCCGGTGTGCTAGAGCGTACTCGACTCTTCCACGGTATTTTGAATATACACTTAGGTATTCCGAGGAAGAAATGCAACTTCCAACTTCACGCACGCACCTCTTCCTGCAAAGACCTCGAAGTAGGAGCCGCTGGGCTTCTGCCCGGCCGGGACCAACTCTCACCCTCACTGTTTAGCCACACATTCACTTTGGCGGGGTAGGGGGACAGTGTCGCCTTTTC
Organism: Neomonachus schauinslandi; assembly: GCF_002201575.2. Taxonomy (NCBI): domain Eukaryota; kingdom Metazoa; phylum Chordata; class Mammalia; order Carnivora; family Phocidae; genus Neomonachus; species Neomonachus schauinslandi. The sequence continues at coordinate 121,457,081 of NC_058409.1, forward strand.
AACAAGTGTCAGGTGTCCAGGGAGCCCGCAGCGTCCCCAGCCCACTCTCGCAGGGGGTTCGGGTGCCCCACAGACCTGGAACCTGGTCTCGGACCCCTGACCAGAGAGACCTCTCCCCAGAACTGCATGCAGAAAACGTCCCTCATTCTTTTTCTTTCCCCTGGTCTTGGGCCCAACAGTTAGCCTCCGCCAGGCTATGACACGAGGCACACTTAAGAAAAGCAATACATCTTTCAGCAATTTCTGTCCCTATCCCAAAAGAAAACCCCCGAGTTACAGCACGCTCCCCACCACCCCGCCTCCCTTTTCTCTCCGAGACCTGGATCTTGAAGGCAAAGCCCAAACAAACCTCCCAGCCTGCCAGACAGAGGAAGGTGCGGGGGCACTGGCGGCGGGGGCGCTCACCCCGGGGGAAGCTGTCATGGTGACGCGGGGAATTGGGGGGGATCTAAAAGCAGGTTACCCAGAAACCAGATCAGGTGAAGTGGGAAGGGAAAAACTGGGGAGAGAGGATGGAGGGTAGGAACCTGAAAAGCAGGCATGCTGGTGAGCACATCCGGAAGTTTCGGGGGGTATTTTGGATTTGGGGAGGATTGTGGGGGGATCGGGGGTGCTTGTTCATGGATTTGATACTTAAAATGACGCAGCCTGTCGTTCGCGTGGGCGCTACGGAACTCGGACGGTTTCTGGTGCCCCCTGGTGCTGGGAACCCAGAAGCGCCCCACCGCGAGCGGCGGCTTCTGTGGGCACTGGGGCCCTCCAGGGCGCCCTTTCCCGGGCGGGCCTGGGGACCGCCGGGTGCGGGCGCCCGCGACACGCCCCTTTTGCCCTGCGGGGCGCGCTGGTCGCGGGCGCAGAGGGGGAGGAGGGCAGAGGGGGCAGGCTGTGGGGTACAAGCATGGGTGCGGGGGCACCTGGCGGGGCCGACTTCGGGAGGAGAGCGTGGTTACCGCACGTGGCAGCGCCTTAAGCAATTCGAGCGCGTAGCAAAGGCGGCGGGTTGCACAGAAACACGTCCCGCAGCTGTGCTTTGAGAAAGCGATAAAGAAACAAACCGGGAAGCGCCGGGGTGGGAGGGGGGGGAGGTTCCAGATGGGCCCTGAGAAAAGCTTCCTAGTCGGCCACTGTGTGCGCTCAACGCCCCCCGCCCCCCCCCAATCCCCTCCTCTTCCTCCGCCCAGCAAATACCGGGAACTAAGCCGTCGGAGTGGGGCCGGCCCGGCGGCGCTCCAAGGGAAGAATGCGCCCTCCCTGTCGCGGGGGAGGTGGGAGAGCGCTTTCCCGGCCTGCGCTGCACCCGGCCGCGGGCGGGAACGGGAGCTGGGAGCCCCCTCTGGCGAAGCGGCGACTTTTCCGCTGTTTCCTCTTTTGCCAGCTTCTCCACACTTCTAATTGAGGATCTCCACGTCCAATTTTTAAATCTCTCCGTCGGCCAAGCGGGAAAAAAAAGGAAAAACCCTCTTAATGCGGAAGGGAAATCTGGTGCCTCCGTCGCTTCCTGCTGGCGGGCACGGCGATTTGGAATGGCGCGTTAACCCCGCGGCTCCCTGCTCCTCAGGGCCGCCAGCCGTTTTGCACGCACCCCTGGAGCTGGCACCGGGGCGAGGGGCCAGGGGGCCTTGCGTTCCCCAAGTCCTCTCCTATGCGCTCCTTTTACACGGCCTGGGTGCAGTGTTGCCTGGGCCCAGGCGCCAGAACCCAGAGCCTTTGCTTTTTCCCGAATTTGTAAAGCAGCCCGCGCGGCATGAGGTGCCGGGAGCTGCAGGTTGCCGGGAGTTCCCAGTCCCTACAAACACCCCGAGGCCCACAGCTGCGTAGCCAACTGACGCCCGAGGCATGGAAAATGCATTCGTCTCCGCAGGGATGGGAGGCGGCGGCCGAATTAAAGGCTTCCCCGGGTGGCCTGCAGAGGAATCTGGGCGGGAGTTCTGGGTGGAGATGGGGGTAGGGCTGCTGGACGGGAGGCGGGTAAGCCTGGGAGCTCACGGAAAGATGCCGAGCCCAAGTTTTTGCGTTTACGTGCACACTGTCTTACCCTCTCCCATGGAAAAAGTTCAAGGAGGTTTTCCTTAGAATCGTATCTCGAGGAGGGGGGATAATTAAGTGCACGAATCCCGTAGTTTCCACTTAAGAATTCCCTGGGAAACTGGAACGCGGGCATTGGGAAGACACTGGGAAACACCACACCCCGAACTGCCTGGGTGTCCTCCACCCCGGAACTGGGTGGGACTTGGCCCTGAGTTGACAGTGCCTTTCTGTCGCCCGCCCGCGACTGCGCTGGTGTCGTCCGCCTTTCTAGGGGTTTTGAGGACTGAGAAGCCAAACGGAACCCCTTCGCTGAGAGAACTGAGCCCCAACTCCGCACCTTTCGTGGTCTAAGCCTTCCCCTGCCCGTGCGCCTCCGCAGTGTCCGCGGCGGCGTACCATCCTTCTGGATACCCGGCCCGGGGAGCTTGAGACTCCTCTGAAGGGGGAAGGGATTTAGGGCCAGATTCTCGAAAAACTGCAAAAGTAAAATAGAGGGTGTTCGGGTATACCATGACGGATTAAAATTTGCAAGACAAATCAAACCCTACCTAACAGAAATGCTAAAGCGCTTACTCTATGCTCCCCTAGGTCTTTGATACATTATTTTAATGTTCATAACCTTGAGAGGTGGAAGTAATATTTTAAATGGAGCTGATGCTTTGGGAAGTAACGTAACGCAGGTATTCCCACACAGGCCCAAAGTCCCCAAGTCCCTACTAACTTCTCGTTCAGCGACGGAATACTTCTATATATAAGTGGGAGGAATGAAGCGCGCGGGCGGGGTGAGGGGTGCCACCAAGCCTGCCCCAGCCAGCCGACAGCAGGATCGGGACCCCGGATAAAGGGTCCTTGATTGTATTCGTAAAATGAAAAGCTGACCGCTTGCTTGGGTGGAAGGCTGGCTCGCGGGACGTCCGGGAGCAGCCGGAAGGTGGGGAGGTCTCTGACCCGGGCGGAGGACGTAGGGTGACGGCTGCCTCCTCGTCCCCGCGGGGAATGGGGCGGTGGGGGCGCCAGTCCTGGTTCCGTCGTGTTGCCAGGTATCGTGGTGTCGTCGTGTCGGTACCTGCCGGGGCAGTGGCCCCGCTGGAAAACCTGACCCCTGGGATCCGGTAGCAGAAGTGAAGGGCAGTTGGAGGCGGAGAGCTAGCCGCGCCTGGGACGCCGCCGGGACCGGGGAGTGAGCCGGGGACTTGCAAGGAGGGCGCGGGATGCCCAGGGAACCGGTGGGCGCGGGATGCCCAGGGAACCGGAGGAGGGCGGTGACGAGTATGGCGGGGGGCACCGGGACCCGCGGGGATGCCGCGCCCTGGGCGTCCCGGCCTAACGCGCCTCCGCCGACCCTCTCCCCCGCCCGTGCAGGTGCCGCCGCCGGACGGGACTCTAAGATGAAGTTATGGGATGTCGTGGCTGTCTGCCTGGTGCTGCTCCACACCGCGTCCGCCTTCCCGCTGCCCGCCGGTAAGAGGCCTCCCGAGGCGCCCGCCGAAGACCGCTCCCTCGGCCGCCGCCGCGCGCCCTTCGCGCTGAGCCGTGACTGTAAGAACCGTTCCCTCCCCGCGGGGTGGGGGGCCGCCGGCGGACCCCCACGCACCCCTACGCGTCGCCCGCACGCACCCCAAGCTAGCCGGGACGGCGGTGCGGCCTCCCACGCCCGCGCGGAAGCCCACCTCCCAGGCCCTGACGCCCGGTCCGTCTATGACACGTGCTGGTTGCCCAGAGGGTATCAAATTTTTTGCTGTCGGTTTAGCATTCCGGTGAACAGACATTTTCCCCACCACTACCAGCACCGTAGGAAAACACACAGTTGTTCCCTTTTCTCTGCTTCCTATCGTGTGCACGCACTCCCTTGTTTTCATTCTCCCAAAGCTCTTTATCTGTTTGGGTGTGCCTGGCTGTGCTGAATTCTGAAAACAATTGCATTTCCATCCTAAACTGCCCTTGCAAGGGAAGAGGCCGAGGTTTTCCAAAACCAAGCCAGAGTCAGAGAAAACACAGAAGGGCCTCGATTTGCAGAACAAGCATCTGGGCAGTGTCAAATCTGTTCAGAAAAGTTCCGGTTCTAGAAAGACTTAAGGGAAAATCGTGCTAGCTAGGACTAGGCAAAAAAAGCTGTAGTTCGCTGCGCACTCGACAATACTAACATTTGGCTAAGATCAAGTGTAATACTAACTTCTAAGAAAAGACCATATAAATAAATAAAAATCTGTGATTTACCTCTCAAAAATGTTTTAGATAGCACTCTATTAGGTCATGTCAACTATGATTTGATATAATGTGCCCTAGGCTCGTCAGAAGTTTATCTGTTGCATAGAGCAGGGTATTTGCACACAAGTTAGAGGTTATTGGGGAAGTATGTAGGTAACAGAGGTAGCACTAGAAAATTTGACACAGCCCCAAAATAAAGCAATAGTGAGCTGTAGCCAGGATGTCACCCTAGCTACTCCCACCTTCCATTGTCCCTCGAGCTGTTTTGCACTTAAATCAAACTGAAGTCAGATGCAGGGCAGAAGCAGTCCTGAAAGTCAGCTGTATGCTAAGAGCCCCCCAGACTTAGTGGCCTTGAGCTGAAAACAGTGCAGGAAATGTGATGTGCTTATTCTATACTTAATTATAACAATAAAAGCATCTTCTTCCAGAAGTCCCAAGAAAGAGGAAAAAGTGCATTTTCTAAGCAAATTAAGACTTCAAGAGTGACTTAAAGTTAGAAAAAGAACATGGTTGATGCCTTGGAATTAAAGTAACTGTTCCAAGAGTTTCTGTCAATTAGTTATATGAGTTTATTTTTTTTTAAATTTCATTTATTTATTTGACAGAGAGACAGCCAGACAGGCAACACAAGCAGGGAGAGTGGGAGAGAGAGAAGCAGGCTTCCCGCTGAGCAGGGAGCCTGATGTGGGGCTCAATCTCAGGACCCTGGGATCATGACCTGAGCTGAAGGCAGACGCTTAACGACAGAGCCACCCAGGCGCCCCTATATAAACTTATTTTTAAAGGCTTTGGTTTCAGCCACGAATTTCCACCTTAGTGTATATAAATGTTTCTCCAATAGAAACTTAAATTTAAAATGCCCCTTAGTGTCACTGTCTTCAGAATAGTACCCATGAGAGCTGAGTAAGTGGCTTTTCATTGACTCAAACAGCCTAGGCCAGAGGAACAGGAACACAGTGTTAGTACTTCTCTAAGCAGGATGTGCAGGAGAAATATGACTGTGCCTGATTATGAAGCTGATTAATTCATGGAAATTTAATTAGCATATTAGTATCCTATCTACCTAGGCTTATTTAATGCGGGCTCTCGGTTCTGGCTCCACTTTTTTTTTTTTTTTTAAGATTTTATTTATTTATGAGACAGAGAGAGAGCATGAGCAGGGGAGCGGGGTAGGGGCAGAGGGAGAGGGATAAGCAGACTCCCTACTCGGGGAGGAGCCTGACCCGGGGCTCGATCCTGGGATCATGACCTGAGCCGGAGGCACACGCTTAACCAACTGAGCCACCCAGGTGCCCCTGGTTCTGGCTCCACTTTCAACTAATTCTGACTTTGGACAACTTACTTATTTACTTTAGAACTCAATGAACAGTTTACAACCATGCAGTAAGGGGAGGCCTTTCTACTTCAAAACACCAGTGGCTATGAGATTTTGTCCCCTGGCCTTCATGTTCTTGCCCTCACTGTCCTCTGGGAAAAGACTCAGATGGAGAGACCCCCCTGCTCACTGGAATCACCCAGGGATCTTTAATGGAATACTGATGTTGGGCCTCACCCTGAGAGATTCCAATTTAATTGGTTTGGGGTGTGGCTTGGGCATTTGGAGATTTAGATGTCCCCAGATAACTCTAATGTGCAGTCAAGGTTGAATCATTATGATTCGATAATACCCCAAGAAAATCTGTGCCCCATGTACGATACAACCAGTGACAAAGCAAGCAAGGTAGCATTAATCCTACTAATTAGGGCAGGGGGAAGGTGTGCAAAGGACAGGTAGGAGAAGGGAGATCTCCCTTTTCCAGAACTGATGCTAAGTTGTCAATGGACAAGATTCCTACTACTCCATTTACATCTGAACCAGCAGAACACACCCAAGTCTGTTTTATCTACGGGAAGACCCAATAGATCCTAGAGGACACTTGAAACAGAAATGTTTCCAAAGAGAAACTGAGCAGCGTTCTAAGCCAAGTTGACTTCTTTCCAGGTATGTTCAATTCGGTAGCAAGCTGTTCGTGCAGGGAAGGCAGAATAATGACAGTGTGCAGACTTTGAACACTCAACCAGGGTCAGCATGCTCCTATCACGGTGCTGACATTTATATCTTGCACACCGTACACCGTGCGACTGGTTAAAGCTTATGGAGAGAAACATTAAGTCACGAGTTGCATTTGAAAATAGTCCCTCTCCTTTTCAAATGCTTGTGACTCAGTGATTGAGCAAAGGCGCTTTCCTGCCACCTTAACCACTCCGTGCCGTTCAAAGGGGGCTAGCCTGCACACCCTCACCCTTGAGGTTTCATGTGTCCTGCTGCTTCCAGTGTAAATGAAATGGCCAGAATTCCGTTCCTAGCATTTTCACAGGATGAACTACCCAAATAGAACGCATCACTGGCTCGCTTGCGTGCCTACAGGTTGGCTATAAAGTAAATGGGCTGTGGATGCCTCCCGTGGCAACTGTGAACTTGTCTAAACCCCAGGACTTGTGGTTTTCCCTTTGGGGCATCCAAGGGCATCCTTTTCCCTTTAGCTATCTTTGTTCTTTTATTTTGCTTTTTATCGGTATCTTCTCCAAAGGGTGATTAGAGCAGGCAGGAGGAATCTAGAAGGTGGAATTAGCAGATGTCATAGCACTGTAGAACTGACAGTTAACCCCTTCCGCTTCTCATGGTAAAGCAGCTTGTCCAGAGGGCAAGAACTACACTGTGGCGGGAGGCAGGTCAGCTGAAACTGGGACCAGAGTTTCCCAAACCACTGAGGCACAGAGCAGAGCATTTGGTTTTGCTACGTAGGGGAAAACACTTTGTATGGGAGGAAGGTCTTCAACTAGCCACTAAAACCCTGTTGCACAAGGTTGTCTGAATTTATTAAAGGTTCGTTCATCGTAGTCATATGTCAGATCTCGGCCGTGGATGATAGCTCTAAATGTGTTTCACAAGCAAAAGCGTAAAGTGCATGTGGTTTTAAAACTTGCAATCTAAAAGCATGTATTCATTCAGCAAACAGTTCAGGTGTGCCTACGTGGGCCAGGCACTGTCCTCGGTGCTGGGAAATCCTTGGTACACAAAATAGGCAAAAGTCTCTGCATGGAACGCATCCTTTAGCAGACGTCCAGTGTGGTACAATTCGGTAGCGCTGGAAACCAGAACTAATCATGAACAGCCTTGGGCTAGGAAGGTGGACTTTTTGTGTGACCAGAGGCCAACTGGAAGAAAGACTGAGCCTTGTTAAATTATAATTACAGGCAATACACAACTTAGTGTAATACGATGGGACTGTATTTCCCCAGTTTGGTATAAAGTCACGAAATTTCCTATGGAAACAATCTTTTATAAATCAAGCTATCCAGTTCCCAGGCTGGCTCACGACAAATCTTGGTGTAAACCATAATATAACTGAAGTATAGTTCACAGTATTATTAGGCTAGAGCCTCTTCCTGGGGTGCCAGGCCCCACAAGTTGCAGAAAGAGGGCACAGAGCAAGAAATCAGGGAGTCCCGACAAGCAAGAGTTCCAGTTCACACCGTCGGATCAGACTAGGGTTTGGATCCCAGCCTTGGCACACAACCAGCTGTTACTTCATCTCTCAAACCTCAGTTTCCTCGTGCGGAAAAGCAGGACGCTATTACAACTGTCTCCTGGGGTGGCTCTGGGGTTAAATAAGATAATGCTTTGTAAAGCCCGTGCCCCATAAGTAAATACTGCAGGTGTGAGGGGCCATCTTCCTCCTTGCAATGCCCGATGAGAGCCTTTTTCCCCACCCTCACCCCTTCACTTCAGCCTCTGCCAAGACGTTGCTCTAAATGGTGGGATTTCAAGCAGCACAACATAGTATGGACAGTGAAAGAAATGCAGGCCTTACGGGGAGGCTATTTTGGGCCCCCAAGTCTGTCATTTGGTCAGCACTTGGTCAGGCCAGCCTTGCCTGGGATTCTGCTCCCCGGTTTAGGTCCCCTGGCTCTTCCCAGGTTCCACAGCTCCTTCCCTTCCCCATTTTCTTGAGCCCACCCAGTTCCGCTGGAATTTTCCCCACCAGCTTCCCATGCACACGTTAGGGAGACCCTCTTTCCCCACTGGGGAGAAGGGAGCTAAAGCAGGCAGACCCTTCTGTGTAAGTGATAAGGGGGGTGCGGTTTGGAGGCTACCTGTATTGAGTATTTTTGTTTTAAGTGATCCCTGCTGCATATTTAAGATGCTTAATTTAATTTGAGACGTTTCAGAAACCCAGCAAAACACTTCAGTGAACTTTAGTAAATGTTCAGCCCATTGTTAATCAACAAAGGAAGCTTCTAGAAGCTGGTTCAATGTTAAGCTTTCCAATCTAATGTTATGGGATATAGAATTTGGAATAAATAAGCACCATCTACCTATTGCTTCTTCTTACTTTACTGACTATGTGAATGAGCAGTACTAAAATAAAGTAACTATGTAAGCTTTTGGAAAGGTCCTCTGCCCTTTGGGATAAAGCTCTTGAAATCAATACATTTCATGTCAGGCCCTTTCAGGAGGCATGGATTCCTCACTTGAGATCTGAGACCAACCTCTCACTCTGGCCCCAGTGTGGAGACCGATATCAAACTGTTGCTGTTTAGAGAAATCTATTTTAGGCTTAATTTGGATTGGCTGATTTTAGGACCTTCGGCTGATCTGACAGCTTAAGAATTATGCTTAAAAGATTCTACTTTCACTGATATAAAAATAAAAGCTATCTGGCTTCCCCCCCCCAACCAACATCCCTTTCATCTTTGTTCGTTTAGCATTTAATGGTCCATAGCACCTTCATTCAATTAAAACACTTATTCTTTAATTAATCACTTGAGCTCAATCAAGAAGCAAGTGTTAAATATCTTTCATGTGCTAGGTGCTGTGTGGCATCAGACAGACAAAATTGTGAACTAAACAGCTTATGGTCTAGTTGTCAACTATGGAGAGGCAGATGGGCGGGTGGGCAGATTGTCAGACAGACAGATATGTCTACCAAGGGGCTTATATTAGCTGAGGTCATGGTAAGAATTCCTAGCAATGAGATCACTGGGATCTGGAGATCATAGCAGGAAAGGATTCAGGGAAGAGCGAGGATTTGAGCTGGTACTTGAAAGATGGGTATTAGGAAGGGAAGGGAACGGGGAAAAGGCACATTCCAGACTAGGGAGAAGCCTGAGCAAATTTATGACCATGATATGGGGAAGGGGCAGGTGGTGAATCCCAGGAGGAGGCCAGACCGGTCACCAAGTGCTGGGAACAGGTGGCGGGAAGTGGTATGAAATTTAGGAGATCTCCATAGGTGATACCTAGATGATGAGATGCTATAAAATCCGGACAAGGAGGGGTTTGCTGTTTTTGATGGCAGCAGAGCTCCACGGGAGAATCTCGAGCCGGCAGGTGGCTGTGGGTGGGATCCTGCTGCAAAGCGGTCTCGCCGCAGAAGTTACTCAGGGACACAGGCTGCTCGGGAGTGGAGTCCATAGCATTAGGCATATTTTTCACTTTGAGGTATTGTGCCCTCATTTTTAAAAAGTTTCTAGGCATAGGCACAGTTGAATCGACCTGTTGATCCTCCAGGAAGTGAATAACTACAAATAAAAACTGAATATTGAAATTAGTGTCGTAGCCCCCTTGGCTATCCACACGGTTGACCCAGTTTTTAACGAATAAGTTTTGTATCTTGTCCGAAAATTGAACAAGCTTGAGCTCTACTAGACAGGAGGGGATACTTGTATCCCCATTTTACAGATGAAGAAATGGGACCTAGAGAATTGTTCAAGGTCACGAATGTAGTAAGTGGTGAAACCAGAGTTCAGACCTCAGACTTCTGGCCTCAAAGCCAGTATTTCTTGGCTTTACACAGACTGTGCTCCCATATTAGTAGATTAAGAAAACACAAACATTGGCTTGCTAAAAATACATTCACTAACCCTGAAGCACAGATTTTCAAGAAAATCAAAAGAGCAAGCTAATAGGAGTAGGGAATATTAAATTTTTAAACCCCTTTAAAAAAAGATTTTATTTATTTATTTGACAGAGAGAGAGAGAGAGAGAGCACAAGCAGGGGGAGCGGCGGGCAGAGGGAGAGGGAGAAGCAGGCTCCCCGCTCAGCAGGGAGCCCGATGTGGGGCTCCATCCCAGGACCCTGGGATCATGACCTGAGCTGAAGGCAGATGCTGACCAACTGAGCCACCCAGGTGCCCCTAAGGCCTTTTTTCATTTCCATTTGGGTGGCAGTGGGCCTAGTCTCCTATTATTAGTGGCTCCTTTGAAGCCCAGATCAGAAGCTTTTAAGGAGGGGAACGTGAATTTCTGTACCGATTACCACTGATGCTTGTTGCAGTGGGAGGAGGCTTCCTAACATCTGGGGACAAGGTGAGGTCTGCTCATATGTTTGGTAGGCTGACAGCATTTGGGAGACCTTCTGGGAGGTACTTGTGCTCAGATCACTCGTGTTCAGCCCCAGGAAAGGGGACATTGACATAGGAAACCCAGGGTGATTGCACACGGGCCAGAGTGACCCCCACGGTGGGAACAGGAGTGGGCTTGCCCAGGCAGAGCTGGGCTCACCATTGGGAATCTACCAGTTAGCTCAGGAGAAGGCAAACCCACTTTTTGCATGACTTTAATAAGGTAATGGAGGTGGAAAGTCATGGTTTTAAAAGTCTTCAAAGGTTTTTGTTTGTGAACCTGCTGAAAGAATGTTGAAAAACTTCTCACTGCACACTTCTAAGACGATACCTAAAATGTTTGAATCACAAGTTGCATAGTCAGTCGTACCAGATGTAATTTCCAGACCATTGGGGAACTGTATGTGTGCTTCACATGTATTTTTGGTGAAATCTTGGAGCTGCAAATTTAGCTTATTCATTTCAGGGGAAACTATCAAACTAATGAGCGTAGATAAATTGACTTTTTGGTCAGAAAAGATCTGCCTTCATTTCCAGTTCAAAGACACTTGTTAATATACATCCATGACAACCATCATACTTCCGGATCCTAATTACATGATGAATAGATGGATGGGTAGATGGACAGGCAGACAGATAAAGCACAGAACCTTGCCGTTGAGTATCCAGCCAGAATGAAACATGGAACCACCCACTTCAGTATATCTTGGTTTATTCATATGGGACTTCATAGTACATAGTTCATAGGACAATAAACACCCATGTATCCTTCACCAAGACTGACCTCGTGTTAGCATTTTGCTTCATTTTTTTTCCCCCTGAACCACTTGAGAATTAGTTGCAAACGTAACATCAAATACTTCGGCATGTACCTTCTAAGAACAAGGATATTACCTTATACAACCACAGTTCAATTATCAGTCTCAGGAAGTTTAACAATACTGTTATCCAATAGATAATCCATATTAAGATTTTCCCAACTGTGGCAATCATGTCCTATTTTATAGGGTTTTTTTCCTTAATCAAGAATTGCAAATTGTATTTGATGATCATGTTTCTTTTTTTTTTTTTAAAGGATTTTATTTATTTATTTGAGAGAGACCGAGAGAGATAGTGAGAGAGAGCACAAACAGGGAGGAGAGGGAGAAGCAGGCTCCCCGCTGAGCAAGGAGCCTGACGCAGGGCTGATCCCAGGACCCCGGGATCATGACCTGAGCCGAAGGCAGACGCTGAGCCGACTGAGCCACCCAGGAGCCCCATTGATCATGTTTCTTTATTTTCCTTGAGAATAGCTGCCAAGCCTTTTCTTCCCATGACATTGACAGTTGTCAAAGTTCAGGATGTTTTGCCTGCTGTTTTGCAGACTGCCCTTCAATTTGGATTTGTGCGACTGCTTCCATTTATGAGATTCAGGTGAACATCCTCAGAATAGAAATTCCTGATGACGTGTCCTCACGTCAGGAGCCCCCGACATCGGTTCTCTCCCCCAGAGCCATGCGTGCCTCCCAGTAAAATGAGTGAGATGGGCAACAAGCACGCCTCTCTCATGAGGTGGAAGGCTGAGCGTAAGCCGGGAGTTGGGAAAAGGTGCGTTTGCAGGCTGACCAGTTTCAGGGTGCAGCACATGTGGAAACCAAGTCTCCTAACCTGCCACAGGCCCTGTAGAAAGTTTTCACGTGCCTTCAGCCGGGACACATGGCTCAGTTTGAAGACACCGACCCACACCCATAGCGGACCCCAAAACACCATTCATGGGCTGTGGACTCAGTGGATGTTTGTATGTTAATTTGTATGTTTGTATGTTTTATGTTAATTTGGGGGCATTTCGAGGGAGCACAGACGAGACAGCAGAAACTCCTAAGACAGGCCTGCTCCTTCTGCCCACAGACCATAGACCGCTGTACCAGGGGCTCCCGGCCCCCTCCTCTGTAGAACACACTAGACTAACAAGGGACCAGGGTCTGCGTCTCCTCTGGGGGACTCTTGCTTTGTCTAGAGCCTACAGAGTTGACCACCACACTGCTGCCCCCCGTGTAGATGTCCCTGAAGAATGATCACAGACAACCATATCGACTGAGCTGAAAACTTGCTTCCACTGTGGTAAACGTGTGACTATCCCCATTTTAGGGGGCTGTTGGGACTTCACAGGGTTAAGCAATTCAGCAGCCTCTGGACCAAGGGCAACCTGAGTCCAGCACTCACTCTGTTTTGTTTTGTTTTGTTTTAAAGATTTATTTATTTATTTATTTATTTATTTGACAGAGAGAGACACAGTGAGAGAGGGAACACAAGCAGAGGAAGTGAGAGAGGGAGAAGCAGGCTTCCTGCGGAGCAGGGAGCCCGATGCGGGGCTCGATCCCAGGACCCTGGGATCACGACCTGAGCCGAAGGCAGACGCTTAACGACTGAGCCACCCAGGCGCCCCCATGTTTTGTTTTGTTTTTAATTCAATTAGTCCACATATAGTACATCATTAGTTTCAGATGTAGTGTTCAATAATTTATCAATTGTGTATAACGCCCAGTGCTCATCACATCACGCAGCACTGATGCTTGTGACCACACCACCAGGTCACTTCCTCCCCACCCAAGACACTCCTACAAAACTCTTCTAGCTATGTCAGAAAGTCAGGAAGGGAAAAGTCAGGCGTTGGGATTTTGTAAATGCAATCATTTTTGAATGGTCTGTATAGCTGATTCCACGAAGAGTCTTTGAGATGCCAGTAAATTCATTCCCGGAGGCGGGGGGGGGGGGGGGGGGGGGGGTTGCGTAGCAAGTCCCTCCTCACATTTGACCACAGGAAGCTGGTTCAAATGATAGAGAACACCTTTCTTTCACCCCCTTTATTTTCCTTTCATCTTCTCTTGGCCCTTCCTCTTCTTGCCCAAGTCCCTCAGATCAGCCACTGCTCGGTGGGCCCCTGGGAAGGCCTGAGAGAACGAGAAGGCAGAACCCTGGAGCATTCTGGGGCCTCGGGCCTCAGGCAGGGCTTTGTGGGAGGGAAGAAGCAAAAATTCCTTTGCTTCCAGGTTCCTTCGGCGTTTCCCCTCAAAACCCACCCGCCTCTGATAACACGGCAAGGGATTCTTTTCCCAAGTGGCTTTTTGTGCTTAATTTTACGGGGTAACTATCTCATCCTTCCCGTAAGGTTTTCATAAAGGCATCAGCTGAGCTCATGGTGCGTGCTCGTTAGCGTGGGCCCTTTACGGCTGACCGTGGAGTGCTTTTAGCTCACACCGGGTGTTCGTGGATTAGTTAACAAATGGACACCCTGTGGGGTGTGTTTGGGACTTAAAAGCAGGAAGATGGACATTTTTCCCTCCAGGGGAGCCGTGCCGTATTACCGTAAAATTATTAACATAACTATAATGAAAGCCGGGACCACATAGGTGGAAATCAGAGCCAGGCAATCAGAAGCTGATGGCAAAATGAATATACTGTCTGTCTCTTCCTCAGTGAGGTTTTGGGGCTGTTTGTCTTCCTGGAATAATTTCCATTACACTCATGACAGGTTTTCTTAGATAAGTTGTAGGATAAAAATTCACGGATCCAGCCCGCCTTGCAAGCTGCTGACTCTTGTTCTTATTTGACCTTCAGCGACCTCTGAAATGTGTGGTGTTATTCCACGAGAAGGTTCCAGTTCTCTGAAAAATTCTAGAGTTTTGTCATCTGCTACTACTTATGTGTTAATTTTGCCACTGATTTGAATTAATTAAAAATAAAATGGTCTGTATAGCTGATTCCACGAAGAGTCTTTGAGATGCCAGTAAATTCATACCCGGAGGCAGCGGGGGGCGGAGGGGGGGGGTTGCGTAGTATGAGTATACCTAATACTCGTGTGCGATGTTGGTCAAAGTAGGTGGAGATGATAAATAAAATGGCATTTTGATGAGCAAAGTGGCTTTTGAAAGTATACCCAAGGCTCCTTTTTCTATATTCTGAAATGGTGTGCATCCTGGTTGGTCTTTTTCTTCTGCCTTGAGAGGATCCAGAAATGCTTTTTTAAACAACAAAACACTGGTGTTTTTACGACGCAAATACCTATCAAATAAACCCATGTCATGCCTTACTGTCAACAAACCATGGGTCATGAGGAGAACGTGCTGGTAGCTCCGTCAGTGGTCACAATGACTTAGTAAATCGCCTCAACTGGTGATTACTCTTAGGGAAATAGATGCCACAGACCCCTCTTGAAGTTAACCCAAGAGACCCAGTGACTAGGCCGGTCTAACACTGGGTGACTACTCTGTCTAAAATAGGAACGCGAGGATGATCGTTACATAATGTGACACACATCCGCATTCTGGTGCTTAGTGACCTACAGGCTTTTTATTTTTAATTAATTCAAATCAGTGGCAAAATTAACACATAAGTAGTAGCAGATGACAAAACTCTAGAATTTTTCAGAGAACTGGAACCTTCTCGTGGAATAACACCACACATTTCAGAGGTCGCTGAAGGTCAAATAAGAACAAGAGTCAGCAGCTTGCAAGGCGGGCTGGATCCATGATCCATTTGGTAGCAGTCACAGTGGGTGATTCTAGCCTTGGATTCATAAGCCGGGTATGACCCAAACATGTTGAAGCAGTGAAAAGAAATGGATAAAATAGAGATTTTAAGAAAATAGCAGGTTTAGCGTTCGACTTCCGGGTGATGGAGATGGAAGGCTGACAGCGTGTTGGTGTAATATGTCCTCTCAGAGGCCATGGGCTCCATCCCTTCCTTTACAGATGGAGACTGAGGTGTAAGGATGCCTCCCCCTAGAACCCCCTAGAACCTAGGGTGTTTTGAGACTCAGCACCCTTCCTACACATCTTTTCACCTCTCCTGCATAGGGCAGAGGAAGATGATGAGTTGAGAGACACTTCGTGGTGATTATTTCAAATGTAACCAACGCACTGAGCCAAGAGGTAAACTGAAAAGGTCGAGAACTGCTAGACCCTAAAATACCTCCCGTGGGGTTTCATGGGGCCCTGAGCAGAATGCTGCCAGGACATCAGCCAGAGGTGGCCTTTCCCTGACAGAGGTCACTGAAAATGAATGTTTTCAGCACTCCCCGCACCCCCCCCGCCCCCAGGACGGAGGCTATCTGCTTCTTGGGGCATTAGCACTGGGGAGGGCCCCAGAGAAGGTCCAGCCAACCTCAGTAGCACTAAGTAACTAGCCCAAGGTCACGAGACTGGTCCCACTATTCCCAGACTGGAATTCAAGGCTGTGTTCTCTCCAGCTCTGCAGCGAGAGCCTCATCATTTGGTGCCAGGGTGAGTTTGAGGAGCTTCCGGAGATTCGGCCTCTCTGTCGGAATCTGCCACCGCCCTTGGCTGCTGGTTTTCCGGTTTTAACTGGGAAAGTCCCAGATCTGCCTTAGAGTGATATGCAAGACACAGGGCATGGGAGGTGCCCCTGAACAGCCTGGCTTTTCCCTTTCCAGAGACAACTTACTGTATTCTGTGGCCCGAGGCAGCCTGATTTTAGAATCTACCTCACGTAACTCAGTTCACGCCGAATTTTCCAACAGAAAGTATATTTCTCACTGGATTTGGTAAATGTGTGCAGGTGAAATCAGCATATCTTGAACTTGTTCCTGAGTAAATTACCACACACCTCGAGACTTAAAAAGCTGCCTAGTAGTAGGCTTTTTTTTTTTTTCTGGTACTTAAAAACAGATAGGTGGCATGGAGGCCTAGAATGAGTTTGAACTTTAAAACTAAACCAACAGATAATGAATCATTGAACACTACATCAAAAACTAACGATGTACTATATGCTGGCTAATTGAACATAATAATAAAAATAATTAATTAATTAATTAAAAAAAACTTTTCAACATAAAAAAACGAAACCAACAGAGTCCACATTTATGAGTCACGTGGCCTTTCTTTTCATCTCCTCTGAGCCTCAGTTTCCCGATCTGTGAAGTCCAGATAATACACAGTCCCTACGCTAACCTTGCAGGGATGTTGTGGGGCTTCAAGTTGATGCTGTAGGAAAGGAGGTATCCATCCCCCCTTTATATCGGTAATATTTTATGAGCATCAAGGAAGCTGTTATTTTAAACATAGAATGATTCAGTTTTGTAATATGAGGAATTTTAAAGTTTTTTAATACTTACAATATTTCCGTATTTCAGTATTAGTGAAGAAAGATCATGTTTGTATCTTACTGAAAAGTAAAAATAACGTATTCCAAAGAATGACATGAGTCGGGAATTTTCTTGAGAAGCTCTAACAATCATCAGGCTGATTCTCATGTAAACATGTATGTGCGCACGTGTATGCACACACGTATGTACGCATACATGTGTGTGGGTAGATGGATAGAACTTGTGTTCTGCATATGCATACTTGGTCTACAGAGCAGTCTGTACTTTCCCCGGGGTACAGGCAGGTAAAGAATATCAGGTTCAATAGTCCCACAGGCCTCCTGTCTGTGAACAGCCTTCTCGGGGAGGCTCTACCTGTGAGGACAGGCTGCCCAGCTCCTCAGCAGCCTGCGGCATAGCCTTCCATGGCCTTACACCGCCCCCCGCCCCAGGGTGTAGGCCACCCTGGATGCGGCATTATTTGGAGTAAGGCCATCTGGGCACTGGGTCCAGATGCACCTCTCACCTGCGCGGCCTTGGCTTGCGCAGTTGCTCACCCCGTGGACCTCCGTGTATTAACCCTTGCCCTTCACCCCAGTACGTAGCAGCTGGATGCTTTCCAACGGGGTACAGAAGCTACTGTTCCCCAGAGCAAGAAATAGTCGGGCCTTTTCTCTGGGGCCCCTGCATCCTTGAGGCTGACTCTGGCCTGGAAGACAGTTCCTCTAAGAGGGGCTACTGTGGGTACTGGGATCCAGCCCCCCCTTTTTTTCTGGAACTCTCAGAGCCTCGGAGACCTTCCCTCTGTCCTCGGAGCCCACTTGCACTCTGGGGTGGACTCTCCTTGTGCTGCCTCCCTTTGGGGCCCAGGGGTTGAAGACAGGCTGAAGGCTGGCTTAGCCCCCCAGCCTGGCTGGGGCAAGGAGGGGGACACCCTAATACCACTCCTTTGATTAAAATAGAGTTAAACTCTACCATTCTTAAGAGAAATCTAACTTTTAGGAGACTGTTTCGTGCATGGAATGGTTTGAATTATGTACTTTTTCCTTAGGCTATTACAAGTACTCTGAGTCCTTACCATTGTTCCTATAAAAACTCAGTTACCTTTACAAAATGGTCAATATCCCAGTCCTTTGTTCCTGAGGTGACTTTACTATCTTTCCCCCATAATCAAGGGAGGCAAGGTCTCTGCTGTGAACGGTCTGTTCCCAGAAATACCCCCCAGTACAAGGTTTCATTTGCTTGAATAGCACTGTTTATACAAAGGACACATCAAAGTTAAAATATCTTAAAGAGAATAATGCCAAAATATTTGGTTGCATCCTGAAGGATCACTTAAATGCATTTGAACATTTTGATTTTTCAAAAACTTTAGCTTTTAGATGGACATGTTTTTCCAAGACATATCCTCCAAGTGGGTCTGGGAAACGAGCAAGTGTTTGACCTATTTTTTATTTTTTTATTTTTATTTTATTTTTTTTAACTTTTTTTATTTATTTGACAGAGAGAGAGATAGTGAGAGCAGGAACACAAGCAGGGAGAATGGGAGAGGAAGAAGCAGGCCTCCCGGAGAGCAGGGAGCCTGATGTGGGGCTCGATCCCAGGACTCTGGGATTATGACGTGAGCCAAAGGCAGACGCGCAACGACTGAGCCACCCTGGCGCCCCTTGACCTATTTTTTAAAAATGATGCTCTTCTTCTGTGGTTTGCAAGTATTTTACTATCAAAGTTCGTACTCACGAGGGCTGTTTGGATAGCTGACATTTGGCCAAGTCCTTTATAGGATGAAGAAGAAAGTGATATGCCATTAAGTTTTAATTTAGGGAACTAATCCAAACCCTAACCCTCTTCTTTCCCCTCAGCTCCGTGAATTCTTGGAAGATACAGGCAGCTATGGGTTTGCCAGAGCCCGGGTTCGAGGCCTCTGCAGAATTTCTAAGAACAGGCACAGTGAAGCGAACGGCTCCTCATGGCCCCGAAATGCCTCGTGTTGATAAATTAAGGGAACTCAGGCCTGGAATTAGGAATTTAGTTGGAAGAGACAGGCCTATTTGCTCTGTGGTTTGGAAAATATAATGTTACCCTTTTCTGGTTTCCAAAATTCATATCCATGTAAAACTTGCAAAATAAATATTTATTTTTTTGCTCTATTTTTCAAGAAGGAGAAGAAAGGAAAAAGGGAAGGAAAAAAAAAGTAAGAATTGCCTGGGGCCTAAAACTGGGGCTTCGATAAATATTTCCACATCACCAATAAGGTATGAGGCAGATTTTCCCACAAAAAGGAGAAGTACTTATTAGCTATATCCTTCGGTTTAACATCGAGCATTTATTGACTGCCCCCCAGGTTCCTGGAAGCCTTTTATTTCAGGATTAATAATCTGTTTACCACCTTATCCAAAAGCATAAGTGGTTGGTGCATTCACACTGCTATACTCATCACCCTGAAAAAGCCAACTGGAATTTAAAATAAAGGAACTAAACGTTCTCATAACAAAGTGTAAGTATGTCGCAAACATCATTTAGTACTGCTTAGACTAAAAATTTATTTGCAATTTATCTGAAATTCAAATTTAACAAGGTGCTCTGTATTTAATCTGGCAAGCAAAACCAATGGACAGAGCCATGCAGTCAAAATGTCATAAAAAGGAGGGAAAATGGTTTTTGGGAACTTTGAAAGGATCAGGCAATAAATAAGAACATTATATGTACTGATTGAAATTGTTATTATAACTCCAGTAATATAAAAGTATGTGATTTATTGTTGCATAAATTAGAGAGTCTCTAAACCAGTGTAAGTTGAACTTTTACAACTTGAATGTTTTCCTGTGAGTTTATGTTAAAATTTTAGTAATGTTTCATCTTTAGTAAAATTTCTGATTAATCTTCAGTTGATTCTTAATTGATTTTAACTTTCTATGTCCCCAGGTTCTTAAGTTACTGATTTATTCAGGAATTCTTGAATAGAGTGGGGGGCGGAAATCCCCTCATGTGAGTTCTTTTGTAACACAAAGGGTCTTTTTGGGGAACATGAAGACTTTTTTGGTATTTTGATTAATCACCCCTAATATATCAATTTTAGAAGTTCAGATTTCTATAAAAGACACGGTTTTTTGAAACTGAGCACACCTAATTTCCTCTTCAGAGCTTATTATTGAAAAACATCACAAATAGCATAAGCAGCTCATTCCTCAAAATAAGCCATTCATTTCTTTAAACAGAGTGATTTAAAGGTTTTTGTGTTTTCAGAAGAAAAGAAAATTTCTTAAGGAAGTCCAGTTAGAAAGTGGTTCCGAGGAAATGACTGACTCCGAGTTCCTCCCATAGCAGTCCTCCCCGAGGGAGCTCCTTCCGAGACCCCGAGGGAGGCGGACACTGAGAGAGAGCTCTTGGCGGCTGCAGGAGGCTGGCGAGATGGGTATTTCGCTCTCAGCTGGAAAATGACGGTGCCACTCGGCACGGCCGCTTCCCCCGCGACGTGGGCTATTGACCTGGAAGCCACTTATTTCGTTATGGTGTGGTCCTCAACCGAAATCCGAGTGTCCCCTTGAAAAATTAAGGACTCCTCCTTCTCCCCTTTTAAAGTATCCTATTTTATTCAAAAATTATCGAGGGCTTCCAGGGACCAGATCCTATTTTAAGCGCTTGGGATCCATGGGTGAACAAGCCAAGCAAAGGTCCCTGCCTCCTGGAGTTGAGAAGACAGACAGTAAATAAAAAACACAGGAAATCAGTTATGCAGCGTGATGTTGGAAGGTAGTATTATGGTGGAGGGTGGGGAAGCAAGGCAGAGGGGTCTGGATTCGGGCTTGGGAAAGATTATATTTTAAATGGGGAGGTCAGGGTAGGACTTGGGGGAGGTGACCTTTGAGTGAAGACTTGAAGGGGATGTGGGAGTGAGCCACTGGGTGCTGTGCAGGAACAGTGTTATATGCAGAGAAGGAACAGACAGCACCAAGGCCCTGAGCTCCTGGTTGTGTCTGATCTGTGGTTCTCAACCCAAGATGATTTTGCCCCCAGGGACATTGGGCAATGTCTAGGGAAGGGTCGGGGGGATACTCCTGGCATCTCCTGGTTTGAGGCCAGGGATGCTGCTCAGCATCCCGCAGTGTGGGAGGACAGCCTCCCACGGCAAAGAATGATCCTGCCCCAAATGTCAGTAGGGCTAAGGTTGAGAAACCCTGAGTGTGAGAAGAGGTAAGGAGGCCCGGAAAGCTGGAGGAGAGGCAGTAAGGGAGAAGAGAAGTAGAAGAGAAGGCCAGAGGTGACAAAGGCTGGAGGAGAAGGGGTGGCTAGGTCAGGTAGGGCCTTAGGCCAGTGTGGACTTCGGCTGTTACTCCAAGAGAAATGGGGAGCCATTGGAGGGTCTGGAGCGGAGAGGGACATGACCTGCATTAACAGTTTGAAGAGTATCGCTCTGGCTGCTCAGTGGAAAGGAAACTGAAAGAGGGTAAGGCTGGAATGAGGGGGGTCGAGGCTACTGTGATAACCCAGACAGAGACCATGGGGCTCAGACCAGGGTGGGAGCAGCTTCGTGACTCCCAGGCAGCAGGACTATGCAATGCCAAATCCTAGATACCGGACAATGAGGCGTTCTGGGGGTTCCACACAATCTGCACTCTTTTCATTACTGTGTATCCTATATTATATGTATTCTATGTAATCTAGATAGATAGATGAGTGTCGATCAATAGACCTATCAATTGATCGATCGATTGATTGGTTGATAGAGTTAAGTCGCCTTAGCTGGATTTTGTTTTACACAACAGGATACCTGACATTTGCTTTAACAATCAGTCCATGACAAAACAATTTGACAGGAGTCAGGCCCAAAGTAATCCCTCTCTGCTTTACCACAGTCTTGGCAAAACATGTTCACTCTTGCCAACAACTATTTTGAGGTGTCTTTTTCTGAGCCACATATAACCCTAAACCTGCTAAATTACCTGAAATGGGGATGAGGGGAGCATAAAAGGCCTAGGACCTAATAACAAGGGGTTTGAATGGCTTTCTTCTTTTAGAAATGCATTACATTGTTCAAGCAGTTCCTCACCTCTTACTTGATTAGCCAAAGCAAATTCTGCAACAGAGCAGAAAACCCCAAGGGATTGGGAATTCTTGCTCTAACCCAAAGGTCTCAAACCTCTGAGAAGCATCGCCTCCTTGTTCCTCCATGTGATCTCCCTAAAGCGCACATGTCTTGTCCTGTGGGCCACCAAAGGCCGTGGGAGTCGTGTGGCCGCCTGCAGCAGAGCTGGGCCTCTCTCCACAAACAGCATCTCCTTCCATTTTTTGCTGATCCATATAAATGTCTTCTTACAGTTTACCATATTTTTTTAAGTCATGCTGTTCCGAGGAAGTGGTCGTCTGTTAGTGAAAAGTGGGCTGTTTTTCAGGAAGTTTTTAAGGAACTTTTAACACACAGATGAAGTCATGAGCTTTTCATTCGTTCTACCAAAATGCTTCCGGCCCCACTCAGCGGCGCAGAGGTGTGGAGTCGGGGAGAGATTCCAGGGAAGAGCTCTCGATATTCCAGATGAAAGTAGCAATGTTGGAAGACTTCCCAATCCAAGATAATCCTTGTCTCACCCTCTAACCCAGGGTTTCTCAAAGTCATGTCAGAATTCATTGAAAATGAAGAATCTCTGGCCCCTCCCCGTACCTCCCACTAAGGGTAGGGCCAGGAATCTGCATTTCCATGAGCCTCCCAGCGCCATCTCACTCACACTCACATCTGAGAGCCCCCTGCTCTAGCTCAGATCATCAGCCAAGAAAAAATGGTCTTCAAGGAGCCGCCTGCTCCCAGCAACCGCAACACAGACTTATTAAAAATGGAAGATGGTACTCAAACGAAGGGTGTGCTTCTGAGGGCTTGTTCTCTGCAAGGAAGCGTGTCTGTCACCGGGCACGCTAGTCTCCTCTTTGAATTGGATACTCTCCCTTCTGTAGGGGCATTTTTGCCTCTGTTCCCCCAGGGTTTGGGTGGGGAGCGCAGTGGCCAATAGGCTGCTGGTCCCGCTGGGGATCCCCACTAGGCTGACTTTGGAGGCACTTTCCTGTAGAAGCCTGCCTGAGACGGTACTTGTGGTCTCATGTGACCTTTTCTGTTTTCTCGTTGAACAGCAAACACGCCAGAGGATTATTCTGATCGGTTTGATGACGTCATGGATTTCATTCAAGCCACCATCCGAAGACTGAGAAGGTCGCCCGAGAAGCAGGTGGCCGTGCCGCCCCGGAGGGAGCGGAATCGCCAGGCCGCGGCCGGCAGCCCGGAGAGTTCCAGGGCCAAAGGGCGGCGAGGCCAGCGGGGCAGAAACCGGGGTTGTGTCTTAACGGCAATACATTTAAACGTCACTGATCTGGGTTTGGGCTACGAAACCAAGGAGGAACTGATTTTTCGGTACTGCAGCGGTTCCTGCGACGCGGCCGAGACAATGTACGACAAGATATTAAAAAACTTATCCAAAACCAGGAGGCTGGTGAGTGACAAAGTAGGGCAGGCTTGCTGCAGACCCATCGCCTACGACGACGACCTGTCGTTTCTGGATGACAACCTGGTTTACCACATTCTAAGGAAGCATTCCGCCAAAAGGTGTGCGTGTATCTGACTCGGGCTCCGGAGACTGCCGTGTATTGCATTCCTACTACGGTGCATAGGAAGGGACCAAGGTTCCCAGGGAATGTTAGCCCCGATCGGAAGATGAGGACCAAGGAGGCGGAGGAGGAGGAAGGAGGAGGAGGAAGGAGGAGGAGGAGGAAGGCAGCCGTTGGGGGAGCCTGGTAGAGGGCGATCCAGCTACAGAGAACTGGACGGGAGAGAAAACAGCCATCTGGACTCTCCCGGCCGGCAGCCGACGTCACCAGAAGCTCAGGGCTGGGGTCCCTGGCTGGGTGTTTCCTGTCATCTGACACAGCCCACCATGGCCGGTCCCGGGCAAAGTTGCGGATGCACTTGAAACCAAACCAGTGTATCTCCTGTGGTTTATTTTCACATGTCTGGAGACACCCGGGAAGCAGTCATCCTGGTGTTGTTCCTTGTCATGACATTTTACCGTGGAAATCGAGAAAGGTTATTTTTCTGTCACTCAGCGGAGACATACCCCAGAAACGAGGAAGAAAACGAAACAACACAACACAACACAAAAAGCAAAGACACAAGAGATCGTTACCCTTGAATTTGAAAGTTGAGGCCTGAGGTTTGCTAAAGCCAGCATGTTTTGCGAACGGTCGACCGGTGATTGATTTGGAACCTGGTGTGTGGGGTGGGAAGAAGCTGGCTAGGAACCAAAAAGGCTGTCCTCCTGACTAAAAACAAACCTGAAGGTATTTCCTTGATGTCCTTGGAAATAGCAGCATTCTTGCAGGAGAGTGAGTGGGGAAGGCCTCCAGCCGCCCTGGGGCAGGGGGACCCGCTGGGCCTGTCGGTTTACAGAGAGACAGATGTTACATACCCCCAGCTCCGTTTATGCATGGTCACCAGTGACCAGAGAAGCTACTCGATGCAATGCATCTGTTTCAGAATACAGAAATATAGAGAAGATATTTATTGAGATTTAAGTTATTGTTATTTATTACCGTTCACTAATGAGTTGCTCTTCTTTTCCCTTATTTATTAAAGTTTCTTTTCAAAGGTGCCAAAGTATATGTGCTCGCAAAATGCAAAGAAAAGTGACAAAGGAAATTTTGATTGGGAACAAGGGTCCATGCTTTTCAAAGTATTAAAAAAAGTTTTTCGCTAGGCAAAAATCACTTACTTTACCTTTTTAAGAAAAGCCCTCCTTAATCTCCCTCCCCCCCCCACCCATTTCGCCTCTTCCCTATTTTAATTTTTGAAAAAAGGAATGTGTCAGAAGGAGCGCTTCTGACAGGCCCCCTTCTCGGGAGCGGCGCACAAAGACGCGTGCTCGCTGTTCCACCGCCCAACAGATCCACCACACGCTTCCCTTTCCGTTGCGTGTAAGCTCTTACTCCCGACCACACAGATCTATCTATGAGATGCATAACCGTGTATGTGAAAGGGTAAATCCCTTTTAGTAAGTAGTCCTGGATTCAGTGCTGACCTAAAAGTAAGATCAAAATCCTGTCAGCTAGCCATGGTTCTGCTGTGACTTTTGGAGACTCTTCCTCCATCCTTCCATCCACCCACCGTCTTCTAGAGAAACATGCTCACGCCCAGTGCAGTCAGGGAGCATGTTGCCGGCCTTCCAGAAATGGGATCTACCTGGGTGCCATAAGAGCCCCTTGGCTGTCACCCTGGGACAACAGTCGCTGTCCCTGTCAGAAGAAGGTGGCCCAGAAGGGAGGACGAGGAAGACGTGTCTGGCCTAGCTGCATGCACACACCAAGTCTCCTGCCCACAGAATGCCCTACCTGTACGATGAAAGCTTTTGGCGGGGGCAGGGGTATAGGACGGGAAAACCCAGCTCCTCACATGAGTCCCAGAGGTGGGTTTGCCTGGCAGCTAACCCAGGCTCAAGGTGCTGGGCCCTATCTTAGAGTTTGTTGCATGTTTCATAAAAGGGATTTTTATCAAGGAAATCATCTATCACTATCCGAGTAGCTAATAGCCCGAAAGTATGACAGATTTAGCAATTAAATGACCTACTGGCCTCCCTCAATCATGTGAATTTTGCAAAGAAGCCAAGAGGCAGCATTTACCAGACATCCCTTCCCCCAAGCCCCAAAAGACTCAAGTTCGCCATCATTCTGTCCCTCTCTGTCTTTTCTGCTCCCCTTGCACAACCTGGAAATAAAGGAAAAGGACCCCCCTCCCACCCTCTCCTGGGGCCAGAGTGGGGACCCCGCTGAAGAGCAGCCTGCTTCAAACAGTGACAGACCCAGCCGTCTGGTCATTCGTGAAGCACAATGTGATGTAACCCCAGGATCATCTGTCCGGTTCAGAGAATCCTGGCGGATTTGGTGGCTGGTGTCCCCAGGTGTCAGCCTCAGTTATCCCCCCGATTCCCATGGAGAGTCCCTGCTCACAGGGGCTCTAGGACACAGTGGATGTGGACAGCTCGTTCCCAGCATCACCTACACACCACAAGCAAGTTTTAACTGAAGCAAATCACCCCACCAAATCCACAAAAAGGGTAAAGTTTGTGATTTTTCTATATCATTGCGATTACCATCTGATCCGGTAAGGAGTGCACTTCTTTGGAAGTTCTGACTTCTCTGATCTGTCTCAGTCGTTTGTGTTATACAACCAAAGTTCTCTACAGCCTTTATTTTTGTACAATATCATTTTGTAACTTTTTACAAATAAAAACTCGTTTCTATTGCTCCCTGTCCTTCTGTCCTTCCTCCCTTGCCCGTGGACCACAGCTAGCCCAGGCGGCCATCCCAAGCATTTATGATCAGTCGGGCCCTGGACCAGAAGGCCCCCCCCTTCACCACCACACCGCCCACAGTTTGGTCAATGGCCTTGCCCGTCGGCTCTCCACAACCAATCACACCAATATTTATGGAGTTCCTACCCTCTGCCAGGTATTATTCAAGGCACCAGTCATCCAAAAGTGGCCAAAACCAAAAATCTTTGCCCTCGTGTAGTTGGTATTTTATTTTAATGGACAGACAGTATTCAAAAAAGTAAAAATATGTAGTGATCCAGGCAATGATAAATGCTATGAAGAATACAAACAGGCTATTTTATAATAGGGGGGGGGAAATGGGGCCTGCTTTAATTAGAGGTGACACTGAGGCAGGATTTAAGAAGCAGAGAGTGCTAACAAATAAGGAGCATCTTGGCTTCTGCCCTGAACCAGGCAAACACTTGGATGGAGCCACTGCCTTGCACAACTTTGGGGGACACCATTCACATCTGTTCTGTATGACAATCCTTGGAGTTGGCGCAAATGGTGGCCTTGAGCCGAGTGTATTCTGGTGGCAAGAAAAACACACCAAAGAGAGGAAATGCCAGTGCCCTGGGTTGGGAAGGAGAGCATGCTTCCTCCTCGGATGACACACAGCCTGTGTTATGTCACAGGCAGCCTTGTGACTATGAAAAGGTAGCCTTGTGTGGTATTTTAAACCCAAAACAAAACTCTGACACTCTTAATACTCATTCTAAGTGTCTGCCAGCTGAGGTTTTCCAACAGACAGCATCCAGAGCAGTGCCAGGCTCTGCCCGAAATGCCCTTTCCTTCCCGACACTCCTGGCCCCCCTGCACTGAGAGTCTCCAGCGTCTCGGGGCCCCACTATGTGCTCCGGCGTTTGGAGTCATTCTGCCAGGGCCGTGCTGGGGCCAGCCGAGGTTTCTGTCAGCCAAATTCTGGTACAAAATTAGTGACATGCCGAGGGAATGCAAAGATTGTTAGCTCTTGCTACCTTCTGCTCCCTTTTTAGGGCCGTTTCCCCAAAGTAGGCTCCCAGGATCGTTAACTGGGTGAGACGCTCCACAAAAACAAAAGGATGGGGTGGTTTTCTAATCAAGTTAGTTTGGAAAACATTGAGTTAAATAACATCAAACAGTTTTTTATAGCTAAAAAGAGAAGTGCAGAACTTATCAGAACCTTGATTAGACCAACAAGGACTGCGACCCTCCAGGAGGGGCGTGGTGGGCGGAGCTCCCCAGGTGGGTGAGGTCAGGGAACCGCCTGCTGCATTGTTCTCTTGCTCATTACACCTGCTGACTGTCCCTTGAAAACTACCTTGGGCGGTGTTGCCTGCTCCTGTAAGCATCAGGATGTGCAGAGAGGGGGCTAGAGATCGGTAGAGAGGCAGAAACTGCTGGGCAGCTCCCACGGGAAGGACACCCCCCTCCACACACACACACACACACACACACACACACACACACACACACGGGTACTGTGGTTTCTTGCTCAGCATGATTAACCAGCGGTCAGCTTTGGAAATTTCCTTTCCAAAGGGAGAATGTGCAAATCAATGTCTCTCATGTAAGGGAGAATGTGTTGAAAGCTGGGAAATTCCTAGCAATAAAAAAGAGAACCTCCACCATGCTTACTGAAAATCCTCACCAGGCTCGACTCATTTTGAATCACGAGTGCAGGCTTGAGGGATTGATGCCCCCTTACAGTGGTCCTCAAAGGGAATGCTGCTTCTGTGGAGCTTTAGGCTCCGAATTCTTGCTGCCGAGAACGGTGGGAGCACTGGATGAGGAGCCCCGTCACCAGGCTCTGACTGTCTCCTGTGGCTTGTGCCCATGAGATCAGCCCAGGCCAGTTTTCTCCTCTGTGGCCAGGGCTGAGTGAAGCAAAGGTTTAAAAGAACTTTTTAAAGAATCAATCCACTCTTGAGGTAAAGGCAGAAAATCAGAATTTCCTGAACCTAAGTCTCAAAACCCGAAAGCACCGCCCCCCCCTCACATGCAAA
Source organism: Neomonachus schauinslandi (assembly GCF_002201575.2). Taxonomy (NCBI): domain Eukaryota; kingdom Metazoa; phylum Chordata; class Mammalia; order Carnivora; family Phocidae; genus Neomonachus; species Neomonachus schauinslandi. The sequence continues at coordinate 121,485,121 of NC_058409.1, forward strand.
GTCCTACTTGGGTCACGGCTGATTTGCTGTCTGACCCCAGAGGCCCAGGGAGGAGGGAACCCAAGACCTCACACCGTCCACCTCAGAGCACAATGGCAGGGAGAGGACGTAGGTGTCAGCCATGGGCTTGGGGCTTTTTTCCATCAGGTAATGAAAGGTCTCAATCCAGAGTGTCTTCTTGGGACGCGTCTTTGGTGACGGAACTGTTACTGTGATCCCATGCAATAGTTAACTTTGGTCTCATCATATCCTGAATGAAATTAAAACCAAATACTGCCCAGTTGTCCCTTAAAATAAATAGGTAGGTGGGGGAGATAAAAGGAAAACGCCCATTTGCTCATGGGTGACAAGGAACAGACTGCCACATCCTGGCCCCGGGGCAGGTGAGGGGAGCAATGAGGAGGATGCAGACCGGGGCGGAGCATGCGTGCTGACAGGTGCACAGAGTGCGGGAATGCCCCGGCCAGCAGCAGGTGAGAAGAAGACCTGAGAGGGAAACGAGCCAGGGACAGCCACAGTGCTGGGTTGCCAGACCATTTGGATTTCAGATAAGCATACCACAGCTTCTCAGTATCACTGTGTCTTGTGCAAGATTTGGGACAGGCGATATTTGGGACATACTTACATTAAAACGATCACTTGTTGTTTATCTGAAATGCAGCTGGGCACCCTCTATTTTAATTTGCTAACACTGGCAAGAGAAAGTGACATTTGAGCTGAGCCTTGGGGATGAACAGGAATCTGTCAGGTGGACAAGGGCAAAGGGTGGGGGTAGGATGAGGGACAGACGTTCCAGGCTGAAGGAACAATGCGACCCAGAAGGATGGAAGAGCCCTGTGCGTTCCAGGAGCAGTGAGCAGAGGGGTGGGCTCAGGGCTGACTTAGCCATTAGGCCCAGCAGACACTTGGCTAGGAGCCACAAGATTTTTAGAGGTCCTTTTAATTAAATATCAATTTTGATAATTTTTTAAATCAGAAGAAAAATTGAATAGAATAATATTGACTATATCATAAGAAATCCAGTCTGGATTATATTCCCCTTTATAAAGCCATGTGGTCATATACTTTTTAATATTTTACATAGAGAGGGGCCCACAAAGGCAAAAGTAACACAGCCCTGGGTGAGGGGCGAATAACAGCCTTGCCGGGCTCTCTACCTGCAGTTTCCTTCCGGGCTTCCCTCTCTCTCCCCATCAGGCAAGCCAACCTCATCATGAACATTGTGACTAATACTCGGTAAGAACTTGTTACATATATTATCTCATTAAATCTTCACAACAACACCACCACCACAAACCCTCTTCCCACCCTTCAAGTTCGGGTGTCTTCTCAAGATATTTGCACTCGCATCCCGCCTAGGGAAACACACCTAAGGGTAGGCCATCCACATTCCAAGATTCATTCACCCCCTTTGAGGAGACACGTGAGGCAGGTGGCCCGGAGCATACTGGCAGACAAGGGGACAGCGACAGAGGGAAGAAGTGGTCAGACAGAAGGCAAGAAAGGTAGAGAGAAGAGTTAAGGCTCCGAGAAATCAGAGAACCAGCAGAAGTGAGCCATGACAAATAAGGATGAGGTTTTCAAACACACGGAATAGATTATTTTAACTAGGGAAATTCTTTAAAATGGTGTATGTAAGGAATTTTAACCCACTTCCGGCTCTGTGCCTGGGTTTCATTCATTCAACTAATTATTTAGCATCTATCTCCTACTGGGGAAGGATATAAATATAAAAACATATAAAGATAAAGCCCTCAAGGGGCCCCCAGATCAGAGGGACAGAAACAGTATAAAATACATGATGAGGACAGTGATAAAGACAACACAGTGTTATGGGAGATTCAAGGAAGAACCATAAACCCAGCTGAGGTGGGGGCGGGGGGGGGTAGGTATCAGGGACAGCTTCCTGGAGGTGGCTGCCTGAATGTACTATTATAGGATGAGTAGGAATTTTCCAGACTGACACTGGGCAAGAGAGGGCATTCCACACAGAAGGGACTTGAGAGCTAAGCCAACAAGAGCAGAAAGAGCCTGGTGTACTTTTGGCTTGGAGGGTGGAGACCGGTCAAGGCCAGACCTTTGGAAAGCAGGACTAATGAGCCTTATTGGGCAGGAGAGGGAAGGAAGCAGCAAGGCTGGGGGCAGTGAGGGGCGGGGGAACAGAGAGCTCTTCCTCTCCTGGGCTCCTGCTCTGCATCCACACTCGGGAAAGGATCACTTCTGACTGTCACGCCTGACCCCGCCGTTTCAGACCCTCTGCCTCCCCAAACCCCTGTCTGAGTCTATTTTCTCAGGGCCTTGTGTGTACTGCTTTTATTCTCCCATGAAAAGCCCTCCAGTGACAGCTACTTTCCACAGGGGACTCAAGAGCACCAAAAGGCTTCCAGACCAACACTTCCCCAAACGGCCCAGTTGAACTCTAGGGAGTCATTCATAGATGCAAGGGTTTCTTGATTTTAAAAATTAGGAAAATGCTGCATATTTTGGTTCCATCTCAGAAAGACATAGTACATGTTAGCATATTAAACAGGGCCCTGAGAAGGCCTGCAGAGGAAAACCTGTGTCATTTTGTTTAACCCAGCAGCTCACAACCTTATTTGACCAAGGAGCATTTGGGGACATCTCTAATAGAAGTGTTCTGCTAGACACAACTTGGGAAATGCAATTCTACCAAAAGGAATGGCCAAAGGGTCAATCAAAGAGTCAACCAAAGGAATGACTCTCTAATGGAAGAATTGCTGATGGCAGATTAAGTTCTTTCTGTGCAGGGGATCTTTCCAGCCCACCATCAGTAGAAGGCACCTTTGGCCTAAAGGACCTGACAACTGGCCACCACACTTTCCTATGTGCATCAATTGGACTGACCCAGTAAGTGACCATGCTCAGCCATGGTCTCATTTCTCCCTGAGCTTGAGCTGAGGTAACCAATCCTCCTCCCCTGTCCTCACTCTCCACCCACTCTCAGTCCTAACCCCATCTGGCCAACCCTGCCATAGCTCAGAATTGCTGGGCTGGAAGATACTTCAAGGGGTCTCATTCATGCTACACACAGAAAAAATCAGCCATCATGGTCTTCATGAGTGTTATTCACCAAATAATCACAGATCCTTTCCACTCCTGGCTACACTGTAAGGTCACACATTTGGGTTCCCTTGTGGTTGACTGAGGCCAGTGAATGACCAAAGAGCATGAGCAGAAGTGGCTTGTGTTTCTTCTAAGCCTGACATTTAATTGCCATTATGAGACCCTTGAGAGTCTCTTTCTTTTCCTATAGGATGGCAACCAGAAACATTCAAGATGGTGGCTGTTCTGTCAACTTGGAGTGACTATGATGAATGGAGCCACTCTGCCAACCCATGACAGACATGTGTGGTAAAAGAGAAAGGACCCATTGTAATCTGAGCCACTGAGATGTGGAGGTTGTTTGTTACTGCAGCATATCTTAGTCTATCCTGACAGAGGCAAGTTTTTATTCTGATGAGGCATATTGTGGGCCATGAGGACAAAGAGAGCAGTCAGCAGAGGTGGAGAGAGTGGTAAATGTAAAGGCTCAAAGGGATAGGGGAGTGGTAGGAGATAAAGTGGAGGAGGTAACCAAGGGCCCGATCCTTTGGAGTCTTTGGGGCATTGTAGGGATTTAGGATTTCATTCTGAATCAGACAGGAAGCCATCAGGAGGTTTTAGGAAGACAGGTGACAGACAGGATCTGGTTTGTGATGTTAAAGGACTCTTCTAGCTGCTTTGTGGAATATAGACTGTGGAGGAGACCAGCGAGGCCACTGCACTAATGCACACGGGTGATGGGGGGGACTTGGACGAGCGTCAGCAATGGTGGTGCCAACAGGACTTGCTCAAGGTCTGGGAGGGAGGGGCTGGGAGAGCAGGAGCGAAGGTGTGATCAGAATGGTACCGAGTCTGAAGCCAAAGCAGTGGCATCTCTAAGAAAGCCAAGCTGCACAGATCTCACGCAGGGGACCTCCTCATTCAGGTCTCATTGTGGAGCTTTTCTGCTGGGAAGGTCACCAAGAAAGAAGAGAGATGCTCCGTCCTGACATCTAACTCTGGGTAAGGCAGGAGCCAGGGCAGGGGCCGGGTTCTGAGGGAGTCTGCCAGGCCCTGAGGTCTGAAATGCCATTAAAAGTGTGCATGCCAGGCCCGTTGGCTCATGGTCAGGATGAATCTGCCACTGCTCCCTCTGACAATGTTTAGCATGAAATAAAAAGTATGGCTTTCAAATGATACCACAAGGAAGATTCTTGAGCAAATATGGCCAGAGCCGCTCTGCAGAATGTTCTTAGAGGCTGGGATTCCATTTGCCTCCAGCCCTCTTTTTCCATCTGGTCCTTCCCAGCCCTGCACTGAGGTCCAGCCGGACAATTGCATTGGCCTCCTCACAGGTCCCCCGCCTTCCAACCCTTCCCCTCCAACTGCGCTCATGGCTGCCAAATTAATCTTCCGTACCTCCCCCTCCTATTCAAAATTCCTCTCTATCTTCCTGCAGCCAGTCAAATCCCTCAGACTGCCAATCAGAGTCTCCACAATTTGTTTCAAACATATCTTTTCTCTAGTTGTTGTGTTTATGTCCCCCAAATCTTCCTGTTTAACCTAACCTCTACCCTTCAGTCACTATGGATGACCTACAGAACCTCAAAATACACACTGAGCTTTCTACACTTCCCACGGCTGGACCCTTGCCCAAGTCTTTCCCTCTGCTGGGAATAAGGTCCTTCTTCTCTTCAGTGCTCCAGATTCTCCCCAGCTGGTGTCCATCACCCACTGTGATGGGTGGTCTTGCAGCCAAGCTCCTCATGTGTGGATCATGCTTTCTTGTGGATATGTGTGGACTGGTCTTATGTTCTCTGCTAGGTTGAGGGCTCCTTGAATGCATGGGCCACATCTGGCTCATCTTTGAATCCTCAAGAGCCCTGAGCACATGCTGTCACCTGTAGCAGAAAACTCAACTCAAGCTGCCTTAAACAATGAAAGGGAATTGATTAGCCCATGTCCCTGGAAAGTCCTGCGGTGGATCTGGTTCAGAACAAGCTAGATCCAGGTGTTCAATTAACGTCATGAGGAAGAGCCCCTGTCAACCACTTCACTGTCTTCCATTGTGTGGGCCTCATTCTTAGACCGTCCTTCCCCAACCTGGTAGCAAAGATGTCCAGTGGAAGTTACAGGCTAAAGACCCACTCTCTTAGCTACCCAGTAGACAGAACGAGTTTCTTATTTAATAATTTCATTAAGGACCTTGGAGGAGATTCTGACTGACCAACCAGAGCCAGATGCCAATGTCTCCACCGATGGCTATGGCCAGGAGGATGGATAATTCTGTCCCAGCCTAGGCCATGTGTTCATGTTTGGCGCCAGCCAGTAGGCCAATTTGACTAAACTGTATGGGCTAAGAACATGGGAGGTTAGATGCTGTGAAGGAGATATGGGTGCTGTGACCTAAAGAAGGAATGAGGGATGCTGAGAAGCCAAAAACAACAGATGTCCATGACAGACATTTTCTGTGATAGCACATTCCAGCAAACAATTTGGCACCTCTTTTCTTAGATTGATTTTGACAACCATCTGCTCAAAGAAATTAAGGTTTCCATCTTGGCTTATTTTTTTGGCCATAACAGCAAGTTCATATAACAATTCAAACAGAACAACAGGGAGTCAGGGGCATCAGTTAAGACATAACTGGGAGAAATACAAGTATTGGTACTTTTTTTACAAAAAAAAAAAGGAATATTGAATGGGTGGTTAGATGGAAGGAAGAAAGGAAGGCAGGCAGGCAGGAAGGAAGAAAGGAAGGAAGGAAGAAAGGAAGGCAGGCAGGCAGGAAGGAAGGAAGGAAGGATGGAAGGAAGGAAGGAAGGACTGTTTTATTTATTTGATTGTGCCACTGTCATATTAAAACCCTGTTAAAGGGCACCTACCTGGGTGGCTCAGTCAGTTAAGCGACTCTTGATTTCCACTCAGGGCATGATCTCAGGGTTGTGAGATCAAGCCCCACATTGGGCTCCCAGTGGGGAGTCTGCTTGAGATTTCCTCTCCCTTTCCCTCTCCCTTTGCCCCTCCCCCTGCTCTCTCTCCCTCTCTAAAAATAAATAAATAAATCTTTTTAAAGAAATCCTGTTATAATGGGCCCCATTAAAAAGACAGTTCAAAGAAGGTTCAATTAATAGAAAACCCTATTGCAGTGGTTTAAATAGGAGCTTACTTATCTCACACAATTGTTTATGGATATGTATGTGGTGTGTGCCACAGGAATAATTTTTGCAGGCATATCTACCAAAGGATGTTAACATTAGTGGGCATAAGGTTAAGGAAAAAAAAAAAAACTTACATTATCTCAAAGTATCTCACCCAAGATATTTATTAATTACAAAGGGAAAAACAGTAAATTTACATTGGAGAAACTCAGCAGACACCATCTTAATGAGGTGATCAGGGCTAAGATCACCACTAATAAGAAATATTGATATCATGTTCCCTGATACAAATGAGAAGAACACAACATCACTTCTTTTATTTTTGCCAAAAATGCAAAACCTCTATCTAGCCTTGAGAAAACATCAAACTCAAATTGAAGAACCTTCTACAAAATAACTGACCAGCAATGTTCAAAAGTGTCAAGTACGAGAGAGAGAAGGAAAGATGGAAGAATGTTTCCCAGCCTGGAGCAGAGGAAGGAGACTTGACAACTAAACTGAGGTGGGACCTTAGATTGGATCCTCAAACAAGAAAAGAACACGAGTGGGAAAACTGGGGAAATCTCTCTTCAGAAGGTCTGGAGTTTCGTTAAGAGTATTGTACTGAAGCTCATTTCCCACATTTGATCATTATGTACCTGGTTAAGGAAGATGTTAGCATTAGGAGAAGCTGGGTAAGGGGCATAAGGGAGCACTCCTCTTACTATTTTGACAACTTTTCTGTCAGTCTAAAATTATTTCAAAGTTAAAGTTAAATAAGAAAACCATGGTGTTAGTTCTTAGTACAATTATAGACCAGTTGCCACCACAGTGCAAAGATTTATAGGGTTAGTGTCCAAATCATATGTACAGACAAGTGATCTTAGAGTTTGGAGGAAGGAGGACACAGTGTGGCCTTGATACTTTTGACGTCTCTAGCTTCAGGCAAGTTGCATGGCTTCTGCTAGACTTTGAAAGCATGGGCCAAAGACAAAGAAGTGTGAATGAATGCCCATGGCATGTTCTGAAGGCTTCTCAAACTTCTTCCCAGGCAAAGAAATGGACTTTGGGCTCTGATCTGGAACTAGCATTCTGGAATTCCAGGACTGTGTGGGAGTGGGAAGGGCATGGGATTAGCTGTGGGACACGGAAAACTTGGGAAATAAAGGTGGCATCTTCAGAGAAATCAGTTATGGAAGAATACACGCTGGGTTCATTTCTGTATTCGAAAAGACACAAAAATCAGAATGACGTCTGGGACTAAAAGCCAGAGCACACATGTTAGAGAGCTTTTAAGGGCACCAAGCTGATTTAGACCAGACTATTGCAGAGCAAATATTTCTTTAGAGGAGCAATGAAAGATGTGGAGTTAGCTAAGGAGTTGTACTTACCTCAGTCTCATGTCAACCAAACTTCCACACCTCCTCCAACTTCAGTGTGCACACGGAGCCGCCAGGGATGTTGTTAAAATGCAGATTCTGACTCAGTAGTCTGGGATGGAGCCTGAGATTCTGCATTTCTAACAAGTCCCCAGGTGATGCCAGTGCTGCCGGTCCGCAAACCTTGCTTTGGGGAGTAACAGTACAGATCACTGGAGATGTTTGAGCTGCGGAAAGACAGCGAAGACAACGGTGATCTGGGAATATGTTCCACAAGGCTGTGTTGGTTCTGAATACCTTCCTGGTCTTCATGTATGGATAGTCGCAAGCAGAGTTAACATGGAAAGCTGAAAATTTTGTATGAAAAGCCCTATCGGGCAAATAGCACCAGTGTGAAGAGCAGGTGGGAACATAGGATCCAGAGGTGAAGCCACAATGCATCTATAACACAGACTGTTTCAATCAGTCCATGGAGCACAGCCCTGAACCCACAGATGGGTGGCACGGGGCCTCCCAGGGGCAGCGGAGACCTGGCCAGGTGAAGGCTCTCTGATGACCAGTTTACTGCCACCAGTGCCTTTGGCCTGGCTGTGCAGTAGGTCCAGCAAGCCCAGCTCTTCCCCGTCCCTTCTCCTGTCATCACACAGCACATATCCTTACACCCCTTCATCCCTTCCCAGCTCAAACATCCCATTACCCAGGAAAGGACCTTCCAGCCTTCCCACCAAAATGCACCACCATATGCAAAAATCCAGGAGCTGGGAGGAAAGGCAAAGATCCTTTGACCTCTCCTAGGGACTCATCTACTGCTCTTCTAGAGAATGGAAGTGAGTTCTACCTCCTCTCCCCACCAGGCAAGTTAGGAACACTACTTTTAGCCATCGGTTGGAGGGCATTTTCATTTTCTGTGGGTATCTGGAAGGTGGGCCTCTTCCCTAAATGATTGGATTCTATTCTACCAAATGAGAAGAGAATGAGTGCTTCCTACACACACTGTGATGACCAAAACACAGCCTTTGCCTTCAAGATGCTCCTAGTCTCCTGGGAAAGAAGAAGGCAAAGGTAAAACCGAAGCAGGTGCCAAAGGCTGCAGGAACCCAGAGGTAATGCCCTGGGGAAAGCAGGAGTTGGAGAACTGAGAGCTAGACCCTGCGTAAGGGAGTCTGGTGGCTCCGTCCCACAGCCCCACCTTCTCCCTACAAGACACCCTAGTGTCTACCGTCTCCACGTGGACTGTTAAGACCTTTGGCTGGTGGGGCTTCCCTGCTATTAGGTGCAGACTCCATAGCAAACCCTGCAGACCAGTTCAGTTGAGCCCCACAAGGCACACTGTCTTTGCATTCCCCACAATTGAAGTCTTCCTTACAACTGCCTGTTTCTCCCCAGGTTTCTAAAGCATGGCCCCCAAATCTTCCTGAACCCCTTTGCTCTGAGTCTTGGTGTTCACTCACTGCCCTGTCTTCAGGGTCCCTGGCCAGAGGGTGGACCGCACGCCCTGGCAGCAACGGCACCACCCCACCCTCCCCACTCTCTGAGCAATAAGGACAAGAATCCCACTCACCCACCATTTTCCCCAGCATTTGCTTGGTCCTCTTCTCACACTGGCTGTTGTTTGGGAACATCTTCCCCTTTCTCCAACCAAATCCTAGTATTCTAAGTCTGTGTTCACGGACATCAGCTTGGGATCATCTGTTTGATGGTTGTTTTCAATAAGCCCAAACTCATCCCTCGGGTATCTGACAGATAATGTTTTTGAGACTCACCCACGTTGTAGCAGGTATCAGAATTCCATTCCTTCTTATGGCTGAACGATTGTCCCTTGTATGTATATGCCATCATCCGTTTAATCCATTCATCTGCCGATGGACATTTGGGTGGTTTCTGCTTTGGGGCTATTGCGAATGATACTGCTGTTGACATTTGGGTGCAGGTTTCGGTGTGGCTCTGTTTTCGTTTCTCATGGGTGTGCACATAGGTGTGGAATCGCTGGGTCATGTGGTCGATGCTGAACTTCATGAGAAACCACCAAACCGTTTCAACAGCAGCAGCACCATCTCGCTCTCCCTCGCTAGCGTGCCGAGACCGTTATTACCACAGCTACTATTTATTGGGTGCATGATGGACCAGACACCCTGTTCCAACACAACTGGATGAAGTTGATATTGAAGGAAAGCAGAATATGTCATCCCCAAATAGACCTCTTTGATATAAAAATTATTTGGGGCGCCTGGGTGGCTCCGTGGGTTAAGTGTCTGCCTTCGGCTCAGGTCATGGTCTCAGGGTCCTGGGATTGAGTCCCACGTCGGGCTCCCTGCTCAGTGGGGAGCCTGCTTCTCCCTCTCCCTTGTGCGTGCGCTTTCTCTCTCTTTCTCAAATAAATAAATAAAATCTTTAAAAAAAATTATTTTGAGCTAAAGGCAAATTCGGAAGAAACAAACTCAGAAAAAAAAGTCCTCTTTTTCTGCCTCAAGGCAATATATAAATTCCCCTTTTACTGGAGACAAGCTCTTATCAGCCCAGAGGTGGCACCCGAGGAAGCTGCAAACAAATCTTACCCCAGTAGTTCCCTCCCGTATATCCACCTTCCCACAGGTTGCCGCCGCCCGGGGGACGCCTACCGTGACTCTCCTCTGTCCTGTCATTCCTCTACAGATGAACTGTTCTTCGCTGAACACGATAAATAAGCCACATTTCTAAGCCACGGCTTTGAGTTACTTTTGGTTCAGATTTCTCCTGGGTGATGTGTGCTGCACATGTTAATAAACTGGTCATTTTTCTCGTTACTCTTTTAGTTTAAGAATCGCAGCTGAAGCCTAAGATGGGTAAAGTTTAACCTTCCCTACAATGTCATCATCATCTTCATTTTATAGATGGGAACTGTAACACAGTGACTTGCCCAAGATCACCCAGGGAGGATGTGGAACACGGAGAACGCACAAATCCGGCCCCACGCGCAGGGAGCCGTTGGAGCACAGAGGAAGGGCCCCGAAGCTGTGTCCCGAAAGAGGAGTGTGCATCTGTCAGTAGATGTGGGGGAAGGACGTGCGGTCTCAGGGCAGCAGAGAGAAGCGGGTGAGCAAAGGCACTGGGCTCTGTGTAGACGGGTGTAAGGTGCATGTGACGCTCACGTTTCCCACTGTATCTCCAGCGCCTCCGTGGTGCCTGGCACATGCAGCTGCACGGTACCATGTACTGGGGAAAGAGGTTAGAAAAGGGAAGTAAAAGGGGAAGATGGAGAGCTGGACAGTGTCCAGAGCAAGGGGAGCTTTGCCTGCTTTAGTGAGGAGTATAGACTTTATCTTGTGGGTAAGGTGAAGACTTTCAAGGGTCGCATCAGAAAGCCCACTGCAGCAACAGTGTGGAGTATGGCTTGGGCTCGATCAGAGGAGAAGCAGGGAGACCAGTTAGGCGGCAGTTGCAATAGGGCCAGGAGAAAGATGTGGGGGAAGGTCTGAACCGAGGCAATCACGCAAGGGATGGGAAGGAGAGAAGACAAGCCTGATGAATGGAAAGAAAAAAATAATCTGCCGGCTGGGCTAATAGATTAGATTTCAGGGCAGAGGGGAAGGTGGGATTGTGACTCATTTCCAGGTTTATGTTTGGATGATGGGACCGACGGAGGGGCTGGCGCCGGTGGGCACAGTAGGTGCCGATGCGTGGTGGTGCGTTCTTCACGTTGGCTGTGGAGTATTTAGGCTGCCTGGGGGGGGGCGTGAGGGTGAGCGGTAGACGGTTGAATCCCAAACTCAGGAGAGAAGGGAAGGGGATAGGGAATTGAGGGTTGTCGGCACCATCACTGACATCACTGGGTGCATGAGATCCTAGGGATATGGGCAGAAGCAGGAAAAGAGGGGCCTGAAGACAGAGACCCCCCTGCAAACGGCCCCGACCCACCACTACCACTGTGCCTTCCCCAATCCACTTAGAAACTTCCTGTTTGGCTCCTTGTTCTCAACAATGATCTAACCTAAGCTGGCCAGAATTCAGTTTTCCAGCCCAAAGACCACCTTCCTCTGCACCCCCACCCCCACGCATGTACTCACATCAGAAGCCATTTCAAGGAATATGTGCCTGCCTCAATTTCTTTGCCATCCTATCTCATTCATTCACTTGAATTCATCATTTTCAATCATTGGGGGATATAGGACTACAAAATTTTGTGGAGGAGAGAAAGCTTTGTCTTTTCCTTAAAAGAAAGGATGTTGCCCCTCAGAATGGAGTTTGGTGGCAGTGGGAGCAGAACTGACACGGATGCACGCGCAGCCAGTGTCCGTGCGAGGAATGCAGCCTTGGCCCGGGACTTAGTGCCCTTGGGCCCTGGTGGCAGGGCTGACTCAGATTGTCGTCCTGAGAGAACCGTCTCTCCCTCCCCAGTTAGACATTCGATTCCTCTGACTGCACTTGGCTCCCGGCGACTGCCTGCCTCAAGGAGGGGACGAGCTGGCCATGCCAGCGTGGGCTTCCAAACCTTGCCGTGGGGATTTCGCGCGGGACACGAGCTATCCCAGTTCCTGGGATTCATCTCAGTCGTGGGAGCTCGGGGGCCCGGGTGGGGGAGGGCGGGGGTGTCAGTCTGCCCCTGGACTCGCCCTTGATCTGCAGACAAAATGCAGTGCCCCAGCCTATGGGCTGAGACACAGCCCTTGGGCCTGGTCAAGGGCCCTGCCTCCTGCCTGCCTGAGAGGACGCTTCGGAGCAGACAGCCCTCCCCGGAAGGACCTGGGCTCTAGTCTTTTTTTTTTTTTTTTTTTTTAACTTGGTCTCTCTCCTTTGATCACCTGTCACCTCTTCCTGCAACCGCTTCTCCTTGCTCCTGAGTCTGCCATGAAATTTTAATCTAAATGTTAACAACGAAAAAACCATTCTCCATTTCTATTTTCTAGTTTAACTTTTTAGGGATGGTGTTTTTAGACTTCGACTTCCAGACTGGGAGAAAGTGTATTCATAAAATAACAGTGTTCACAGCTCAGTTAACTGCCTTAAAGTACCATTTCTGGATACATTTTGTGAAGTCACAGTTTAGAAAAACAAAAGCTCCCAAATGGCTTTGAGAATGAAACCGTCTTCAGATTGGCAATCAGACTAACTTGTAAACATTTTCTCCCATTTATTTAACTTTCCCCATCCAAATGCAGAGATGGGGAACATAGTGCGTGCAGCAGTGTGTTGATGCTGCTGAGGGGAGGGGAGCTGCCGGGCCCCTGCAGGCCCTTGCATTTCCGTGCACTTCCACCCGCCCCCATGAGCAAGCAGGCACGCGATAATGTGCATGGCACATGCGGACTCCCGTGTAACCAGGAGACAGCCAACAGGATTGCCCCTAAAATATAGTCCACATCAGCCTGCAAAACTGCCCCCCTTTTAACCACACCCCCAGGGCCCATTTTGCCCTTCTGACGACTCCCTGTACTTCTACCCAAAGGTTGGCCCTTTCTGACAGTGTTCTTCTCAGTTTTGTCGCTCCAGCCTACCTTTGCTATTAGGACAAATAGTGTTAAAGGAGTGCCTTTTGTGTCCTCTGGATCCTAAAGGTACTGCCTCATTCCAACCTGAACAAAGTCGGGAAGAGGCAACAAGTAACTGACTTTACGGCCCCACAGCCAAAGCTCGGAGAGGTGCCCGTTAACCTAGTTAGGGCCACCTGGTTGCTAAGCAGTGGAGCCAGGGTCGGAGCCCAGGTGAGGCTGACTCCGCAGCGAGCACACTGTGACATCAGGCAGCTTCACCTGACAGATGGAGAGGTGGCTGTCGGATGACACAACCATCAACTGAGCAAGGAAGAGACAGAAGCAGAACTTGTCTTTGCTCACAGCTGTGAGCAAAGGTATTTCTGGCCAGTGTTTTTCTTACCAGAAATGGAGCTGCCCAAGTATTTATTTGTAAGAGGTACAGTGTAGTACAGTAAGAAAAACATCCGCCCCAGAACCAGAGGCTCAGGGACTCAGGCGTTTGCACTTGGAAGCTGGGGGGACCTTGAGTAGGTGTAAATCACCCAGACGCTCTGTTCCTGTTTCTTCCTCTGTCAAGTGAGGATAAACAATGCTTGCCCTCCCTTTGTCTCACGGCTGCTGTGAGGATCGATGAGGCGATGGAAGTGACAATTACAAAATGTTCTACAAATCATGTATAAATGCGTATTTTTATATTGATGTATTTCTGCCTGATAAAAGAACATTTGGGGGTCATTGAATCCATTCCTTTGCTCTGCTCTTGGACATAAACATTCAATTTCTCTTGGCCTCAGTTTCCCTATCTGGAAAATATGGCCATGGGGTTCACTGAACCCTAAGCTTCTTTCTAGCTCTGACCCAGGGCAGATTTATGACTCTTCCTGATTCCTACCCTGCTTTCCAACCAGCCCCTGGTGACTAGGAGAACCCAGAGGTGGGGTTCCCTCACACAGAGCCATCTGTCCTCTCAACCAAGAGGAAGCTGGAGGGTGTTCGACTGCAAACACTGGCAGAATTAAATTCAGAGAGGAATAATAAAGTTTATCCCCTCCACAGTGTTTATCAGTGAACATTATGTGCCACATGGTATGGTGGGAAGAAGACTGGATGGAAGAAACGGTCCAGAGCAGGAGACAGACTTTAAACCACTATCTTCCCAGGTAATTATCTAACTGGAGGCGTGACATACGCTACGACATAGAGTAAGACTGTTGATCGGGAGCTTATATGATGGGGCGGGGGGTCTCGGAAGGATTTCCCAAAGAAGTGGCATTTCCAACTATTTCTTGAAGAAGGATCTGGATTTAGCAGGGCATGGGAGGGGGTTGAGAAGAGGTTAGAGGATATTCCAGGCAGAAGGAATGTCCAGTGCCAAGGTCTTTTAAAGAGGAAAGTTCTTGATCTATCCGAGTTGCTGAAAATAAGTTGATTTGGCTGTGATGCTAGTGATGGGGAGAGTGGCATGACATGAGGTTCCAGATATAGACAGGAACAGATCATGCAGGGTCTTACAGGTCAAGATGAAGAGTCTGAGCTTTATCCTAAGAGCACAAAGATGCCACTGGAAGGTTTTAAGCTAGAGGATATGTTCCAAGTGATTGTCCAGAAAGATCTCTGAGGCAGCAGCAAGTGTAGTAGAGGGGTGTATGAGTGGGTGCACCCAAACCAGTCAAGAGGCTAGTGCAGTGGTCAAAGTCAAGGGCAGACCGTGGCTGGGACCAGGACGGTGGCCATGGAGATAAAAGAAACGTGGAAGGAGTTGAGAGATACTCAAGAGGTGGAACGCTCGGGACAGAGTCATTGACTGGGGGTAGCAGGGGAGAAAAAGGGAAGTAATTTATATATGCTATGCATTCTAATCTATTGGGGTTGTGGGGACCATGACTCCCAATTTCCAGATAAAGTCTCTGAGAGGCTGAGGGACCTGTCCAGATAGAGGAGCTGAAAAATTAGGTTCCCAGAACTCTCAGCTCTTACATCATAATTATTTCAGGTATGTAAAGGCTCTTGTCCCAAGTGACTCATTCTAGGTGCTATCATTACTTCACAGAAAACTCAAGGAAGGTCTGATTTCATGTGTATTGCATGCCAAGCACACCACGGCAAAGGCTATATGATGAGAAGAGACCGGAGTGAGCAAGTGACATCATGGGCCAAATAGGGTCGCTGCTCAAACGTGCACTGCAGACTCCTTACACAGTCACCTAATTATAGTGCCTGAGGAAGCGCTGTACAATAACTCACTGTACGGAAGCCAATGGGTAACTGTCAGTGGGCCAGACGGTCTTTTCAATCGGAGTTGATATTTGGAAGATAATGTGTAACAAGCTCAATGAGGTTTTTGTGGTGGGATCTTTCATGTCCAAGAGAAAGGCCTGTCCAGTTTGCGAGTGAACAGGCTCTTCCATACCCCAGAGTTAAAAGTCTGCCTGACCTTAAAGCCTCCTCTCCTCGCGTCCCAATGAAAGGGAACAAAGTTCACGTAAATAGGTGTATATCCAACGCACAAGGCAGCATTCACGTGCCGCCGCCCCTCCAACTGCACTGACCCAATGTGGTTTGGCCAAGGCAAACATAGACTCCTTTCCAAATGTTCTGGTTTTGATGATTATAGTTAAATAACGTCCCTAAAGTCCCCAAATGAGGCAGAGTTTGCAAACCGAGTCTCTCCAAGCTCAGGGTCATGCTGTCTCATAACCAATGTGAGCCTCGGGTTCCTCGTGCACAGTGAGGACAGTCTCTACCTCACAGCTCAATGGTGACAGCAAATACCTGGAAAGTGTCTCACAACGGGCTTGGCTCATGGCAAGAGCTCAACAGTGGTTCCTACCGATCCCAACAGAGTGGCAACAGAGTCCATGAAACATTTCAAAAGAGAATTAAAGTGAATATAAATTATACAAATAGTACACTGATTTATTCAGAATGAGACTGACGTTTGAGCATCACACATACATCTGAGCTACTATTTAACATAAAGTAACAACGCAGTTCCCACTCAATGGCTAAAATTTTACTGGTCGTATTGGCTTTGCTCTGCTCTCCCTGCATGACTCATTCATGATTCCCCAAGTACTTCAAGGTCTTGCTATGCTTTCGATCCTTGAAAGCAGCACAGTTTTGGAAAGTGCACTTAATAATGCCAACGCCGTTTCCCGCCTCTCGCCTGGATTTTGCCTTCCTTCGGTTGATAAACATGTGTTACTCTTACTGAATTGATTCGTGCCAGATACGCTGCTCGATGCTGGGGCTCTGCAAACAAATGGACGCTCTGGTCACTGGCATCACGCAGTTCACGTTCTAGGGGGCTGAGGGCCTGGAGCCCTGGGTCAGATGTGGTGTGCAGAGAACACAAGAGCGGTAAATCCCCTCTGTGGGGGAGAAAGGCACAGGAAGCTGCTGCCTTAGCTCCAGAGGGAGTAGTCAAGAGCCTGCCTTTTCCTCAATTTCACCATCTGAGCGAGACCCAGAGGGAGGTGCAAGGAAGTCAGAACCAGCAGGTGCCGGGAGAAATGGGTTTATGTAGGTGAGGAGGAGGAGGGAGAGATGCGGACCAGTGGCCAACCGAACCCCACAATGACTTAGTCCCGTGGAGGTCCAGTTCGGAGAGACGCAGGGCAGAGGCAAACCCGGCCGCCTTGCAGCTCACACCGACCCGGCCGGGCAGGCTCTTCTCCTCACCTCACCCCATTCTCCTTAGTGTATCACTTTCTATCACCCTGTCCTTAGCTCCTGCCACCCAGAAATTTTTCTCCAGATGGGAGGACTGGCTCCCCTCCCTTGTGTAATCAAATATCTCACCCTGAAGATACGCTCAGGCTCCCTGGCCCGGGCTCAGCCCTCCGGTTTACAGCGTGGCACGAAGCAGCCAGCCAGCCGGCCCAGAGCCCCACCAGTTTCTAATTAAAACGGAACAAGTGTTTCTTTAGACACAGACCAAGTTCTTAGAGGAGAAACAATAGGTTCCTCTAAAGTTGGCCTTCAGGGCTCACACAGATGGGCTGTTTGTGAAGGGAAGGTAAATAGGCTGGTTTTAGAAAGTCCAAACGGGTGTATTATTATTATAATCAATTATTTTAACCATATTTGCCACCTGACACTGACTACAAAGAACTTAAATATGTCTCTGGAATGGCATTCAATAGATGGGGGTGGAAATCACATTATTTTAATGTGTCGGAGCGGCAAAAATAAAAAATAATTTCTTACCTCCCTTAGGTTATAAAAATTTACCTAATCCTCTCCCTATTGATCATATTCAGCACCATGCTATGGAAAAGTAAACATTGCTGAAATAAAAGAGTTTTTATAATTAAAAGTTAAAAAAAAAAACCCACAAAAACCAAAATTCCGAAGCAATCTGTGATTGCCTCCGGGAGGCAAGATTGTGTGGTTCAGCCCTGAGACCACAGGCTTCATCGCCTAAAGGCAGGAGTATTCTTCAAACTACTGAACGGCCATCCCAGAGGCACAGGGCAAGGACTAACCAGCAAACGGATGCAAGATACAGCGCTGGAGCAGGGAGGTAGAGACCCTTGATATCAGATGGGACCTCTTTATAAAAGCCGCGTAATGGGGAAAGGACGTTGGGGGGGGGTGCTGTTGGAGAATGTACCCCTGAGCAAGAAGGGTGCTAAGCTTACAAGAGCTATTTACCGGGACACCTGGGTGGCTCAGTTGGTTAAACAACTGCCTTCGGCTCGGGTCATGCTCCCAGGGTCCTGGGACCGAGCCCCACATCGGGCTCCCAGCTCGGCGGAGAGCCTGCTTCTCCCTCTCCCTCTGTCTGCCACTTTGCCTACTTACGCTCTCTCTCTATATCTGTTAAATAAATAAATAAATAAATAAATAAATAGAAGAGCTATTTACCAATAGAACAGGAAGATTTCACCCATTTAGCAAGTGGCTCATGTGGACCAGTACACACCCACTAAATACTGGCCCTGCCCAAAGGGAACAGGCAAAAACCTAAGTGAGGGAATAAGCTGGCTGAGGGGATGATGCCCCAAAGGGGCAGACATGACTTGGTTCTTGCCAATTGCTGCTAGGCCTTCTGATTTCTCAAAAGAAGCTAAAAATCTGTGTTTCATTATGGTAAGTAATACACATTAAAAAAATAAAGCCATGTGAGCCAAACCAAACAGGTCGGCAAGTCACCATTTTGTGACCTGTGATTGACAGTGGCCTAGGGTAACAGGCCCACTTGCACCCGTGGCCTCCACAGAAACATGAACCCACCAAGTTGCTCCAAAAGCCAAAATCTCTCTCTACCCCTGAAGCCCCTGCCCTGGTTCAGCCCACCTCATGCCTCACGTGCATTCCCACAACAGACCGAACTGGTCTTCCCACAGCACCACAGACGTTCCCCTCCCCTAAACCTACCACAACCAAGGTGCCTGGCTGGCTCAGTCAGTTAAGCGTCAGCTCTTGACTTTGGCTCTGGTCCTGATCTCAGGGTCCTAATCTCGGGGTTGTGAGATTGACCCCATGGGAGGCTCTGCATTGCGCTCCAGGTCAGGCTTCGTGTAGGGCGTTGATTCTGCTTAAGATTCTCTCTTTCCCTCTGCCCTTACCTCCCCACCCTCCGCCCCCAGCCCCTGCACATGCGCTCTCTCTCTTAAAAAACAAACCAAGCCAAAACACACCCTACCCCCTCCTATTGTAACGACTCTTCTGTCTCACGCAGAGGTTCTGTCTTTTTGTTGCTGCATTCATAGGCCTAGCATGCAGTTTGGCACCAAAAGTCACAGAAAGGGAAAGAAGAGAGGAAGGAAAGAAGTTTTGTTCTGCTATTTCCAGTCCCTTTACTATTTTTTTAAAAGATTTTATTTATTTATTTTAGAGAGAGAGAGTGTGTGTGTGCGTGCATGCATGCATGTGAGCTGGGGGAGGGGCAGAAGGACAGGGAGAGAGAGAATCTCAAGGAGACTCTGCTGATGGAGCCGGACGTGGGGCTCAATCTCATGACCCTGAGATCATGACCTGAGCTGAAACAGCGTCATTAGCTTAACCGACTGAGCCACCCAGGCACCCCCAGTCCCTTTACTATGTCAAGCCATAGCACCTAATGGTGATATGTGGTATGACAACCCAGCTTTATTTAACTTGGAAGATGCTCACCCAACCAAAGAAGAAATAAATAAGAATTTGACATTGAAATATTTTATATCATAAGAGAAAACCCCAAATTGAAAGATGCAGCAAAGGCATCTATAATAGTCATGGTCCCCATGTGAACTCTTTCTTTTAAATTCAACTACTGAAGGATTTTTTAATCATGAAAACAGCACCAATTCCTTAATAATTTTTTAGAAAATTGAATTTAAAGTTTAGAAAGGTAGTCTATAGCCATTTCTCCTATAATATTTAATTCCTGAAATGGATATGTTTTTCAGGTCTCAGGAGCTGCTCTTAAAAAGAGAAAGTCCTCAGGGTGCCTGGGTGGCTCAGTTGTTAAGCATCTGCCTTCGGCTCAGGTCATGATCCCAGGGTCCTGGGATTGAGCCCCACATCGGGCTCCCTGCTCCGCGGGAGGCCTGCTTCTCCCTCTCCCACTCCCCCTGCTTGTGTTCCCTCTCTTGCTGTGTCTCTCTCTCTGTCAAATAAATAAATAAATAAAAATCTTTAAAAATAAATTTAAAAAAAAGAGAAAGTCCTCATTTCCCAACAATGTGAATATACTTAACCCAACTGAACTGTATACTTAAAAATGGCTAAGATGTTATATTTTATGTTATGTGTTTTTTGCTACAGTACAATAATATTTTAAATAAATATATTTTAAAAAATAGAGATAGTCCTCAGCCCACTCTCCTTCCTAAGAGGTCCTTAATACGGAGAAAGCAGGCATCAACACAAGGTAAAGAAGTACAAGGAGAGCCATTGAGATAGAGCCCATACCTTGGTCCTGGCATTCCGTAGTCTAGTCCTAGAAACAGCTGTACCGAGGAGCAAATTGTTTGTTTCCCTCTAGTTGTTATGATTCCATCCTTCAGGGGTGTTCATTCATTCAGTAGGCATTTACTGAGGTCTACTACCGAGGCTTTGAGGATAGCCTTAAAGCATAGTCTGTGCCCTTCACTTACTCGAAACTCAGATTCTAGCGAATGTGCTGCCAATATACTTGGAGTTGGAGATGAAGTAGGTGCCTGCTAAGGCCCAGCCTCACCATGATTCATCAATCTTTAGCAACATTCACATGCCTGGTCATGAGGTTAGAGATGCCCACAACTTCCTTATTCACTTTTAGGAGCATAAATGTCTCCTCATGAGCTTCCTCCTTGCCATCCTGCTCTGACTGCAAGAAATCCTGAACTTCCCCAGGCAGCAGGACAAACGCTTAAGGCAAAATGAATGGTGTGGAGGCATCTGTTTATGCCCAGTGGGCAAGAAAATGTAAACGTAACCCACCGCCATGTTTTCTCTGAGACTTCTGCTTTCTGCACCCCTGGAAATTCACCAAGTAGCAGTGATTTCTTCTCAGGCTGGCTCCTGAGCAAGGCACTTGTCCATACAACCTAAGCTTTCCCAGTGGATTGGTGGGAGTTAGATTGAAGGATATTAGACCCAAAAGAGAGCTTAGAATCAAGAACTCTCATTTTATAAATAGGAAACCCCAAGAGCTGGTAAATTTCCCAAGCTCACAGCAAATTATTGGTCAAGTTTGAACCAGAACTCAGGTATCCTGACTCCCACCATGATTTTTGTTAAGTCCAAGATACCTCTACTAAGAGAATTGGAGAAGACTATTAAGCTATAGCTGGTCCAGTTTCAGACTCTGATCACATAAATGTTTTAAAAGTCTTTCATGTTCATTTTGAATGTCTTTTTGGCAACTCTCTGGATTAAGGTAATGATGGCAACACCTATATCCAATCAGGGATTTTATGCAGAAAGGCAGGAGAGCCTGCCAGGAAGCCCCCCACCCTGGTGATTGGATCATGTTATAATCTTGGGTCTAGTTCCATGGGAGCTTGAGGGCCCAGACTTCAGTTCAGTTGTCCAGTCGGTGGAATGATAGATGTCACTGTGGGCTCTAGAACACATCTCCATGCCTCTGTATCTTCATGAGTGAAATGATTTATTGCAAAACTCTAGTGAGGGTATTGTGAAAACCAGAAGGTAGTGTAAGCTGTGGGTAAATGTTTATGAGTTTAAGATAGAACACTTTTCGATAATAATGTATCAATCTAGGTTCATCCCTTATAACGAATGTGCCATTCTGGTGGAGGATGCTGATGATGAGGGAGGCTGTATGTGTGTATGGGGAGGAGGGGTGGCAGGGGATAGATGCCGGAAATCTCTGTACCTTCCTCTCAGTTTTGCTGTGAAACTAAAACTGCTCTAAAAATAAAAGTATATTAAACAATAATTTTTTTTTAAAAGATAGAACACCTCTAATCTACATTTCCTCTATTATCATATAGTACCTTTCCTCTTAACTCAAAATATGGGGTGCTCCATTTTATGGGCAGAAAGACGGAGAATCAAGAGGTTGTAGTGGGGCCAAGACAGAAACAGTGCTTGCAACTGCCCCGATCAGGCAGCCGGTCTCTCAACTCAGCCATATCATCTTCAGGGTCTTGAGGGCACCTGAGGCACCAAGTTTCCCAGGTCTCCTCGAGCTCAGAATCAGAAGGAACACGACTACTCTGTGTTGTCACGGGAAGTGTTTCATGGAGCAGTGTTCATGACCTCTTGCTTCAGAGTCACTTGGGACACTTGTCACAAATGCAGAATCACGGGCCCTGCCCCAGGGTCTTACTGAATCCTAATGACTGGGAATGGGGCCCAGGACTTGATATTTCTAGTAATTGTCCCCAGATGACTCTGATGCAGCCCGATGTATTAGAATCAGTTCTGCTGATATTAGATCACCCTTTTATGTCGAGCCCATGCACCGGAAGGCTGAATCCATAGCGTGTCTTAACCCAGAAAGCCTCCCTCCAGGCAACATTCTTTCAGCAACTTGTAAGGCACCACAAGCTGTCAGAAAGGGTGGTATGGACAAGGACATCACTGAGGGCATTTTGGATTTCAGAAGGGGGAAGGGTCCAACTCCCATTTCCCAAAGAATGACTGCTTCAGCAAATGGCTGAGTGAGAGGTTAGCAATGCAGTCATGGCCACAATTACGTATTGCCCAGACAGATGCTGCCCAAGTGCATGACTTACACCCCAGTCATGGGTTTGACTTTTGTGGGATCTCCGGTCTGACATTTCCTAAGACCAAATCACTTTCCTTATATCTGAGGGTTGATGGGGTATTTATGAACAGTGCCCATAAAATGCCACCTGGGGGCTACAGAAACTCTCGATCCCAGAGTCACCTCAGTCATACCTGCTACTCTAAGTCTAATTTAAGTCCCGGTGCTTCGGTTCCTTTAGAAGGGGAACAGAAACTCTCACTGCCCTGCCTCTAAGGGACCTTGACCGGAGAAAGAGGTAGGATTTGCAGAGAGCTGAGTGGTGCAGAGGAGTAAGCCTCAGCCCACCTTCAGATGCCCCTGGGATTTAGGTGCCATCCTTGTCTGAAAATCAAAATGGATTCCACCTGCTGTGGCTCACCTTCGGGTCTTGCCAAGCTGCACATCCAGGGAACAGAACTGAAGGGAAGCCAGCTGCCCCTTCTAATCCTACACAAGGGCATCCGGCGTTTCAGTACTTGGCCTTCCACTGCTCCATTCCTTCACACTCCATTTCCTCAGCCCTACTTCCCCGCTCAGTGCGTGAGCCCACGGCAGCCTCTGCCAATGCTGCTGGAACCCACCTGAGGCTCTGCACGTGGCCACCAAGGCAGCTGACTGGTAAGCCCCTCCTTCCTGCCTTCTGAATTTCCCCCTCAGGCAGTCCTGAGATGTTTCTTCATTTCACCTCTACTCCTTTCGAAGCAGCCTTGGAACTGTTGGTGTTTCTTTTAAAAAGAGCAAAGAGAGAGAGAGAGAGATCAGGGAGACTAGATTGGAAAGTGACCTACCCTCAAAATCCTCCAAGTCTAAAGTCATTTGTGAGGCTTCTATTTGGATTCTCCAACGACTCTTTTCCAAAAAACAATCTGAATTTTAAGTACAAGTCTCGAAAAGACTCCAACATGACTAATGATGGCTCAGAGAGTTACCAAGAGAAAATGAAAAAACGGATTTCAGTTTCTCTGGACTGTATTTGAAAGACAAGGGTAAAGAAATCAGATCTAGCTCTGGAAACCAAAGGCGGATATAAGGCAAACCAAGCTGAGAAAAGCTTAGTCTAGAATTGCTGGCAAATCCATTTTTGTTAGGCCAAGTTTATGTCATGGTAGAGTGACTTATATATACTTCATGGTGTATCGGCCCTCTGTATAACCCTAATAACGGCCACTTACTGAGCATTTACTGTTAAGTCTTTCTCTTACATTAATTATTTCATTTAATCTTGACAACAACTCCACAAGTTATGTATTGATTTCTCAGTCCTATAGATGGGGACATTGAGGCTCAAAGAAGTGAAATAGCTTGCCCAAGCCCACCATACATGGCAGGGCTGGGGTCCCAGCCGAGGTCTGTGTCATTCCAGTCAGTGACCTTCAAGAAGAGTGGAGCTGAAGAAACACTGAGCTGCTATCAGAGATCTCTGTTACGGTCCCCACTCTACCATTAACCAGTGGTGAGTCCCGGCACAAATGGCTGACCCCCGGGGCTCTAGTTTTCACAACTGTAAACTGTGGGGCTCAGTGGGAGGTGGGCGCAAATGTCCTTCCCACGCTTACCAATGTCTGATTACAGGTCCTCACTTGCACATTATTCCAGCAGTTCTCTGCTTTCTCTGGATTTTAGGATGTGTAGTTGGTGATAACTATAATTTATGGGATGCTTAATCTGTGATCTTGTTGGCCTCCAAATTACAACATTGTTTTTATACGTAAAAAAATACAGGCTGCCTGGCTAGCGTCAGCTTCGCCACAAGCCCACGTTGTGCCACAGCTCCCGAGGCACACCGAGGCAAAGGTGAGGGAAGGCTTGTCAGCGACAGAGATAAAAGCAGTAACATTTGCTCGTGTTGTTCTGTCTTCTCATTATTTACAGTCCTGTGATCTTCAGTAAAGGGGAAATATTGGAAGCTAACGACACATAAACTAAAAGAATGATGTTGATGTTGTTGACTGTTTATAGTGAGAAAGATTTTGGAAGATGTGAGTAAATCCAGGCACGGCTGTTAGAACCACACATCTGGCCCTGCGCGTCTTCATGAACCTCACCTCCAAGCCACACATAATCAGGCAAAAGAGAGGGTCAACATGCATGATACTTCGGGCTTCAGCCAGCCTTGGACCACTGAAATAAAGAACATGGTCACTGAGGCAGAGGAAGGCTAAAGGGATGGGTCATAGTCTAGTCTCCAACTGCCAAGTGGAGCTAACTGTTGGTGGGCATTGAACACATAAGGCCTGGATTTTAAAACCAGGGTTGCGCATTTTTGAAGTAAAGAAATATATCTGCAACACTTTCTTCAAGACTTACTTGTTTCAGGCCAAAATACACATATGCCATAATACAGAATTTCCAAGAAATAGCTCAAAAAAGAATCTCTGAAAAGCTGGTCTGCTCCTGCTCGGGTGCCTCTGAAGATGGAAGCAGTAATGAGAACATCTGTGTAGTCCTTGTTTGCAAAGTGCTCTCACACTTTGATCCTTCTAAGATCCCAGATTCGCCGAGGTTCCAAAAAGCTTATGTAACTTGCCTGACCTGGCATTTGAACCCAGGTCTCCTGACTCTAGAGCTTTTCTCTACACCATATATTTCTGAATAAGATTTTTTCCACAAAGGAAATAAATTTTCTTATTTTAAAAATAAAATAAGGGAGGGGCCTGGGTGGCTCAGTTGTTAAGCATCTGCCGTCGGCTCGGGTCATGATCCCGGGGTCCTGGGATCGAGCCCCTCATCAGGCTCCCTGCTTGGCGGGGAGCCTGCTTCTCCCTCTCCCACTCCCCTTGCTTGTGTTCCTGCTCTCGCTAACTCTCTTTCTGTCAAATAAATAAATAAAATCTTTAAAAAAAGAAAAGAAAAGAAGGGAAAGAAAAATGACTCTGTACTTAGGGGGCAAGACTGCTTCTGGCTGTTTGTCATGGCTGTCTTGCTATTTTTCATAAACAAGAGGCAGTAAGGTCAAAGGGAAGACCACATGGCACCCAATGAAGTGAATGCAATCTTTTTCAATGCTGGGGAGAAGCAACGGCAAATAAGAAAAAAGCAACATCAAAATAGCCTATGAGATATGCAAAAGAGAGCATTCCCATTTTTCTAAATTTACATAGGTTTCCGATTCTGTCACTGCCAGCACCATGAGGGTCATTGTGTCGAACATGGCCAACAGCAAGGCCAAGAGGAGGTAGATCAGGGTTCCAATTAGTTCCATGAGAAGCTGAATCAACCAGGACCAGAGTCCACCTAAGAAAATCTTAGCCAAATCTTAGATAACTTTCACATTAGATGACAACCTCTCACACACACAGAATCAAATTCTCCCTGTGAATAGAGCATCCTTCTGCCACCACAGTGATTCTTAATTATGGGGCTGATATGGATTTGGGCTTGTTTTCTAAGAATATGTCCTTCGAGTACATTACTGAGATACTACTAATAAATAATCACAAGTGACCAACTATATTAGCATTTCATAATTTGCAAAGCTCTTACACACACAAACACACACACACACACACTCTGGATACAGTGAGGGTGATCGATATTGCCATTCTACTGATGAGAAAACTGAGGCTTGCTGTTTATATGACTTTCCTAAACTCACGAAATTACTAACTAGTGAAGGAGAAACATAAACCCCAAACTTCTAACTTCATATTTCATGCTACTTTCCAAGATACCAGCCATACCACTGATTAAGAGTCCTGATTAATGTAGTAAATATTCTTCTCTCATGTGTTTATCTTTTGCCATGGCTGATCAACTTCAGAGATCTGAGAGCGGCACCAGACATCTGGTCATGTCAGCTCTGTCAGGCAGGTCTGAGGAGAGAATCCAGTTGTCAGCCACCCACGCTTCAAAGTGACTTATAAACAGCAAAACCATCAGCCATAGATGTCTCAGAATGAAAAGGGCTATGAGGAAGCTTTACTCATAGGCTTAGAATGCCATGGATACTTGGGATAGGAGGCTATAACGCTGGATGTCGGCTTGTGTGTGCCGAGGAGGAGGGATAAGACCAAGTGTGGAAGCCATGGCACCATAGCAGCTCAGGGAACCACTTTCAGCCGAGTCAACTTGAGGGGTACGGAGAAGGGGCAGCAACTCTGCTGACTCAAAGGAACTGAAGGAAAAAATGTGACAATTATTTCCTTTAGCTATGACCTCTGGGTTTGTCCCAAGTGGTTCCTGACAGTCTTCTCATCCTAGAGAATAAAATCTGTCCCCTCACCCTCACCCCATCAAGAAAAACCGAGTGACCTCACCACCTTAAGACAAATTCTTAATGAGAAGATTGAACGGGAAGTCTCTCTGGAAACTAGTGACTAAATACTCAAAATGTAAGATGAATTAGCTGCATTAGCTGCATTAGAAATTATATTAGTTGTCAATTGTTATGTAACACATTACCCCAAAATTTAGTGGCTTAAAACAACAACTATAATAACTCAAGTCCATGCTGATGGTTGGACCTGGGGAGCAGGGGAGGGAGGAGAACAATAGGATTCGAAACTTTGATGTTGGATCTGGAAAGTCTTGTGATTTTTTTTTTTCCCCTTTTCCTGAGCGCTTAGTGAATTGTGATATACAGCCTTGAAACGTTCACATGGATCCAAGTGTTCCTTACGTCTTGTTGCAAGGTGTATTCATTTCCTAGGGCTGCCTTAAATTATCACAGACTGGATGGCTTAAAACAACAGAAATACAGTTTCTCACAGTTCTGGAGGCTAAGTCTGAAAACAAAGTGTCATCAGGGCCATGTCCCCTCTGAGGGCTCTAGAGAAGAATCTTGCCTTGCCTCACCCTAGCCTCTGGTGGTTGCCCAACAATCCTTAGAGTTCCCTGACTTGTAGCTACATCACTCCAATATCTGCCTCCATTTCACACACTCTTTTTTTGTCTCTGTGTCTTCACATGACCTTCTTATAAGGACACCAGCCATCAGATTTAGGGCCCACTCTAATCCACTATGACCTCATCTTAATGTAATTATATCTGTAAAGACCCTATTTCCAAATAAGGCCACATTCTGAGGTTCTAGGAGAGCATGAATTTTGGGGGGACACTATTCAACCTAGTATACCAGGAATATTTTCCAGAATTGTCTCTGTCCTCTCCAGTTGGGTATTCACTGATAAGGTAACTACCAAGATTACAATAATCCTATCTAGCAAATATGAGTCATTCCTTTTGACCCTCCATAATTCTATTTGCATAACCAATTCTAAGAAAAGAACCCTATGTACATAAAGAAACTTTAGGCATAGAGATAAAGCAAAGCAGCGTTGCTTATGATAGCAAGTTTGAAAACACCTATGTTTCCAATAATAAAAGAATGGCTGAGTACAGAAAATACATCTGTATAATAAACTACTAAGTAGCCCCTAAAATTATATATGAGGCTTGTAGTAATATAGAAAATTTACATGTTTATTTAACAAGTGAAGAATACACCATATTTTAAATATTATGATTGTTTTAAGAGGAGCAAAATAATTCTCAAAATGGTACATAAAGTTTAAAAATTGGAAAATGATTTATTAAAATATTAGCACTGTATTTACTTATTTTTTATTATGTTCAGTTAGCCAGCACACAGTACATCATTAGTTTTTGATGTAGTGTTCAACGATTCATTAGTTGCATATGACACCCAGCATTGTATTTAAATGAATGATTTCTTACCTTTTAGGTTGTTCCAATTCTATATTTCTGTATAACCAACAAGCCCATAACTTCCTGCTTAAAATGACAATAATCGTTTATTATTCTCCTTAATCTGCGATTGGGGCAGGGCTCCATGCGACAACAGCTGATGTGACAGAACTGAGACTGAAGGATCTGCTTCCCAAAACGGCTCAACAACAAGTAGGTGCTGGCTGTCAGCTGGGAGCTCCGCTGGGGTTGGCCAGGGGCCTCGGTCCTTCTCCAAGTGGGCCTCTCCATGGAGCTGCTGAAGCTTCCTCACGGCATGGCAGCCCAGCTTGAAGAACAAGTGCTCTGAGAGAAAGGAAGTAGAAACTGCAAGTCTCTTAATGGCTGGGCCTCGAAACTACTAGCCCAGCACGCCTTCCGCCATGTTCTGTTGGTCAAGCCATCACAGAGCCTGCTCAGATTTAAGGGCAGGGTCTCTTCCTGGTGGGAGGAATGTCTTGAGCAACTTACAGCCATCTTTAATCTGCCATTTTATGTCAATATTTTCCAGATACTCTTTACTTAAAGAGTAATTACAAGTGGGGGCAGGTGAAGTACCTTTAAAATGCTTTTATTTAAAATTTTGAAGGCCCCTAATATAAACTCTGTTAATTCATAAAACTACTTAAAATAGCAAATTTCTCTACTCTTAGCTCTTAAAGCCCCTTCTCCACCTATATACCCCTAGACCCACACACATACACACAAGATCTCCCACCTATAGGCGCTTCTGCCCCAGTCAGTTCTTTGATGAGGGTGTTGAGTAAATTCGAGTCATGGTCATGGGGACTTGTGGTATACTCCATTCCAGACAGATACTTTTCAAAAGGCATTTAACAGCCCTCCCCCACTTCCTGACCTCCTCACACACAAGAAGACAAATGAATGAAGCATGTCACCTCTAAAGGGCCAGTGACCCAGGTTGGATGTACACATCTAAGCAGGCATCTGGTTACCCTCCTTATCTCCTACCAAACCTGATTCATCGGTTATTAAACACTGAAGGGCTCACACATGCCTGAAATAGTAATATCCACTCCTAAAAGCTTTTCTCAAATTGGCTCAAATCTCATAATATTCACTCTTAGATCACATAAAGAAGCACTTACCTTTGGATGCTGCCTTCAGGGAATCATAAAGCTGATCTCTTTAGCTGCTTATGGGACAGAAGGCTAATCATCTTTAAAGAACAAAAATTTAGGTCTGACTACAAAGCAACAAGATCAACTGCCTAAGACTAAACAAGAGCCAGTGATGTTAGCGGTTTGGGTTTAGTTTGTTCTGTTTGGTATTTTGTGCGTACGTGAATGTGTGTGACAGTTATGTCCTGATTTTCAAATCTGGATGGCCCAATTTACCCAGTCCTCTTGGGAGATGAAAGAGCTGCTAGCAACACCCAATAACCCAGAATTTTAATTAATGCTGTGGATCCTCCCTACGGAAAGATGCTCATTAGCATAAGCAAAGTGCACTGCATACTTTGGGGCATTCACAGACACCCTGCTTAGGTTAAGAACCCCCATGCTAGAGATATCTCAGATCTTTGGTGATTCAGGATAGGAGGGGAGTGCCAGAGGATGTCATGATGGCTGAGGGCTTTTAGGCCATGCCAGCTAAAACACAGGCAACTGTTTACAATCCTATTTCTTCCTTGAGCCATCACAATAGTCAATAAACCCCAACAGAGAAAGGCCAAGCAGCCCAGATAGAGCCCGAGCTTCCGTACTAACGATCTTCCTTCCCACTGGTGAGGCAGAAACGCTTTTTCACACCTCATTCTTTTTCCATCCTTTCCTTACCCTTCCCTGTTTCTCTCTTTCCCTCTGCCAAATATTTAAATTTTAACCCTTTCTTGGGGCTAAGGGCTAGGAATACAAATGTGAATAAAATATGGCTCCTCTCACTCATTAAACAAATTCATTGAACATTCACAGAATCCAGTGTGCTTTAGTTTTTACAACCTACATCCCAGTGGGAGAAACACACTCAAGCCCACAAGCCACACACACACACTTACAATGAACATATAAGGGCCGCAGCATAGAGGTATGTAAGCAACCATGGGGGCAAAGGAGGGAGCAACAAATTGTCTGCCAGGATAGGTCATGGAAGGCTGCTCAGGAAAGGTGACATTGATCCTCATATTCTTTTTTTTTTAAGATTTTATTTATTTATTTGAGAGAGAGAGAGTGAAAGAGAGAGAACATGAGCAGGGGGAGTGGGAGGGGGAGAAGCAGACTCCCTGCTGAGCAGAGTCCAATGCTGGACTTGATCCTGGGAGTCTGGGATCACGACCTGAGCTGAAGGCAGACGCTTAACCGACAGAGCCACCCAGGCGACCCCGATACTCATATTCAAAAACAAACAGGCAGACAAGGGAAGAAGTCGGGACAGTATGTGCAAAGGCATTGAGGTGCAAAGCACCTGGTACTTCCCAGATTCAGAGTTGCTGGAACTGAGAAGCATGTGCAAGATCAGTAGGAGTTAAAGCCGGAAAGACGGGGAGAGGCCAAATGTGGGCATCCTAAGCGCCACACAAATGGGTTCAAACTACTGACACAGATGCTCCGAAAGGCTCTACGCAGAGGGGTGAAATGATGGGTTTTAGTTTTAGAAAGCTAAGTCTGATGGCAGAATAAAAGATGGATTTGATGAAGACCAAATGAAAAACAGGGAGATTAGTTGGGAGGGAGGCTCCTGGGAGGTCCTGGTGAGGGCTAAGAGGGACTAAATTCTAGCAGGGGCAGCAGGGAAAGAGGTGAAGGTCAAATAGAAGATGGTGAGCAGATGGCATGGATGGAAACTGGCAAATGATTACATGAGGTGGTGGGGGGGTAAGGGAAGAGTCATTATTATGACTTCCAGGTCCCTTATTTGAGCAAATACAAATGCAGTTGACCGAGATAGGGAATGTAACGTTGTATGGGGTAAGATAATGAGGCCCGAGGGGCATGGGGAGTGTGAGGGCCTGGGGAATACCAACTGGAGATTCTACCCTCGTGATGGGACTACAGGTCCAATGAGCACCCACTATTCGTCCAGTCCTGGTTCTGAGGTCCTCACTCACCAAAATTGATATGGAAATCCTATGTGTCTTTTGCCAATCTTGTGTGGAAAAATAATTTTGTATCAAATTCTCAAGTGAGATAATCATCTCAAGCCTGAAAAGGGCCACTTGTGTTGTGGGTAACAATGAGAAAATCATCTTCGTGCTAATTCTGTCTTTCTCTCCCCTTACATCATAGCAGGCTCCGCCAAGACCACTATGATCAAGTTTTTATTCCTCCCTCCAACCCTCCGCGACAACTTTTGGCTGTGCAAGACGAATACTTCCATATGGTGCAATATTTATGTTAAGACAGGAAAAAAACACAAAATGCTTTCAGTAAATTTTATCCAAGAAACCGTAAATTTACAAATCCTAAGCACTTGGAACAAAATATTGGTCTGTAATTGATTTTGGATGAAGTATATTTCAACAGAAATAGGAAACTTGGAGCAGTTTGTTAATTACTGATGCTTAGAAATCTTGGGTGTCTTCGTATAGCCTTCCCTAACTATAATCTCAGATAGATTGACTTCTTGAATCTCTTTTGTCTGTAAAATGGGTTTAGCAATTTTACCTACTCATGGGTTTTTTTGTGAAGATTAAATGAGCTATTGCAGGTAAAGAACTCAGAATAGAAGCCATCAGAAAGTTAGGCACATAGCAAAAGTTAGTTCTTATTACCTATAAGCTAAGTGATGAGGGAAGGGGAATAGCATGAAGATGGGGCTGGAAGAGGAAAAGGACAGAGAGTAGATGACAAGAATGAAAGATTTTAGGATTTATTTATAGAGGAATGCCCACTGCCACCCACCCCAGAACTGCAGGGGCAGGAAGGCTGTGTACCTGTGATCTTGGTAAAAAAGATTTTTTGGGAGGGGGTGCATATGTGAGGCCTGCAACCTTCCAACACACATTTTGGGTCATCACTCATTTTTAGAATTATTTAATTCACCAGGACAAATGAGAGCAGGAGGGAAAAAGGCAAGAGGATTAAAAATTCCTGAATTTTCTAGTGGGGACTATTTGACATGCAATATTATTACCCCAGGTCTGTGTGAAAGCAGTCCACAGAATTTTATTCTATTGACTCATTATTACTTTGGGCAAACTGCCAACTTTTGTTTTAGTTTTCTAGCCACAAAAGCACAACGGTCTTTTAGAACAATGTTTTAATGTCTTCTAATTATCGGTACAAAACATTTCCATATTTTTCCAATTTAACAGTGATAAAAATCCGGCAAAGTAGGTATCATTAGCTCTATTTTAAAATGGAAATGGTATATATTCATTACATGCCAGGTACTATACCAAACGCTATCCAAGGAATATCTCATCTAATCCTGTAACAAACCTATGAGGGTGGTGCTATCATCATCTGAGGCTAGAAGACAGAAGTTTAATAACTCCCAAGGTGACCTAGACAGTAAAGAGCAGGGCCAAGGTTTGAACCCACATGGGTCTGACTTCAAAGCCTGCTTCCTAAATCCTAAACACTGTATTCTGCTCTTTAAGGATAATCAGATACATGTTCTTCTTTCCTAGTACAGCAATGCTTTTAAAGCCTGAGCTCAGCCTAATTATTTATAATCATGTAAACAACTATTGTGAAATTATACAGAAATATGAAACTTTTTGATGTCTACTTCCATATTATGCTCCTAGAATTGCTCAAGACACATGTCCATTTCAATGTACATTTCCCTCCCTCAACGTTATAAGAACCTGTACAAGACCAATTAATTGTTGAATAAAGTTCCTAAACTACTTGGTAATAGGCTAAGAATCTGTTTCTTATTTATTTATAATACAGATTCATAGTTGTAGTTAAGAAAATATAAGCACAATTTTAGTGAAGGGTAGCTACCAATCTTTTGAAAGGTTCAATAATGCAAACTACAAAAGGTGTTCATAAAAATGTATTTTTTATTTCATTTAAAAAACAAAACAAAACAACTGTCCAATATCATTCCCCCTCATGCAAACAGCTCTCATGTGAGAGTCTTCAAATTTTACGCTTTTTCCATTCTGGCTCATTCTTTGCTTCCTCATCATCAGATTCAACTTGGGCAAACATGGTTTTGGGTTGAGTCCTAAAAGAAAGTTAATGAAAAGAGGAAAAATTTAGTCAGCAAGTGTTTATTAGATTAGACTTTGCTACTTTCATCAAGTGGAAGCACATCTGGGGATCAACTACATCTCAATTATTAAATATGAATCATTAAACTTCTGGCAAAGAAAAGGATAACAGAAATTTAATTTTGTTCATCAAAAGAGCCAAAGATTCTCTTAAAGATTTCCCTCTGTGGCAGACTGTATGCTGTCCTTTTCTTAAATAAAATGAAAATACATCAAATTCAGTAAAATCTTGTATATTCATAACCATCCTCTAGTTCAAACTCAGGCTAATTAGGACTGTTTGGGAGTCCAAATTATAGTCACCATGCAAGAACACACATGATCTTTATTTACAGCTCTCTGCATTGTTCCTAGAATTAAGTAGTCCAAATACATGTGATTATGGTGCACATGAACAGGAGAATTTGAGATAATTGCTTTCTTATTTAATGAGTCTAAAATGATAGATAACATACAGAGTAACTTGAGCACTGCCAGCAAAAATAAAACAACAAAACAAACAGATGGGACATTCTCTCCACCCCAAAACCCAGTTCAGTGCACGGAAATGTCAAGCATTTTAGGATGCATCACTGACTACCATTGTTGTAATATTGGCACATGGTGCCTCAAAAGCGATCTTTGCATTAGGATGTTCTGGGCTTTGTAAACATACCTGGTTCAATGACTTTTCTTTTTACACCATTCACACAGAAAATAATTTCAAGAATATGTGAAATGGTTATAATTTATGCTCCTTTTGGTTATGCTACTGCTGATTCCCTTTTAAAAACAGCTCTATCACATTATGAGGAAATACTTTTTGAAAGCTTTCTTATTTTTTTGGTTTCAGGAGAATTTAGTAATTCATCACTTACATATAACACTCAGTGCTCATCACAACAAGTGTGCTCCTTAATGCCCATCACCCATTTAGCCCATCCCCCCACCCCCCTCCATTAACCCTCAGTTTGTTCTCTATCGTTAGGAGTCTCTTATGGTTTGCCCTCTCCTTTTTTTTCCTTTCTCATAGGTTCATCTGTTTTGTTTCTTAAATTCCACATATGAGTGAAATCATATGGTATCTGTCTTTCTCTGACTGACTTAGGTCACTTAGCGTAATACTCTCTAGCTCCATCCACGTCATTGCAAATGGCAAGATTTCATTCTTTCTGATGGCTGAGTAATATTCCATTATATATATATATATATATATATATATATATATACCACATCTTCTTTATCCATTCATCAGTCAATGGACATTTGGGCTCTTTCCATAGTTTGGCTATTATTGATAATGCTGCTATGAGCATTAGGGTGCATGTGTCCCTTCGAATCTGTATTTTTGTATCCTTTGAGTAAATACCTAGTAGTACAATTGCTGGATTGTAGGGTAGTTCTGTTTTTAACTTTTTAAGGAACCTCCTCCATTACTGTTTTCCAGAGTGGCTGCACACATTACGAGGAAATATTAAAGCCCTATATCTAAAGATATATTTTAACTCACATCTTCATCTTGAATTCAATTCATTATATCAAGGTAATTCCAGAATGTTAAAAGAATGACAACAACCATTCCTTTTCTTTGACAAGTGAAAACAGGGTTAAAACCTTATGTTACTTGTTGCTGTCTCTTTATTATCCTGGGAAGAAGTATAAACCATCCACATTCACCCTGATGGTGCTCTGATGCAAGCCATGTACTGGAATTCCTCATGCATAGGTTAGTCAAAACTCCTGTCTCTCTAGTGACCCACACACCTACCTGCAGCCCATGGTGTCCCCATACACAATCCAGTCAGTTGAAATTCTTGTCACTTCAAGACACTGTTATGACATCTACGAACAGGTCATAGCTCTAACATTTCCAAAAACAGCTGCAGATTTTCATAGGTCATGAGTTGCTGAGTTACTAGAAAGCACCCCTGCTCCTCTTCCCCCAACGCCAGCTCTCTAACATGCAACAGTAGGGCAACTGGTGCTCATTACATATTTCATCTTCTGGCAAATATGTGGACTGCTGAGGTATGGACAAACCAATATGGGAACAATGTGGTTTAAAAATCCTTTGAATTAGATGTTTAATTTCTAAAGAGAAAAAAATAACATGGTCTTGTAACCATATCTGGCAATGCATCCTAAGACACCAGCTCGAATTGTGGATCACTACATCAAAAAACCAAAAAAAAAAAAAAAAAAAAACCCTAATGATATATTGTATGGTGACTAACATAATAAAATTAAATTAAAAAAAAAAAAGACACCAGCTCATCGATGTTAGTTGCAATGAGACTTAAGTACTAAGAAATTTTAATGGTGTTTTTTTGGAAATAAAAAAAGAAATTAAATGACAGATCACAGGAAGAACAGAACCTACAGTTTAAAAAGGTTATTTCATTTAAGTAATTGCTCTCATATTGTACCTACTTCCCAAAAGTATTTTTTGCAAGTTGGTGGCTAACTGGAAGGGCACAGAATGAATGGAACTATTTCACAGAGGGCAGAAAGGGAGTAAAATGATTGTGAGGAGGCATGGGGAATGTTTTGGGGGGGATGGAAATGTTCCATCATCTTGACTGAAGTGATTACACAGGTGTATACATTTGTCAAGACTTGAAATGGGTGCATTTTGCATTTTATTATACATAAATTATACCTCAATAAAATGGACTTATAAAGAAAATCAAAACGAATAAGGAGAAGGGTAAACATAATAATACAACACTCAATTTCCTAGTAGTCAAGACAAAGACAAAGGAAATGTATTAGTTTTCAAAGGAGATAACTCTTCCCCCCAGCCCTAAACTCAGAAAAATTCACTGAGTAAACTTTTACATCAGAATCACTTAGGCTGTCAGACTGAATTACCAGATCACAACAGTTTCCTTTGTCCTCTCCAGGTATCTTAACTTAGGGGATACGAATTTGTTTGGAAGGTAGAATGGTCTCTTTGAGGAACTCCACGAAATTTAGTATTTTAAATTTCAGTTTTTGAACTAATAACAATATTACCAGTAAAATAACCATATTATGTATATGCAACATGAAATCATGACAGTTAGCTTTCAAACAGCCAGGCTCTCCTTCCCCCAAGGAGAAGCTAGTGTCCAAATTTTCCCAGCAGTGCTTGTTTACCACTTTGTCTTTCATTTTATTGGCCAGGTAGGGAATACCTGAGTGTAAGAAGTAGGCTCCTTTCAAAAAATGGTGCTGGCAAAATTGTACCAAAAGCAGTAAATAAAACTGGACCCTTACCTTATACCATATGCAAAAATTAACTCAAAATGGATCAAAGACCTAAACCTAGAGCAAAAACTGTAAAAATACCATGGAAAAGCTTTATGACATTGGATATGGCAATGATTTCTTTGGTAAGACACCAAAAGCATAAGCACATAAAAACCCCAGGTAAATTGAACTACATCAAATTTAAAACCTGTGTATCAATGGATACAATCAACAGACTGAAAAGGCAACCTATGAAAAGGGAGAAAATATTTGCTAATCATATATTTTGTAAGGGATTAATACCTAGAATATATAAAGAACTCCTACAACTCAACAATAACAACAAAAACAACAACAACAAAAAACCCCCAAACAACCATTTAAAAACAGGGCAAAGGACTTCAATAGATATTTCTCCAAAGAAGACAGCAAAAGACTAACAAGCACATAAAAAGATGCTCAATATTGCTAAGCATTAAGGAAATGCAGATCAAAACCACAATGAGATAACACCTCACACCCACCAGGATGGCTACTATCAAACAAAAAACAAACAAACAAAACCCAAACAAAATACCAAGTATTGGCCAGGATGTGGGGAAACTGGAACCCTTGAGCAGTGATGGTAGGAATGTAAAATGGTGCAGCCTCTATGAAAAACAACACAGTAGTTCCTCAAAAAATTAAAAATAAAATTACCATGTGATCTAGCAATTCCACTTCAGGAAATATGCCCAAAAGAACTGAAAGTGGGGTCTTAAAGAAATATTTGTACACCCATGTTCAATGCAACATTACTTAGACTAGTCAGAAGGTAGAAGCAACCTAAGTATCGTGGATAGAAGAACAGATAAACAAAATGTGGTGATACGTACAATGAAATATTATTCAGCCTTAAAAGGGAAAGAAATTCTGGCAAATGCTACATAGATGAACCTTAAGGACATTATGCTAAGTGAAATAGGCCAGTCACAAAAAGACATATATTGTGTCATTCCACTTATATACAGTACCAAGAGAGTCATACCCATGAGAACAGAAAGCAGAATGGTGGTTGCCAGGGACTAGATAGAGGAGGAAAGGAAAAGCTCTTGTTTAGTGAGTATAGAGTTTTAGTTTGGCAAGATGAAAAGAGTTCTGAAGATTGGCTGCACAACAAAGTGAATGTACTTAACAGGACTGAAATGTACACTTAAAAATGGTTAAGAGGGTAAATTTTAGGTTATGTATATTTTACCAACATTAAAAAAAATTTTTTTATTAAAAAAAGAAGAACCAGACTCTTGGACTTGGGAATAAGGAATAATGAACCTGCTACTAGAATAAATAGGAGGCACCCTGGAGAAGGCCTTAGCCTCCAATCTGGGGCCCTGCCTAGAGCAGCGCTTCTCAAACCATCTGTGGTGCAAGGCCAGGCTTTGTTTTCTAATTTCCAATCCCTTGCAGACAAATACTATATTTCTAGAAAAATAAAAAGACTGCAAAGTGCAAATCCAAATTTTAATTAGATTCCAAAAATGTATCAAATTGCTCTACAATTTCCTGCATGCTTACTCTCAGTTCCTACACTTCCCTCATGAGCACCGGTTGGTAGAGTGCACTGAACAGCACCTGTGGGAACACCTTCCCTCCCAGCTGGGGAAAGAAAGAAGTAAAGCAGGGCTCTGAAACCAGGCTGTGGAGTAAGAGTCTGTCTTCTTAACATCAACTTTGACACCTGACGAGCTTCCTTTAACTGTAGGAAAGTACTTCTCACCTTGGAAGAAGCCGGCCCTAGATGATGCCACTGAAGACTGGGTGAAAGAATGGGCTTTGAGGCCGTACTCTCACAGGCCCACCCCTCAAAGAGCAGTCTTTAATCCCTGGGAGTGAGGCATGAGCAGGTAAAGGGACATGTAGCCCACAGAGAGAAGTTTCCTGTGTTCCAATCCATCCTGCCCCCAATACCAACGTTCTCACGGCACCATCCAGAGCCTTCCATAAGAGCTATGTGTGGTTTGCTGAATAAAGACCAGGTTCCTCCAAAAAGGGCATTTGACTTGCGTACACTGAACATCTCTGTCTAGTCTAGAGAATGCCAGCGTTTTACAGAAGCAAAGTAAGAGAATTACAGCTTTAAATCTTGCAGCTATTCTTTCTTTTCAGCAACTGTTATTTTTAAATTTATTTCCAGCAGTTATTCTTTTGAAACAATTTGGAAACTCATATATGAGAACCACCCCCCCCCCAAAAAAAAACTAAATTCAGATTATCTAGGGCATTTAAAATGGATTTCTTCAGTCACTACTTTTTAAGACAATGAGAAACAGAGATGATCAGGCAGAGTTAGGAATAGAACCAAAAGATTTCTTCCCTGGGGGATGGCCTTATTTGCCCTTGACATAGATAACTACTATAAAAATAAATCAACAATGCCAAGCAGGAGTAAAATGACACATGCAAAAAAAAAAAAAAAAATGCTAATGGATTTGAAAACACTTAAAAGTTAGTCCAGAAGTCCCTGCTTTTAAAACCAATAGGAAACCAACAAATAAACAACAACAAAATACTCCAAGTCTCTATTAACATTGTCACCGGCCACAAAAGTGGATTCCTTTCTGGGCTGCTTGAAGAAACAGAATTTGCACACTGACTGTAACACAGACTTTGTTGGGTGCTTCCATAAGGAAGAGAAAAACAAACCAAACCAAATGGGCACTGAACACATGGAAATAACTGAACTTAGGAAATAACACATATAAATAAAAAATGAGCAAGAGATCTATTTCACCACCTTGAGAAAAAAGTATTTCCTTTTCTGACCCATTCCCGTCTATTTAATCAGTTCCTCCAGGATTCTATACCTGCTTTCTCAAGTGACAGGAAGTTGCCAACTCAAACTGCCAGCCTCATGGAAGATTTATGTCAGTTGCCCAAAACAAAGCCTATAAAGAGACTGACCTGAAGGAAAACGAGGTAAGGGGAACATTCCATTCAGCCAAGGGTATAATCACCGCGGTTGCTCAACAGGTCAGTAGGGACACGGTAAACCTCACTGAGGACCAAAAGAGTAACCCACCTTATTGAAATCAGCTTTATCCAGACTATCTAATTTACTGGTTTATGGCCCACACTGACCCATTTTTCTAAGTGTTAACTGAAAACTTAAACTTACAGAAGGCTGGTTGTGAAACGTGTTTTCCAGTTTGATTAACTCACTTGGTGAATAGTAAACATTTTTCACTTGACTATATATGTCAACTTGTTTACTAGAATTACCAAGAAAAGAACAGATTACATATCAACATAGTTATTGTTATGAACCATTAACTAATCAGAGAAGGGCCGAAAGGTTTTTTGTTTCATTTTGTTTTAGCTTCAGTAAACTCTGCATTTGCTAATAGTTAATATTTCATGAAGCAAAGATAAAAGTTTAAGCAAATGTCTTTCTCAAATCTATCAATTCTATTTAGATGATACTACTTGCTGAATAATTTTCCCCTTGGGACATTTTTTAAACTGAATTCTCAGACGTATTTGTACAAAGCGAGTCTTTCCCAGCAACTGTGTGTTAATGGAAAAATGTCAGAAGCCCAACAAAAACTGAGTCCCACCTTCAGTGTTTCCATCCAGAGGAATTTTACGTAGAATAGTCAGTAATGAATAAAGATTCCCCCTGCAATATTGTATGAGGACATTTCTGGGGTGCACTGTTTGTGCGACAGATTCAAACTGTCAGCAGGGCTGTCTTCTCTCTTCTGACTAAGCTCTAACCTAGGCCTTCTACACTCCCTTCCTAGTGCTCAGGCCACAGAACAATCTCAGAATGTTTTCAGCTGCAATGGAAAGTGCACAGGTCACATTCTTTTTAATTATGGATATTCTTCTGATATGATTCATTCAAAAAGCATAAAGCCAGTTCCAGGGTCACAGAATGAGTATGAGGAGAAATCACTTGTAATATTCAATCATCAGTATGTGAATATAAACCACAAGCTTTTTTGGCTCAGGGCCCATTGTTTATTATGAAGGAAAACCTCAAAGCCAAAGTCAATTATAGCCATGACCTGACAATCTGACACACTTGTTAACCCTGTTAGAATGAATGTGGTCCAGATGAACTGTGACCCAGTCATCACAATTGCAGAATTATTAAGATTAAATAAAGGGCTTGACCAAAAGATTCCATTTGAAATGGGCCCTTCTTTCTGGTGAAGAGCTAATCAAAGATAATTTTTTTTTTAAATATTAGGGATGAATAGGAAGATGAGATGCAACATGATGTTTCTAGATAAAGAATGTTCTATTTTCTTCAAAAAATGAACACATAATATTTTGGAAAATAGATAAACATATCTCGGACTCATTAAAGAGGGCACACTAACTCATAATGCCGGGTGTGTGAGTTCAAAGCCTGGGTGAGGGCAGAAAGGGGGACAAACATGAAACCTGTGGAAATGGGAAACAAAAAGAGAAAGAGAAAAGGAAAACAAAAAGAACCCTCTAAAATCACACCATTACCTGCCTTATCACCAAATGGTTAAACAAGTTAGAAGGATAAAATCTTTGGAGAGTACACAGGCCTGCGGCCGCCCAGCCACAGAAGCCGGTGTTCCCGTGACCGTAGCCCCGCTCTCTCCACACATTCACACACCGGAAACAGCCTCCGGCCAGGTCAACAAAGCGCACGGCGGAACGACACCCCGGAACTTCTGATTCTTAGTCTAGCGTTCGGCTCTGCCGTGCTGGCTCACACGGTAGCTCTTTCAGCTTCACTAGTACTTCAATTTTTTAAAAAACTGCCACCAGCTGCTTTGTGATGAGAAGCAGTACACTGTAGTCGTCAAGAGCAGAAGCTTGACTCCGAAGCCAGACTGCCTGCATTCAAATCCCAATTCTGCCGCCTGCTACCTGCGTGGCTTTAGTCAAGTTACAAGCCTCAACTTCCTCATCTGTAAAATGGGGACAATAATACCGCTTCCTTCACAGGGCTGTTGTGAAGATTAAATGAATAATATATATAAAGTTCTTAAACAAGGCTGGCACAGTGTAAGTATAATAAAAGTGTCATTATTATTATTATTATTATACCCTTTGCTTTGGCTATCACGTATTCCTCACTTCATATAAAAAGTATGTTTTCAAAAAGTTGTATGTAGCATAATACACTTGGTAAAATAATTTCTATATTAAATACAACACAGCATCTTGTTATGAAAAAAAATACTGGGGGAAATTATTTGTTATGTAAATAATCTGTTTCTTCAGCATAATCTATTCTGTACATTTTAATTTTCTAGGGGTAAATCATTTGTGGTTTATTTGTGGTTTACTTTAGTGCACAAAATAATCACCTGGGAAACTTCTTAAGTTGCAGATTTCCAGCTCCAAGCTCACAGAATCTCAGTTGGTCTGAGGTGCAGTCCAGAAATCTGCATTTTTAACCCCCTACTCCCACCCTGGATTCTGACACGAGGCAGTCCACAAAACCACTCTGAGAAATGCTGGCCTCTACACAGGAATATGGTGGACAGGGACGATCAGTCACCTAAATATAACTCAGGAAAAAAGTTAACATGTTCCTCTGTGGGCTTATGTCTCTTCTTGGCAAAAATAATATACAAACCTTTACTCATTCAAAGAATGACCTCTTTAAATACTGCCTACTAATTCAACATGACTTTAAATGGATCCTTTATAGATGGGAATGATATTTTAATACACACACATATATCCAAGCATCCTGTATCTGACAAGACACGCACACTGAAAACTAAATCGATGGAACCAGCAATAATGGCAGCTTATCTGGCAAGAAAAGTGACCATGGCTGACAGAGCTGTCAGGCTGGCAGGCTGCTGGCCAGGGGCCAGGCTCCCACACACGTCCATCTCTGTCTGATGTGTAAGCTAATAGCATTCTGGATCTATATCCTGCCCACTCTCCAGCCAGCTCCTCTTTCCTCCCTCCACAGCCACTTCTTTTAACAAGAAACTGTAATTCAATCTGACCATGTGTGGCTGAACAAGAGGCCTCTGTGATCCTGCTGTGTTTTAAAACTTCCATGGCTATTACACTGCTAGTGCCAGGAATGAAACTCGAGTCCTCAATCGGCACAGGTAAAGTGTTTAAAGACTCTCCGTTAGCATCACTGGAGAACAAAGGTGAGTATATGTCATGTGCAAGCAGGGAGATTTATGTAATGTCTAATTGGGCTTTTCTGTGAGAAAGTGAGATACAGTAAATCTTCATTTCATCACTGACACAAGTCAATTGCAGTGAAGAAAAACAACCAGACACACATTCTCAATTACAGTGACCTTTACGAAAAGATCCTTTTAAATATTAGCTTCCCTTCGAAGACTTTGCCACTTGGCAGTAAACAGTATACTCTAGCAGGTGAACGCAGGAGAAATAGCACTGCAATCCTGGCTAACAAATCATATGCCACAGCCAGTGCCATGAACTTAGTTAGTATGCAATAAATGGAAGGTGACAAAGTTGGGTGGAAGGAAGGAGATGGGAGGAAAAAGCAGCAGCAGGGCATATATTCACAGAGAGCGCAGGCCTCTGAAAAGCTCACTGAATGAGGGACAGAGAGAGCGAAGTACAGTGCTAGCCGCACTCACTGTCGACTGCAAGCTTCAGTCTCCTCG
Organism: Neomonachus schauinslandi; assembly: GCF_002201575.2. NCBI lineage: Eukaryota > Metazoa > Chordata > Mammalia > Carnivora > Phocidae > Neomonachus > Neomonachus schauinslandi. The sequence goes on from NC_058409.1 coordinate 121,528,034, forward strand.
CATGCAGGGTAAAAGACATGACATTACCCGTTCTCCCCATTCGGCAGAGCTGATACTTAAGCTAGCACATTATTCAACTGTAAATATAACTAAATTGCCTATAATGCAGGAAAATACCTTTTGTTAATGCTCACCGATAAAAAAAGAACTTCTGCTTCAAGTAATTCTATTTAAAGAAAGCTGAAAATCTGGATGAATGAATCCCCAGGAAATATTAATTACTGAGCAGACTCAGGAGAGTTGGAAAATCCAAACAGAGTATTTACCATAAGGGGATGGAAAACAGAGAAATTAAGAAATCACTATTTACCCTCTCCTCCACAAAAGCACCAGGTTCTGACTGTTTCACGGGTGAATTCTAGCAAATCTTTACAAAGTAGATAGATTTAATGGTATTCAAAACAGTTTGAGAGTATATACAGAAAAGCATACAAAATTTTTCTGAAGCCAGTCTGACACAGGACAAAGAAGAAACCATAACCATGTGAGGGTCATACCAAAGATGCAAGGATAATTCAATATGAGGAAATCCAATAATATACTTCATCATATTCACTGATCAAAGTAGAAAAGTCGTATGATCACTTTCACAGAAATACAATAAATGAATCCAATAAAATTCAGCATCTATTAGAGATGAACATACCTCTGGTCTTTGTATGGTGTTTTATTTGCATGGGATGCTCTTCCCTTGGATATCGACATGGCTCACTCCTTCATTTCATTCAAGTCAAAAATCACAAAGCAGAGGTTTTACCCCAATCATCGTATCTAAAAAATAGTAACCTTTTCTTCCTCCAGTTAATCTACATCCACCCATCCCCATTTTAGTTTTATTCTTTGCACTAGCTATCATCTAAAATTTAGGGACTTACTTATTGCCTGTCTCTGCCAACTTGAATATAAGCTCCATAAAAACTACTATATCCCCATAATCTAGAACAGTACCTGACCTATAGTAGGTGTTCAATAAATTGTTACTGAAAAAATAGGAGAGAAAGATATGGATTCATCCTTAACATCTTGTATGTATGAGTTTTCAAAAATCATGCTTTATGGAGAAATATCATTAAATTGAACAATATGAAATTGCCGATATTTGACTTTTTTTCACCTACGAAAAGGGCAATTACCTGATTTAACCTAATGGAGTCACTCCTTTAAAGTTCAAATTAAGAAAAAGATGTCTGCTATCATGAAATTATTTAATATTGTTCTGGCAGTATCAGTCAATACAATTAGATAACTAGTACAAAAATTGGGCAACATCTACTCATGATAAAAACCTTCAACAAAGTGGGGTTAGAGGGAACATACCTCAGCATTTTAATGGCCATATATGAAAAACCCACAGCTAACATCACTTTCAGTGGTGAAAACTGAGAGCTTTCTCTCTAAGATCAGGAATAAGAAAAGGATGTCTACTCTTGCCACTTTTATTCAACACAGTACTAGAAGTCCTAGCCATAATAAGACAAGAAAAAGAAATGAGGCATCCATAATGGCAAAGAAGTTAAACCATCACCATTGGCAGATGACATGATACTATACATAAAAAAATCCTAAAGACCCCAACAAAAAACTACTAGAAGTAATAAATGAATTCAGTAAAGTTGTAGTATACAAAATTAATACCCAGAAATCAGTAGTGTTTCTAACACTAATAATAAAGTAGCAGAAAGAGAAATTAAGAAAACAATACCACTTATGATTGCACCAAAAAGAATCTTAGAAATAAGCTTTACCAAAGAGGTGAAAGACTGTACTCCAGAAACTATAAAACACTGATGAAAGAAACTGAAGACACAAACAAATGGAAAGATATTCCATGCTCATGGATTGGAAGAACAAACATTATTAAAATGTCCATATTACCCAAAGCAATTCAGTGCAATCCCTATCAAAATACCAACAACATTTTTCACAAATCTAGAACAAATAATCTTAAAATTTGTATGGAACCACAAAAGACCCCGAATTTCCAAAGCAATCCCAAGAAAAAAAAAACAAAACTGGAGGTATCACAATACCAGATTTTAAGACATACTACAAAGCTGTATTAATCAAAACAATATGTTACTGGCACAAAAAAGACACATAGTTTAAATAGAACAGAATAGAGAGCCCAGAAATAAACCCACACTTTAATGCTTAAACAATCTATGACAAAGGAGGCAAGAATATGCAATGGGGAAAAGACAGTGTCTTCAATAAATGGTGCTAAAAAAAAACTGGACAGTTACATGCAAAAAAGGAAAACTGGACCCCTTTATCACACCATACACACAAAAAACCCTCAAAATGGATTAAAGATCTAAATGTGAGACCTGAAACCACAAAAATTCTAAAAGAGAATACAGGCAGTAATTTCTCTGACATCGGCTGTAACAACATTTTTCTAGATGTGTCTCCTGAGGCAAGGGAAACAAAAACAAAAATAAATAAGTAGGACTACATCAAAATAAAAAGCTTCTGCACAGCAAAGGAAACCATCAACAAAACTAAATGACAACCTACTGAATAGAAGATATTTGCAAATGACATATCTAAGAAGGGGTTAATATTAAAAATATATAAAGAGCTTATGCAATTCAACACCAAATGCCTCCCCCAACAATCTGATTAAAAAATGGGCAAAGGACCCAAATAGACATTTTTCCAAAGAAGACATACAGATGGCCAACAGACTAATCATCAGGGAAATGCAACTCAAAACCACAATGAGATATCACCTCACGCTAGTCAGAATGACTAAAATCAAACACACACACAAGAAACAACAAGTATTGGCATGGATGTAGAGAAAAGAAAACCTCATACACTACTGGTGGGAATGTGAACTGGTACAGCCACTGTGAAAAACAGTATGGAGGGTCCTCAAAAAATTAAAATTAAAATTAAAATGCCATGTGATCCAATAATTCCACTATTGGGTAATTTACCCAAAGAAAACAAAAACACTAATTTGAAAAGATTATATGCACCCCTATGTTTATTGCAGCATTAATTACAATAGCCAAGATATGAGGCAATCTAAATGTCTATCAATAGAAAAATGAATAAGAAAGATGTGAGATATACATACACACAGTGAAATATTACACAGCCATAAAAAGGGATAAGTTCATGGCATATGAGACAACATGGATGGACCTGGATGGTATTATGCTAAGTGAACTAAGTTAGTCAGAGAAAGACAAGTACTGTAGGATTGCACTCACCAGCGGAATCTAAAAAAACCCCCAAAACAACAACAACAAAAAAAACCCTACAATGAATAAACAAATAAAAAACAGAATCAGACCTATAAATACAGAGAACAAATTGATGGTTGCCACAGGGGAGGGGAGTGGGGTTTGGGCAAAATGGGTGAAGGGGAGTGGGAGACACAGGCTTCCAGTTATGGAATGAGTATGTCACCAGAATAAAAGGCACAGCATGAGGATATAGTCAATGATATTGTAACAGTGATGTAACAGGACTGAGGGGAGCTACACTGGTGGTGAGCACAGCATAATGTATAAATTTGCCAAATCACTAAGTTGCACACCTGAAAGTAATGTAACATTGTTTGTCCTCTAAACTCAAATAAAAAATTTTTTTAATTAAAATAAAAGTAAATTAAAATAATTAGAAAGGATGAGGTAAACTTATCATTATCTGCATATGATATAATTTTATGCCTGGAAACTACAAGCAAACTGAGTAAAGAATTATTGAAACAGCAGGAAAACAGGGTAAATAGCTGTATATAAAACAACTGCCTATATACACATTAATAATACACATATATGTGGCCACACAGCATTTCCATATACACAGGAGTTATAAATTCAGCAGAAGAAAAGATTCTATTTACAATGGCACAGAAAGATAAAATAACTAGAAACAAAATTAAAAGAAAATGTGAAAGATCTATATAAAGAACACTTAAAAGTACTACTGAGAGATAAAGAGATGTGCCTGAATAGAAAGACGTACCCTTCTCTTGGTTTAAAAGAACCAGTATTGTAAAACTCAATCTAAGTTAATATATACATTAACTCAATTCCAATACAAGTATCACCAAGAATTTGGGGGGGGGAGGGTTACTACATAGCTTCAAATCATGGAAACCTGAAAAATAGAAAAGTTTTACTAAGAAGAAGAATGAGAACAGGCAGCCCTACAACAATGAAAACAGTCTGATACTGCTCCTTGAATAGACCAAATAATAGAGCACAACAGAGAGCCCATAAATGGGTTTAAATTCATATGGAAGTGCAGTGTGTGTAATGATGTGATTTCAATTCAATGAGGAAAACTAGATTATCCAATTAAAAAGTGTTACAGCAACTGGTTAACCAAGAGGAAAAAATTAAATTGGAGCTCTACTGTGGTAGCTGAAATATCTACCTTAAATCCCTAGAAGCTGTGAATATGACCTTATTTTGGAAAAAAGGTCTTTGCAGATGTGACTAAGGATTTTAAGATGAGGAGATAATCCTAGATTATCTTGGGTGGGCCCCAAATGACATCATGGGTATCCCAGAGGAGACCAACAAAAACCACTAGGCAAAGCGAGGACTGAGAAGAGCCTGAGGCAACGTGACTCCGAGCCAAGCTAGCAGGCAACCTCTGGGAAGTTAGCAGAGGCCTGGAACAGATTTCCCCTAGAGCCTCTGTATGGAGTGTGGCTCCCCGTGACACCTTGATTTCGGACTTCTGGACTCTAGAACTGTGAGAGAATTCATTTCTGATTTTCAGGCCACCATGTTGGTGGTAATTTGTTCCAGTGGCCACAGGAAACGAAAATGCCTTTCTCACTCCCTTCACTAAAATAATTTCAGGTGAATAAAAGATTTAACTCTAAAAGAAAAAGATATTAATGGAAAGATGGGAGAATCTGAAGAATTATCTTGAATGCAGTGGCCTCCCTAACTAAACCAAAACCCAAGAAAGAAAAAATTCCTAAATCTGATTACATTAAAATACATTTGATAGCAAACTGCTCCAAATAGGTTTGTGTGTGTTTATATGCAAAGTAAATTACTGAAGTATTTCCATAAATACTGAAATAATACTGCTGATTGAGTGATATTAACAATATATAATTTATAGGAAGGTGTAAAGACCTTACTTACCACTGAAGAAAATGAGACACTGAGAAGATAACTTTTAGAACCTACTGGATAGTAAGTCCTTGCTAGAACCCAGGCCAGGAAGCTGGCCTTAGAACTTCTAGGCTATTGTTCTAATTTCTAACAACTAATTATTTTGATGAAGGATCTAACTTTAACATCATATGTGATTTTCATGCCTGAGATTATAAGGACTACATGCACAGTGAAAAAAATCCAGCAGCACTAATGGGCAGACTACAGAACTTCGAAGGCCCCTTTCACCTCACGCCCCTCCACCCCGCACCCCTCCCCGCTCCTTTGTTCTCCTACCTAAAAGATACCCACCACCCACATTTCTTGTATTTCCTCCCAGAGGGAGTCTGTGTATAAACGATCAGATATATGTGTAGGTACATCCACTGTGTAAAAACACAGGTATACAGATAGCATGTTTTGCAAGCTGGTTTCTGTTTTTGCTTGTTGGTCAGTTTTCTACTTAAGGAAATTGGGACACATCCATCCCTATATATGTAGCTCATTCTTTATATTTTCTTGTTATCTTTAATTATATGGATGTGTTATACTTTTATAAAACAATACCCCATTGAAGGACATTTATATTGTTTTCAATCTTTTGCTTTCATAAACAATACTGAACTTGGGGCGCCTGGGTGGCTCAGTCGTTAAGCGTCTGCCTTCGGCTCAGGTCATGATCCCAAGGTCCTTGGATCGAGCCCCGCATCGGGCTCCCTGCTTGGTGGGAAGCCTGTTTCTCCCTCTCCCACTACCCCTGCTTGTGTTCCTGCTCTCCCTATCTCTCTCTCTCTCTGTTAAATAAATAAATAAAATCTAAAAAAAAAAAACCAAAACAAAACAATACTGAACTTAGTATCTTTGGACATATGTATTTTCCTACATGTGCAAAACTTCTGGAAATAGAATTGCCAAGTCAAAGGGTATTTGCATTTTAAATTTGTATAGATAGTGCCAAATTTTTATCCAAATGATGCTCACTATGTTTAGCAAATTTTAAAACATGGCTCTGTTTCTTCTTCTTTCCTCAGCTAATTTTTTTGTATGTTTCTAAACAAGTTTCTTTAAGTATAAAAAACCCCTAATAGTAATAGAAAATAATGACTCCATTAAAAACAGAAGTGTCAACAAAGGCATAATCTATAAGCTTATCTGACTGCCAATGATGTGTTGACATACATTAGTTCATACACACGCAAATTCTATACAAAAGAAGGCTAAATGCATACTAGTTAGCTGGCCAGCCTTGATATGACCCTCTTAGCTATTGTAATACTATCCAACTAATTGTTCAGAGATGTTCCATCTGTACCGACTGGTTATTAGTACACACTGTGAACAACCACCACTGACATGACGGAGCCAAGTCTGTTCTGCTACATGGACTGCAGAGATGCAGCACTCCCCACCAGAGGCCCGCAAATCTCTTTAGTATTTTTGCGTGGGGTGCTTTCACTCACAACTGCAGCAGCTATCTCTCTTTGTCAGAGGGCTGTCAGCAGGTTGCTAAAGCCCTGGAAAGCTGGAAGTACCTGGGAATGTCTCCCCAACCCCACCTCTAGCCATTAGCAAAGATCAATAGATCCTGGAGTATAAGTACTCCAGTTACCATGCCTCTGCCCAGGGTCTCCAGGGTTACCCTGTAGACTGAGCCAAAGTGGACCTCCCTCAAACTTTGCTTGATACACCCTTATTTGGCTTCATTACACTTCTCTACTCCCCTATTGGATTTCTCTATGGATGCTTCCTAACAGGCATCCTAATAATAAAGCATCCTAATAATAAAGCTTCCTAAAAGCACCTTTATATGAATCTTTTTCTCAGGATCTACTTCTACGGAACCAAGCTAAAACAGTTATGCAAAGTAGCTCATAATGATTAGCAGATAGAGAACTGATACTGGGGGGCGCCTGGGTGTCTCAGTTGGTTAAGCGTCTGCCTTCATCAGCTCAGGTCATGATCCCAGGGTCCTGAGATCCAGCCCCGCATTGGGCTCTCTGCTTGGTGGGAAGCCTGCTTCTCCCTCTCCCACTCCCTCTGCTTGTGTTGCCTCTCTCGCTGTCTCTCTCTGTCAAAAAATAAAATCTTTAAAAAAAAAGGAACTGATACTGGTATAACATGCCCATTGAGTTGGTTCATAAGTGATTTTTTTTCCAGCATGTTAATGTTCTGAAAAGTGATCAGGGTCCAGCTTTCTCATAATTGAAAACTTTAATAATATATGAAGACATCAAGAAAAAACCTGAATACACCTCCAATGATACAAAAATACATACACACGAGTTTATTTACTGTAGCACTGTCAGAAATTGCAAAATACTGGAACAACCTAAATATCCACTCATAGGAGAGTGGTTGAACAAACTATGATACGTCCACAGAGTGAACTACTATGCAGCAGTGAAAAAGAACGAGAAGGAGCTCTATGACCTAATGTAGAATGATTTCTAGGGCATAATCCTAGGTGAAAAAAAGCAAAGCCAGAAAGGGTATATTATGCTATCCTTCATGTAAAGGAGAGGGTAGAACAAAATACTCACAAATCTGTTCATTTGTGCAAGAGACCTACAGGAGAGGTAAACCAGAAACTAAAGAGATAGGCTACCTGTGAGGGTGAGTGGGGAAGGGACCAAGAGAAGCGGGACATGGAAATGAGGGAGCAGGGAGGAAGAACAAGTCTTTTTTAAGGCCCTGACTCCTAGCACTAGAGTAATATCTCACACACCCTACACATACCTCCAAAATAAATAGAACATAGGGGAAACCCAAAAAAGGAATGCACACTAACAAATGACCCTAACTGCATTTCAAATGGATTACATAACCACCCTAACAGAAGTGGAGAAGAAAATACCTCATCCAAGTAACTGTGAAAAACAAGTCTCTTCACCACATACTGTAAGGCTAAAAGGACAAAAACAAAAAACAAATCAAAATAAAAACAACAACAAAAAACAAACAAAACCTACAAAAATGCAGTTAGGGAAATCCTAGTTAGGGAAAATGCTTCTCACAGGTGTATGGGTAGGCAATTCTGAAACTACTTTATGTGTATACTAGAAGTGAATAAATAAGTAAATATACTGTCAGTAATGAGAGCTGGGTTTTTCATTATTGGAAAAAGAAGTTAAAAATACAGGAAGGAGAAAGGTAAAATGAAACCAGGGGTATAGTATTGAAATCAGAGGCATCAGTATAAACTCATAGTTTTTAAAATGTAAATACAGAGATATATGTATGTGTGTGTGTATGTATAAATGTACATATGTGTATGTGTAATGAAGCATGGGTTAGTACACATATATATATTTCTAAGTTCTGTCAGCTAGGAAGACCTAAAGGAGGATCTAGAAGCAATGATATTTCAGTAGCTACAGGCTCGTCTAGCATCACTGTCTTGGTTTCTAAACATTGTTCTCAAACAAAAGAAACCCAGGCGCCTTAAGAAGTAATTGATTCCAGGACTAGGGGAAGAAAAACAAAGATGACTCTGGCACATCTTATGGTATCAGAAAGTAAGGAAGTGCTAAAAAAAAAAAAAAAAAATCTATAACACTACCCTTCTCAGTGTAACTGTACCTGGTTTAGAGGCTTTGAGAGCCACTACATGTTCATCCATGTTGAGCGATTTGAGGGAATCCGAGCAGGTGGGCTCTTCTCTGCCTATGTACCTGTTACTTACATATATAGCTCTGTAAATGCAAAGCAGTCCTTAATGACAGACCTACAAACTGCTCCTCCTCATCTGCTTTGAGCCCTCCTCAACTAACATAACGCATAGGGGTAGTGCTCTTCCTTTTTTTCATCAGAGGTAGAATGCGCTTCACATAATGGGTTTACACTAGGCCATAACTGATGGAATTGATCTACTTTAAAGATTCACCATTTTAGAGTCCTAAGGTTCAGGACTATGCCTAGGTTCAGGACTATGAGTACTTGGTTTATTTTTCATGCTCAAGAATAAAACAAGAAATGGAGAGTTAAAACCTCAAAGTAGCTGTTGTTATATTCTTTCTAATTCATTAAACATAATTTTTTTTTTCTATTTTAAAAGGCTGCTTCCTTACTTAGAATATGCTGGAGAAACCCAGTACGGGTTGTCTTCAGCTGCTTTAGCATGCCGCAGAATGGCTTCCCGGGGATTGCTGTCATCAGTTTTGTCCAAAGCAATGTTCTTCACAATGTATGACGACAGAGTGCCCCCGTGGGTTCCAACCCGGCCACCACGACCTGTTTCCAAGGAAAAAACACAACTCAGAACTGGAATGAGCATGACAATATAGAAGCATACCCTGTACTTATCTGAAAAGGTTGAGAATCCCTCAGTGCTGGCTTCCAAGGTGGCAGGTGAAATGAGTAACAGAGTGAGGCCAGAGCTTCAGGTTTCCCCGATTTTTATCATTCCCTATGGAATCAAGGTGTTGGGCACTCTGGGGCTTCTTCAGATCTTGGCTTGAAGCACACAAATCTCAAGACTACTTCAGTGTCATCCCTTCAGCTTTCATTTATGATCATCACAACCAAAGTAGGAAATCAACAAACCTTAACTTCCCTATTAACATTTTTTTTAAGAGATTTTACTTATTTATTTGACAGAGAGAGACACAGTGAGAGAGGGAACACAAGCAGGGGCAGTGGGAGAGGCAGGCTCCCCACTGAGCAGGGAGCTCGATGCGGGGCTTGATCCCAGGACCCAGGCATCACGACCTGAGCCAAGGCAGACGCTCAACAACTGAGCCACCCAGGCGCCCCTCCCTGTAACATTTTTAAATAAAGAGGTTTTTTGATAGGTCTTAGCTATTTAATCTACACAGTGACACCAATGCAAGGAGGAATCACAAACACTTTACCATGTTTAGGCCTTGAAGAGATCCCTCAAGCATGAATATTTGAAATTCAACTAATAAAAATAACCAATACTGGGGCACCTGGGTGGCTCAGCCGGTCAAGCGGCTGACTTTTTTTTTTTTTAATTTATTTATTTGAGACAGAGAGATACAGAGAGAGAGAGAGAGTAGGAGCAGTGGGGAGAGGCAGAGGGAGAGGGAGAAGCAGACTCCCCGCTGAGCAGGGAGCCTGATGTGGGGCTCGATCCCAGGACCTGGAGATCATGACCTGAGCCGAAGGCAGACGCCTAACGACTGAGCCACCCAGGCACCCCCAAGCGGCTGACTCTTGATTTCGGCTCAGGTCGTGATCTCGGGATTCTGGGGTGAAGCACTGAGGCAGACCCCCAGATCAGTAGGGAGAGTCTGCCTCAGGATTCTCTCCCTCTGCCCCTCCCCACCACTTGCACGCGTGTGCATGCTCTCTCTTTTTCTATCTCAAATAAATAAATAAATCTTTAAAAAAATTAACCTATATTTATTAGATGCCTATTTTAGCTTTAAGCAAACATATCTTAGGCCTTGCCATCTTCCAAGTACCTTGTAGGAGAAAAAACAAACAAGTTGAATAGACTGATTCACATTATTTTATGGTACTAGAACTGCTCTAGTAGACAGAAAGCTCCGTAAGGGCAGGGATTTACAACCTGCTGGATCCCCAAAAGCTAGTCTGGTGCCTGGTACTCAAAAATGTATGACTTTTTTTTAAAGATCTTATTAATTTATTTGTCAGAGAGAGAGAGAGAGACAACAGCAGGGGTGAGGCAGAGGGAGAGGGAGAAGCAGCCCTCCCGCTGAGCAGGGAGCCCTATGCGGGGCTCGATCCCAGGACCCTGGAATCATGACCTGAGCCAAAGGCAGATGCTTAACTGACTGAGCCACCCAGGCACCCCCAAAATTTATGACTTTTTAGGAAGACTTAAAAAAAACCTCACACACGAAGAGCCAAATTGTGCTATAAGATTAATTCTATAAATCAAGATAAAAGGAGACTAAATAAGGCAGGAAATAATTAATTGTGAAAGAATTTGTGTGGCCAGTAACTATTATAGTACTTAGAGAAGGGAGAGAGCTCTTTAGGCTGAGGTGGCTGGGGAGCTCTTTAGGAAGAGATGGATCCAATTTGAGAAAGCTCTGAAGGCAGAGGTCATTTTCAGAATGAGCAGAATGGTTTCAGAACCAAAGTACAGAAAAAGAACGATGCAGTGGGCCTTTGCAGGCAGGAGTGAAATGACAGTCGTATCAGATCAGAGGAAGAGAGAAGTGAGGTGGGATGCTCAGAAGTGGGTTAGAGTCAGACTGCAGAGAATGATTCTCTGGAAATGCAAATGGACAGTGGGGAGCTTATAAGATTTGGGGGCAGTAGCAATATGAAAGCCAGAGGAGCTGGAAATAAAAGCTGTGTAGAAGATGGACAGAGGCAGTGTGGGAAGGAAAGAGAGTGACTTGAGACAAGGTGCCTAGTTAGAAGGGCTTTTCAATAATCCAGGTAAGAATATTATTTAGGAACTTTGAGTTAGAATGGTGGCAGAGAAAATGTAAAAAAAAAAAAAAAGTTAAGATAGATATGTGAAATGTTTTCAAGGCTGAAGGGGCAGGCCAAACAGATGTAAGCCCAGAACTGAGGTTCAGGATGAATGAACGAGTCAAAAGCTCCAGGCTTAGGAGCCTAGGAAAATGGAAACCACACAAGTGATAACTAGTAAAATGGGATTCCAGTTACTTTATGTGTTGTATGAGGGCCAATGTTGCCTCGCTTTCTTCTGGGGGTACCTACTTTCTTTCTTTCTTTTGGTGGTTGGGTGGGGGGGTACCTACTTTCTTAAAAACTCTAAGGACTTTTATTCATCCTCTAGGGGAAACCTAATGTGAAACCTAATCCAGCCTGGTTTCTGGTCAAAGTACCCAAATGTTGTATATGAAGCCAATATTGAGAGCAGCGGCTTTAACACTGGATTCCAGGAGCCCTAGAGTTCCACCAAGATCACCTAAAAGGGCTCAAGTTAGAGACCGAGCAGAAAGGGGTCCAGGCTTCCTCTCTAGGTTAACACAGCAGCTCCATTTGTATCAGTTTTATGCACCTGGATTCTGCATCCTTTAAGCAAAAACTTCTGATACTAAAAAGAGAACGTTTGAAAACCACCATGTAAAATCTCTCTGGAGACAAAGCAGCAACCAGGAGCAAAGGATCTTCCCAATTCTCTACCAGTGACCGCATCCCCCCCTCCACCCCCTTTGCAGGTCACAAGCTGGAGAGATCACAGTCACCTGGGCCTGCCACAGGAGGTTCGGGTTTATGCGACTTCAAGGGATCCAGTCTGTCCTTCTCCAGCTGCTTCCTTGTACTCCGTTGGCGGGGCTCACGGAACATAGGCAAGGCATGAGCTACGAGAAGTCACATTTGAAAAATTTTATTTTAATAATAACCCTTCCACCCAAAAACATAGCTGAAGCATGACTAAGTAGAAGATGAAATGGAAGTCATAATGGCAGCCTTCATCTAATAATAAAAGACAGTCTTACTGTAACCGATTAGCCAATTTTGTTTGAGACCAAGATTCATTGTTCACCTCCCCTGCAACTAATGGCGCTCAGGAAACACTGTCAAATACTGTCACGGAAACACTGGTGAGGATCCCCATCACACGGACCATGGGTAGCAGTTAAACTTAATTTCTGTGGTTTTGAAATGAAACACTCAGTGGGACTGCTTCTTCTTTTTTTTCTTACAGGACCCAAATGTGAATGATGCAGCTTGCTTGTCAGCCCTGAAGTCTCCTCGGACACCTCACAAACACTGGAATCACTTCACACGTTTCTGAAATGTGACCACCGCTCAGGAGGAGTTGACAACACTGAGTAACCAGAAGGGAGGAACACTTCTCCCACTGAAACTGGGATAAAGTTTGCCCTGAGTGCAGGGGGGTGCCTGAATCTCCTGGCATGGTGACTTGATGGGGACTTTTCCCTACTTCTATATGGTGGACAAAACAAAAGGATAAGAATCAGAGTAGTATTTGTCCAATTGCTATTGGCTGTTCACTCAACGTCAGAATTAACTTTTATAATATAAAACAGTATATGAATGTAAAAAGGAAACAGTGATATTCTGCAGGAGAGCAAGAAGGTGACCGGGGAAAAAAATTAAATGATGATATTTTTCTTGACCAAAAACTGTATCAGAATAATTTCTTTGGATCCTATTTAAAAGAGAAAACCTTTTCCCAGGGGAGTAGGGGAGAGAAGGAAACAGATTAAGAGGGGTTCAAAGGGAATTTATAATATGAATGACAGAAATGTCTAAAATACCTCAAAAACCCTTCCAGTATCCCCCTCCCCCTAGCACCAGCTGGGGCCAGGACCATCTCACTCACCAGTTAAACTCGCCTGCCTTGAGTCAGGGGAGCTGAGAAACACAGCCACCCGTCATTCTGTTGGGCAACACGACACAACAGTATTTTTAGGAGGGGGAAAAATAGCTTTTCACTTCAAACGACTGGAGGAATTTAAGTAGGCCGCATGTAATTACATGAGCTAGACTGATTGTGACACCGACTTTAACACTTCTACTCTTGCAAAAAGTGTCACGGGATCTCCTTACCAATCATAAGCTCCAGGGCACTTGGTCTTAGAGGAGACCCACCACCAGGGAGAAAAACCCAGCAGTACAGCGCCCCCTGGGCTTTAGACCGAGACCCTGGTAACGTCCACAGGACATCTGCTCATCACAACTGCTACTGCATCCAAGATGTCCTTCCTAGCCACTGCCTGTGAGAGGTCTGAGGCCCTGGCTCTGGGCAACACAAATCTGCCAGGCTGACAAGGTTGTGTGACAAACCCAAGAGAAGCTGCTTATTCTGGTAAGATTTCTGGTACCCCAGGTAGTTCATTTTGTATCTAAATGTCTCTGGATCTGTTGTCACAGAGTCTCAGAGGGAGCTGAAGGAGACCTTTCACCTAGTCTCCTCCCTCTCCTGATAAAGTTCAGTTGTTCAACATCACACTGCAAGTCATTGGTAGAACTGGACAAATCCAGGTCTCCTGATTCCAAGACCAGCACTCATCGTTGTTTATTCTTAGAACAGACTGTTATTCTTTAAAAGGCTGCTATGGAGTAATGCATTAGGCTCAAACAGGCTTTCCCCTTTTGGGTTGAAAGTTACATGAAATTACCCTGTCTCTGTGATGAGTCACAGAAGCTAAAGCAGTTAGCTGTTACATGACTTGCAGTCCTGTCCACATGGTATTTTGTAATATATGCCTGGACTCTGAAGACTTTTTCTGTCTCTAAAGCCATGAGATCAACACCACACAACAGTAGAAGGGAGAGAGACGATGGAGAGAGACCATGCTAACAACTTACGGGTGATGATGTAGTCCTGGGTTAGAGTCTCAGCTTGTTTTGCCTTCCGCTGGGTTTTAACCACACATAATTTTGCTCCCCTGGGGTGGGTAAAAGCACATTATTTTCTTTACTTGGTCTTCTAAACAAAAAGTTATGTCAAAAGCATTACTTCCAGGAACATACTCTGTGCACACCATCTCGCCAAGTCCTTGACTTTCTAAGGGATGGCAACAGAAGGGGCCTTGGTGATAAGGGATTAAATTTATGGGAAAGCAAGTCTGTCAGTCAGTGGTCACTACTGAGTGAAAGGGTTGAAGAGGTAACCGGGCAACAGAACACTAGTTTAAAAAATCTACAGAAATAAGTTAAAATTTTAAGATCTTAGAGAGATACAAATAAAATTAACCAACCTTTTCACCCTGAAGGTCACAGGGTTCAAATTTTAGTTTATGTCCCAGATGAAAGCAACCTGGGTGGTCTACACCCCAAGTGGCATTTGTCCACATCTCAACTGTAAGAGTACAAGTGTCTGGAACTGAGTCGGCTTGGCAGTGTTGCCACGGGGCAACTGCCCAAGAATGTGTGGGATTAACCAAAAGTCTGATTAGAACATTTCACTTCTCCTTAGTAATAATGAGCTATCCCTCTCAGGAGGAGCAAATACAAATAAAAAAATTCCTTCAAGATTCCAAACACAGAAGCTTCCAAATCAGTGCTATCAAATGGGGCTCATCGTTTTCTCAAGTGAAACAGACTCTCTCTCATTCTAATTAGCATTTTCAATTTCTTTATTAAAAAACAAAATCCTATTTGTTCTTAAACACAATAAAAACTTTATTTTATAGGGCAAGGGTTCCAAAGCTAGTCCACAAAGTTCCAAGGGAAGACAGGACTGTCTGTTTCTATTCAGATCCAAATTACAACAACGAGTATTCATAAATAGAGGAGGAGTTTCCTTTCCTCAAAAAGGATGTGGGATCTCAAAATAGGTTTATGCGGGACCCCAATTAATTTTGCATGTGAACTTAAATACTAGGTAACCAAGGCTTACTCTAAAGAAAGAGCTAATCAAGTACTGTACCTTAAGAGAGAAACAAAACCATCTTTTGGGGTTGTGACAAATGTTCGCCTTTGTGCCCAAAGAAAATGAAAATAATTGAGGAACTGATGGAGACTCCAGTGAAGTTTTCAGACTTCTGAAACACACTGGGATGTTTAAGTCTAACATTTGGGGTGGGCATGGGGTCGGAGAGGAAATAATTTGTGCTGTCCCCTTGGCAGAGAACCCCCCAAATCCAAACCACTACCTGATAAAAGACCAAACAGAAAGGGAACAAAACAGACTAGCTGTTTCCATTTCCTGTAAGTGGTTAGTTCCCTGCTTTGTTAATCCCTTACATGTATCACTGCTAATGCCATGTCCAGGGTGGTATGCGAAGTGGGCAAGACTTTTTCCCCCTTTGCACTCAATATTTCAGCTAAAGAACTGCAAATCCCCAGGAAACTTTCACTTTGAATTCTGTCTGGATCAAGGGCAATATCCAAATCCTCTTTAAAGTACAATACCAGGAGTTTGAGGCTTTACTCTGTGCCAGCTGCATTTTCTAAAAGGGTGGATCCCCATCAAAGGGGGAAATAAATAAAAGCAGGCTGGGAAAAGAAGCCCTCCCCCCAGTTGTTGTCATCCATCTAAAACAGGCAATACTTATGAAATACCTTTGGCTCTTGTTGGGGTCATAATAGACTTTAGCCAATCCATTGCCAGTTCCTACCATGATCTGGTTCAGCTTTGGATGCCATAGGCAGCGGACAACACTCTGAAAAGAAAAGGCATGGTAATCAACTAAAGACTCCAAATAAAAATGGGAAAAATCCTGCTAGTACTTTGATGGCTAGTTTACTAAACTGAATACCATCCTGATGGCTACCTATAATTTTTAGGACATTTCCCCCTTAAACCATTAGGTTGTGTCCCTGAGGTTAGGTTCTATTCCATCACTTGTTATATGTGTGATACCCTTTAAAAATGAAAAAGATGTTCCTTCCTGACACTGCTCCTCTCTTTTCCTGACAACCTAGCAACCACAAAGTTAGGCTTCCCCAGCTCCATTGCCATGTGAGGCTGGCATCTTGGAATGCTAAACCCACATAACTCAATTCTGCTTACCACTGAAGCAGATTTAGATCTCAGTGTTTCATGCTTTTATACACACAATATGTCCCTCTGGACAGCAGACTGAAGCCAGGTGCTTATTGTTTTTAGTTCACAAAGATCCAAATCTCATAAAGCTTTTTCAGGAACAACACATATTTTCAGGCATTGAAAAATACCTCCCTATCTATGAGATAAACCAGCAGGATAATAGCAGAAGTAAAACAGAGATACAGCATACAAAGACTTGACATTAACCTGAATGAAAAACTATTTAAGAGAAGGTTCACTGGAAGTTATGATCCTTTGAATTCATTACTGCTAAGGAAAATAAGTGGTGCTCTGGGGTCAAAAAGAATGAATTCTCAGTGAGAACTACAACCTGTTTTTAATTTTTGTCTGCAGTAAGAGGGCCGAGGTGGGAGGTTTAGCAGGGATAGAATGAAGGGGGGAAAGATAAAGCTAAAATTGGTAGCCAGAGACACCATGTGCTAGGTTTTGCAGATCTCACTCTGATAGAACAAGTAATTAGTGGAAACACCAATTCAAGATTTATTAAAAATCATCACATGCCAAGCAATGTACAAGGATGAAGGAAAAAAGCGTACAATTAGATACTGTTATTTTAGGTTCTAATAGTAAAATGAAAATCATGAAATTCCTGCCTTCCAAATCTATCTCAGGCTGAATTTCTCTGGTTTCTTCTCCCTAACCATCCCACTCATTTGTTAAGACAGAGTATCTGTGAATCTCCTCAATCCCTTTTGATAGAAATTCTGGCTCCCACTTGACAGGCAGGAAGTATGCATATAGTTATATGGACACAAATCCTTCTCTGAGATTCATGAGGAACTCAAGAGGAAATGTAAGAGTCTGCAGGACTTCTAATTCTTGTCTGACAATACAAGAGTGGTTCTTAAGCTCTGCACCACTGAAGACAGTTGAGATGTTCTCCTGAGAAAATTGAGTGGCTGTGTTTTCCCAGTTTGGGGGCGGGGGTAAAATTAGGTTAAAAGGGCAGGTTTTTGTTGTTTTTTTTTAAGATTTTATTTATTTGACAGAGACAGAGACAGCGAGAGCAGGAACACCAGCAGGGGGAGTGGGAGAGGGAGAAGCAGGCTTCCCGCGGAGCAGGGAGCCCGATGTGGGAATCGATCCCAGGACTCTGGGATCATGACCTGAGCTGAAGGCAGCCGCTTAACGACTGAGCCACCCAGGCACCCAAAAGGGCAGGTTTTTATAATTTTTCTTAAATCTATGGTGCCTGCTACCCAGTGTCCACTAGCAAGTGCTAAAAGATGATAAAACATATAGTGGTAAGTGAATATTAACAAAAATCCTTGAAAACAGTATATCATATATGGTTTGGGTTTGGGGGGAGGGTTGTCATTTTTCACATATGCTTGTGAAACCTACTTTATAATGCATGAGTATAGAAGACATATTTCATCTTATAAAACTGTGCTTCGTTGGTAAGATGAAATTAAGGATATCAACAGTTCATGGTCTACAAAGCACAGCCTGACTTACAGGTGCTCTGCCACTGAGGTTAATTTGAGAACCATGCCTTTGCCACTGGAAATTTCCAAATGGTCATGGCCAGGTATAAGGAAACATGAGAAGAGTCACAAACTTAACTTCATAAACCCTATCTAGAATAAGTTCATCTAAGCCAATACTGGTCTCCTTCAAATCAATGCTTACATGTCATCACGCCAAGACTGCCCCATTTAAAATTGTACCCCACAACTTTCCTTACTCTGTTTTTTCATTTTTCCAAAGCATGTATCACCTTTTAACATAATATGTAATTTATCGTTAATTATGCTTATTATCTGCTTCCCTGACGTGAACATATTTTCCACATAAGCAGAGATCTTGGTGTGTTTTGGGTGGAAATGTATCCCAAATGCCTAGATTAGTGTGTGGTGCTCAATAAATGTTTGCTGTTGGAATGAATTAAAAGTAAGAGTTCACCCAAGCCTAAATGGATTGCTTTGCTAAGTGGAGTTAGAGACAATTTTCAAGTTATAATCATTACTATCTATGGAGAATAATTTTATTTCTCTAGATCATTATCATACTCAAGTATCCTACAAACAAGTAGGGTTTGTTTCTTCCTAATGTGGTCCTAAAGAGAGGGACGTGCATGAGAGATAACAGTAAGAGGGGCTTTTAAGGGCCTTCAGAAATCCCAGCCACCCACAAATGGCCCCAGGACAATCTCAAGGACATGGTATTAAAGTTATTTCTCTTCCTTGGTTCTCTAGAGGTCTGGGTAAGCAGTCTAAGATTACTGGTTCTCAAATATGTTTTCAAGTGAGCAGGGTGCAGAATTGGAAAGGATCCACAATGTAGGCCTGGTAAATTCCAAGACACCCAGCCAAATAGGCAGTTTCCAGGGGCAGCAGGTTACTGTTACTCTCTCCCTCTAGGCTGAGGGTGTAAATGTTAGAGAGAGGCAACTGCCCAGGCCAACAGACCAAGGCCTGATTGCTTTCTAGGTAGTCCAAGCTCAGGGCACTGCACCTCTATTCCTGTTCACATTCTTTCCCCTCCAGAGCTCTCAGACACACACATGGCTGGTCAGCATAAAGCTCATGGAGAAGCACATTTACCCTCCTTTTCACATGGAAGCAGGGAGAATGCAAATAAGACCCCTTGAACTAAACAGTCATTCCAGAGCTCCATCCACTGTGGCGATGAGTCACCAAAGCAGCCAATGAGGGCTCTGGAAGCAGCCTAACTTAGGCAAAGGATACTTAAGGCTCAATTACCCTAAGACTGGTTATTAATCAAATACTACAGGGATTCCAAAACATGGAATGCAGAAACAGAATTCAAAGTCAAAGGTGGGTGGGCCTTTTTTGTTTATTAATATTTATTGTGTGTGTTTAGCTAACCTTTGTAAACTTTGCAGCTAATGTGGCTCCGCACTTTGTCCTGTCAAGGAAATGCATCTTACAGCAGAGAGCTGGCCATGTGCCAAGCCAAACAATCCCTGAGACAGCGGCAGGGCTGGGAAGCAAGCAGAGCTGCCACGCTGCTCACTTGTCAAACTTACACACCGGGCTTTACTTAACAACAATGCGACACGTGCCTGCTAGAAACCCAAGGAACTATCAGAAGACATATGAGCTATAACTACTTAGAAACAGTGCATTCACTCCATCAACCATCCAGCCTTCCTTTAGACTGTTCTTGAGGAGGTGCTTCTGTGGCCAGGGGTTGACACAATCGGACCTACAGATTTCCTGAGCAACGCAGCAAACGGAGGGTCCCAAGCACGCCTAAATGGAAGGACGGGAAAGGAAAATGACACAAGAGCTACCGGGATCTAAGAGAAAGCCTTCACACTGTATCATGAGATTCAAATGGCAGAAGCCCACTGTGGTGGGAAGGACTAGATTCTGAAATTAGTCTGCATATTTTAATATACTGGTTTGCTTAATTAAATTAATAAAGCATTTTATTCTTACACTCATCTACTTCACCTTACCAAAACAATGTGGGTCCGCTAATGGCTTTCCCTTGCTAATTAGGCTGAACTCCATTTTAGCATGAAATTAGGTGTAGCCTTGTAAACCAAAGCCTACCTTCATTTTAGCATTATAATTTGGCACTGCAAAGTAACCGCAATCTGCCCCAAAGGTACTTAGCTCTAGCAGCAGCCATAAAGAGACGGTAATGGGGCTGGAGATCATAAGCAAGATGATAAGAAGGAATTACAAGACTTTAATGTACTTAACACAGAGATCTTTCTTCTCTGCAGACACCAAAGAAAAAGCAGGGGTGTGGGCTGGGGAAGAAGAGAGCACTGCGTACGAACAGCAGTGTCAATATTCCCAAACAGGAATTTTGGAATTACCCCTTAGCAAAAGTAAAAAGGCCACAAAAAATTCCAAATAATTTATTTCTGTGGTTTTTCTGGTTTACTTTAAGTGAAATCATGGAAGCAAATAAAGACAGGAGAAGGAAACCAATGAGAGAAGTGAATTTATATTTTAGGACACTGTAGGAAGGGAACCACTAGGTTTCTGGAATTTTACATTATTTAAAGTAACTGAATCCTTGCAACAATACTACAAAATTAGTAATGTCATCCTCATTTCACAAAAACAAGAAACTGAGGCTTGTAAGAGGGTGGGTAACTTTCCCAAGGCCATACAACTTGTACAGAAAGGAGTTGGGATCAGTGGGGAGGTTTTCCCAACTCCAATGCTCGCTCCCTGATACCACTTAATTATGCAAAGTCCTATTTTAGAAGATGGGGAGGAAGGGATGTGGGAGATCTGAAATCATTTCCAAACCTACCTAAGCCAGAAGTAGAAATCTTAGCAAGTTTATATTAAAAGGCAGATGGTATAACTAAAATCATAAAGGAAAAGGCTCACTACTACCCAAGTCACAAATGTCACTATAAAAGAAATCAATGCCTGTATAATTCCTTAGGCGTCTGTAATGCACATATCCAAACACCACCCTTATTCTACTTTACATGCTAAAAGAAGCCTAACATCCTTCATAATTTTATATCTTAAACATGATTATGATGAAACACCATTTCCTGATCCTTCCCAGCTGCTGAGCCACACTGTAAACCAAACTCTATCTGGTTTTTTCATGTTTGGTTTTTGTCACATAGTACAAGAATGGATAAGCTACCTAGTGATTCCTTGGGAGAACAAGCACTTTTCAGATTTTTCAAATAAGGAGCCTTACACCTGGTCTGTGAAGGAGACTGTCGCAGTTTTGCAGACCTGTATAGAGGCAGCCTCACGGTCATGGACATCCTCAGGAATATCCACTGCATTTGAATGGCTGTGTGTGTGCTGATTCCCAAGGCTAAGATCATAGATCAAGATATGAGTCCAAAATAAATAAAGAGAAGGCAGACGAAAATGGAAAAATACTGGAGAAAGAACTTTCTTCACATTTTCACAAGCCCAAGTTTTAGTTCACATTAAAAAAACTGCTTTCTACATTAAAATATTAAGCCAGGGAGGTAGAAGAGTAATATGAGAATTCTTTATACCTTTCTAGGCTATTTGTCCTGTCCTGCCAAAGCCATTATGTCCCCAAATTTGGATTATTCTGCAGCATGCATGGGCCATGAGGCTTGGCTTCATCGCTCTAAAGTTCAGGAAACAAACCTGGTAAATAAGCCTCAGTCTCCAATAAATAGATTCCTCAACACTCACCTGATCTCCATGGAGACTTCCCTCAAATGGAAAAAATTAAAGACATTTTCTCTGCTCTTCTAAGTACACACCTATCCTTTCTTCTTCCTCCACACCTCCTCCAACTCCAAGGAAGTTCTACCATAGGGCCAAACATGTAGCGACTGTCACTCTTTGCTGGAAATCGTCTCAATCCTCCCCCTTTCCTGCCCCAAGTAATTTTCTGATAAACCAGATAGCAGCTCAATGGTGAAAAGAAAAAAATGCCATGCCATTTTTATAAATGTAGGGGCTGCTGCAGAAAAACCAAACAAGGAGAAGTGCTGCTCTATACCTCCCATAAATATTTGATACAGATGTACAGATTATGACTTTTAAAAACTAGCACCTAATTATCAAACTAATTCCCATCAAAGCCATGGAAAATTCATTTATTAAAATCTTTTCATTTATAGCCTATGCTCTAAAATTAAGGTAATTGCTAAAGCAGCAAAAATTTGAAACCTGGTAGTTGTTCTTGGCACTAAATGAATCACATCTGTATCTGATAATAAAAATGCCTAAAGAATTTCATCACGAGAAGAAGTTCTCAGAGAAAAATGGAAGGTCTCTTGGGTAAGAAAATTAAATACAATTTTCCTCATCTAATTCAAAACACTAAATGTTAGTTTGCTCCAATCCACTTATTTGAGAAGTATTTACAAAGGCAAAGAAAGCATAAATAATGACTGAAGAAAATCTGGTAATTATTCTTATTAGTGACAGCCTGGGAGCCAGAAATAAGCAGGCGGCTGGAAGCTGGAGTCCACAGGATGAGTGCCACTGGTGGTGGATCCTACAAGGCAAATATCCCAGAGGCCCCATACCACAGTGATCCACATAAAAGCAGCACTTACTGGAGGCATAGTTCTAAAATTTTAGCAGAGCTTCCCACTGGTGGGCACAGGATGGGTTGCAGGCAATTCCTCAGGCCTGAGATGGGCATAGGGGCCCTAAAGCCTTTGGCAAATCAGCGAAGAGTACCCTTATCTGTTTATATCACACATTATCATTATGAGCACCAGGTTGAGAAAAAGCTTGAGAACACTACCTAAGGCCTTGTCTCTCAATCTAATCTACACAGACCCAGGCCTCCTTACCCTTCTTCATTCATCAAATTAAAGATGGCCAAGGCCATACATGAAAATACCACAGCTAACATCATATTCAATGGTGAAAAGCTGAGAGCTTTTCCCCTAAGATCAGGAACAAGACAAAGATGTCTACTCTTGCCACTTTTATTCAACATAGTACTGGAAGTCCTGGCTAAAGCAATCAGACAAGAAAAAATAAAAAAATAAAAGGCATCCACAATGTAAGGAAGAAGTAAAACTTTCATTATTTGCAGATCACATGATACTGTATATAGAAAATCCTAGGGGCGCAAACTGGTACAGCCACTGTGGAAAAGAATATGGAGGATTCTCAAAAAATTAAAAATAGAATTGCCATATCATCCAGTAATACTACTACTCAGTATTTACCAAAAAAAAAAAAACAAAAACACTAATTCAAAAAGATACATGCACCCCTAACTTATTGCAGCATTATTTACAATAGCCAAATTATGGAAGTAACCCAAGTGCCCATCAACAGATGAATGGATAAAGAAGTGGAATATATATACAATGGAATATTACTCAGACATAAAAAATAATAACATCTTGCCATTTGCAACAACAGAGATGGATCCAGAGGATATAATACTAAGTAAAATAAGTCAGTCAGACAAAGGCAAATACCACGACCACAAAACAAAGGAGCAAAGAAAAAAAGAGACAAACCAAAAAAACAGACTCTTAACTATAGAGAATTGATGGTTACCAGTGGGGAGGTGGGTTGGAGGATGAGTAAAATAAATAAAGGGGATTAAGAGTACACTTATAGGGGCGCCTGGGTGGCTCAGTCATTAGGCGTCTGCCTTTGGCTCAGGTCATGGTCCCAGGGTCCTAGGATGGAGCCCCGCATCGGGCTCCCTGCTCCTCGGGAAGCCTGCTTCTCCCTCTCCCACTCCCCCTGCTTGTGTTCCCTCTCTCGCTGTGTCTCTCTGTCAAATAAATAAATAAAAATATTTAATAAAAAAAAGAGTACAGTTACAATGATGAATACTGAGTAATGTAAAGAATTGAGTCACTATATTGTACACCTGAAACTCATATAACACTGTATGTTAACTACACTGGACTTAAAATTTTTAAAAAGACAGATATGGGCATAAAGATAATAACCATAGGGGCACCTGGGTGGCTCAGTCATTAAGCGTCTGCCTTCGGCTCAGGTCATGATCCCAGGGTCCTGGGATCGAGCCCCGCATCAGGCTCCCTGCTCTGCGGGAAGCCTGCTTCTCCCTCTCCTACTCCCCCTGCTTGTGTTCCCTCTCTCGCTGTCTCTCTCTCTGTGTCAAATAAAATCTTAAAAAAAAAAAAAATTAAAAAAAAAGATAACCATAAATCCTCTGCTTATATGAATAAACAAAGCACAAGTAGATAAAGCTATTAAATCCCTAACTACTAGATAAGAAATATGCGTAATTAGATCTTGGAAATCATCAACTATGTAAAACCAAACCAAACCAAACCAAACCGGAAAAGCTGAATCTTCAAAAATGAATTATATAGGATATGTAAAGCATTATTTATCTTAATATAGTATGGGTAAAAATGTTTTACAAATCATACTCTTTTACTTTGCCCTTTGGGAGTCTCATAACCCCTCCTCATACATGACAAAGCATTATCTATCACTCCAAAAAAGAAAAAAAAAAACAAAAAAAAAACACTACCCTGGGATATGTGTTAATTATAGACCTCTTTCTTCCCCACACTATATATAATTGTGAAAGTCTGGCCAGAGCTCTGATAGAACAGCTGGAAAACTTGTTACTGAAGATCATTCATCAAATTCAGGTTGGGAGAGGAAAAACTGTCACAGAATATCCTCCAAGACATGAAGTCCTTCACCGGTCTGCCATCAGTGGGATGTCATACGGTGCTGGGGTTAGACAACAGAGCACTAGTCATCATTGCCTTGGATGTTTTCACATTGTATAAAGAATAGTGTGCCATTTTGAACACCTTCAAATGTCTACAAAATCAAGTTCTCCTTTTCTGATATTTTATAAAGGAGTCAAGTATGTTTCTCCTTCAGGGCTGTATTATCTAGTGGCTAACTCTTCATCCAGTTTACCATTCATGGCAATCATATCTATACAAGGAAATACAAATAAATTTAAATACCAATTAAAAGAACACCAAACACAAGAGTGTAGAGAAGGAAAAAAATGTTTCTATTTAACCAAAAAGGTAATAGTGAGTCTTGCTATTGTTTTTGCAGATCCAGAAATGGAAGCAAAACAGTAAACAGAAAACATTTCTTTGAAACTGCTAACACCAATAAGTAGCAGATGCCTTTTAATATAGCACGGTACAGGGTTAAATGCCACTAGAAAATGAGTAAACTATTACACTGAACGAGCCCTCCTTTTGGTCCTCATTCTTTTGCTTTCAATGATTTATGAAGCCTACAGCAGCATGTGATTGGCACTTCAACTCGATCTAACTCTCAAAATGAGATCATTTCAAATAGATTATCAAAGAGATAATTATAGGAAAGACATCTCACTATAGGTTTTGAATGCATTCATACAGCAAGCATTATTTCAAGGAGAGAATGGCTGAAAAGAGAGTATCAGAGAGAACAGAAATGTTGAGAAAATCTGACCCACAAGGAAATGTTAAAAAAAACAAAAACAAAAACTAAGTTTGGTTCTCTTGGACAAGAGAAGACTGAACAGAAACTTTGTAATAGAGGAAACAGGGGATGTTGACCAGCTGTTCTCCAACTCCATGAGGACTCGAGTAAAGGATGTGGGCTCTAAGCTTAAGAATGTGAGGCTAAAGTACAGGAAAAAAATAAAAAAGATCTGATGGTAAGGGATTTCAACAACAGGAATAAACTCTTTGGAAGGGTTGTAAAATCTTCTGTTAAAATTAAGTCTAAATTGAAAAAACAAAAAAAAAACAAAAGCTTTTGAGAGCCTCAAAAAAAAAATTAAGTCTAAATTTCACACAGAAGAATTAAGGCATAGTTCTCAGGTAGGCAAGGAGATGGACTCTGGAAGACAATATTGAGAAACTAAACGAAGTATGCTTGATGCCAGATGGCAGCTGATTAAGCAAAAGCCGGTAGCTCTGCCTGTGGCACAGTTACGTCAAGGGAACACACCACCAGAGTAAGGGAAGGGACTCATACCAGGATCGATGACATTATTTTACTTCCTACAATATGAATGTCCCTGCAAATGTGCAGGGATCTTAGAAGCTTCCTCTTAGGCACATCTGCTGCAATCTGTACTATTTCATTATGTATTTTCCATTACCACTGTAATTTTTTTAAGGAAGGAAGAGAGGAAGAGAGGGAGGGAGGGAGAGAAGGACAGAACAGAACTGGTCTTAGGTGAGACAGAGGAAACATTCCACTCAGTCTCTCCTTCCCAATGCAGTTATATAAGATAGAAGGCATAGAGCACCCATTTGAGGACTCTGAAAAGTAAATAGTAGTAGGTAGATTGGAGAATTAGTCCAGAATTCAGAGCATCACTGAAGCAAAAATGAGTTTACTATTTCCCTTACTCCAGTACTTCCCCTACCCACCCCACCAAAATCTGTGATGCACAAAATATCAAAATTTTGAAAAAGACAGCTCAGTCCAACTCAGTTTCCCTTTTGCCTTAAGCACAGGGCTTGGCACAGCCCTGTTACTCTTCCCATTTTTATTTAAAATATTGGTGTTTTATTCATCATGGATTTTTTGCATTAATTTTCTTTTTTTTATAATGTTGCATTAAAATGTCATTTATCTTGACTACTGAGTTTTTTGGCACCTCTTTAAATTTTGTACTTGAGCCTGACCCTAGTCCTGGCCCTGCCTCAACCTATATCTCCCTCTATTACATAAAATTTAGCCCAAAATGGACCACTAGGCCTAAATACAAAACATAAAACTTTTAGAAGAAAATCTGGGTGACCTGGCGTCAGTCAAGGAGTTCTCAGATATGACATGAAAAGCACACCCTATACAAGAAAAAACTGATAAATTGGACTGTATCAAATTTAAAATCTTTTGTTCTGTAAAAGCCACTATTAAGAAAAAAATAAGCAACAGACCAGGAGAAAATATTTCCAGATATCCTAAAAAGAACTTGGTGTCTAGAATATATAAAAGACTCTCAAAACTTAACAATAAGAAAACAAACAACCTTAAAAATGGGCACAAAACTTGAACAGGTACTTCACCAAAGAGAATGGAACAATGGACAAAGGGCACATGAAGATATTCAATATCATTAGTCATTAGAAAAATGCAAATTATAGGCAAGATGGCAGAGGAGTAGGAGACCTGGATTTCGTCTCTTCTCAGGAATTCAGCTGGATAGGGGTCAAACCATTCTGAACACCTACGAACTCAACAGGACATCAAAGAAAAGAAGAGGAACAACTCTCTGAACAGAAAAACAACCACTTTCTGGAAGGTAGGACGTGCGGAGAAGTGAATCCGAGGCGATGTTCGGGAGGATAGACGGCGGGGGAGGGGCCTCCGTCGGCCGCTTCTGGCAAGTGATAGAACCGCAGAGCACAGAATCGGAACTTTTAGAAGTTGGCTCCGCTGAGGGACGTCGCTCCAGTGGCTAAGCGGGGGTGGAACCCTCGTAGGACAGTGTGGTCTCAGGACCCTCGGGAACACAGAAAGACTGGGGGTGCCAGAGTGCGGCAGAGCTCCCAGGTAACGGAGCAGGGAAGCTGGCTGCAGAGACGAACCGAGGCGCGGGCTCTCATCTCGGATTGGCTATAAACCGTGATCCACCACACAGTCAGGCCGCTGCTCCTCCAGCAGGGACCCAACAAGTGGCAGATCCAGGCAGACTCACCTTTTTCCCCCCCGGGAGGAGAGGTGCAGGAGTGGACCGCAGGGATCTGCGGGGTTTGGAGACTCCACACGGGGTCGGGTGCCAGAGATAGAAACGCGCGGTCTCAGGCTAGGTGAGCACGGAGTGCGGCGGGAGACTGGGGAGATGGGAGCGACTGACAGCTTTTCTCTGGGGGCTCACGGAGGAGCGGGGCCAGAGTTTTTAGCTCCTCCGAGGCGGAGACTGGGAGGCCGCCATTTTCACACTCTGCCTCCAAAGCTGTACAGGAAGCTTGAAGGGAACAAAAGCTCCCGAGAGCAAACCCGAGCAGATTACTTAGCCCGGACTGGGCAAGGGGGGGGGCAATTCCGCCTACGGCAAAGACTTTTGGAAACCACGGCAACAGACCCCTCCCCCAGAAGATCAGCGAGAACAGTCAGCCAAGACCAAGTTTACCGATCAATGAGAACGGCAGAACTCCAGCGCTAGGGGAATACTGCACATAGAATTCATGGCTTTTTTACCATGATTCTTTAGTCTTTCAAAGTTAATTTTTTTTAACTTTTTTTTTTCTTGAATTTTTCTTTTTCCCTTTTTCAACCAACATCTTATCAATCCCTTTAAAAAAATTTTTTTTATTTTTCATTTTTAGAGTCATATTCTCTCCCTTCATAGTAGTTACCCATATTTTTGGCATATATATATATATATATAAGTTGTTCTCTCTTTAAAATTTTGAGATAGTTTCTTCTAACAGATCAAAATATACCCTAAATCTCTAGTGTATGGTTTTTTTCCTACTCCCCTGCCTGATCCCATTCTCTCCTTTTTTCCCTTTTTTTTAAAAAATCCTCTTCTTTCTTTTTTCAACCAACTTATCAATTCCTTTTATAAAACTTTTTATAATTTCCATCTTTACAGTCATATTCCATCCCTTCATCATATCAACCCTTATTTTTGTACACATATAAGTTTTTCTTCCTTTAACATTTTGGGAGGCACCTTCTTCTAACAGACCAAAATACACCCAAAATCTAGTGTGTGGCACTGATCTATGCACCAGCCTGATCATATTTGATCATATTCTGTTTCTTTTTGTTTTGTTCTGTTTTTGTTTGTTTTTATCTTTTTCTTTTCTTTTTTTTTGCTTTTTCTTTTTTCTCTCTTTCCCTTTCTTTTCCCACTGCTTCAGGTCTTTTCTGATTTGTTTAGAGTATATTTTCTGGGAACACTGTTACCCTGTTAGCATTTTGTTCTCTCCTTAATCTAGTCTCCTCTGGGCAAAATGACAAGACGGAAAAAATCACCTCAACAAAAAGAACAAGAGGTAGTACTGACTGCCAGGGACCTACTCAATACGGCCATTAGTACGATGTCAGATCTAGAGTTCAGAATCATCACTTTAAAGATACTAGCTGGGCTTGAAAAAAGCATGGAAGTTATTAGAGAAACTCTTTCTGGAGAAGTAAAAGAACTAAAATCTAACCAAGTCGAAATCAAAAAGGCTATTAATGAGGTGCAATCAAATATGGGGGCGCTAAGTGCTAGGATAAATGAGGCAGAAGAGAGAATCAGTAACATAGAAGACCAAATGAAGGAAAATAAAGAAGCTGAGAAAAAGAGAGATAAACAACTACTGGATCACGAGGGCAGAATTCGAGAGATAAGTGATACCATAAGACGAAACAACATTAGAATAACTGGGATCCCAGAAGAAGAAGAAAGAGAGAGACGGGCAGAAGGTATAATGGAGTAAATTATAGCAGAGAACTTCCCTAATTTGGGGAAGGAAACAGGCATCAAAATCCAGGAGGCACAGAGAACCCCCCCTCAAAATCAATAAAAATAGGTCAACACCCTGACATCTAATAGTAAAACTTACAAGTCTCAGAGACAGAGAAAATCCTGAAAGCAGCTTGGGAGAAGAGGTCTGTAACCTACAATGGTAGAAACATTAGATTGGCAACAGACCTATCCACAGAGACCTGGCAGGCCAGAAAGGACTGGCAGGATATATTCAAAGCACTAAATGAGAAAAATATGCAGCCAAGAATACTATATCCAGCTCGGCTGTCATTGAAAATTGAAGGAGAGATAAAAAGCTTCCAGGACAAACAAAAACTAAAGGAATTTGCAAACACGAAACCAGCCCTACAAGAAATCTTGAAAGGGGTCCTCTGAGCAAAGAGAGAGCCTAAAAGCAACATAGAAAGGAACACAGACAATATACAGTAACAGTCACCTTACAGGCAATACAGTGGCACTAAATTCATATCTTTCAATAGTTACCCTGAATGTAAATGGGCTAAATGCCCCAATCAAAAGACACAGGCTATCAGATTTGGATTAAAAAACAAGACCCATCGATATGCTGTCTGCAAGAGACTCATTTTAGACCCAAAGACACCCCCAGATTGAAAGTGAGGGGCTGGAAAACCATTTACCATGCTAATGGACACCAAAAGAAAGCTGAGGGGGCAATCCTTAAATCAGACAAATTAGATTTTAAACCAAAGACTGTAATAAGAGATGAGGAAGGAGACTATATCCTACTTAAAGGGTCTATCCAACAAGAAGATCTAACAATTGTAAATATCTATGCCCCTAACATGGGAGCAGCCAATTATATAAGCCAATTAATAACAAAAGCAAAGAAACACATCGACAATAATACAATAATAGTAGGGGACTTTAATGCCCCCCCTTACTGAAATGGACAGATCATCTAAGCAAAAGATCAACAAGGAAATAAAGACTTTACATGACACACTGGACCAAATGGACTTTACAGACATATTCAGAACATTCCATCCCAAAGCAACGGAATACACATTCTTCTCTAGTGCCCATGGAACATTCTCCAGAATCGATCCCATCCTAGGTCATAAATCAGGTCTCAACCGGTACCAGAAGATTGGGATCATTCCCTGCCTATTTTCAGACCACAATGCTTTGAAACTAGAACTCAATCACAAGAGGAAAGTTGGAAAGAACTCAAATACATGGAGGCTAAAGAGCATCCTACTAAAGAATGAATGGGTCAACCAGGAAATTAAAGAAGAATTTTAAAAATTCATGGAAACCAATGAAAATGAAAACACAACTATTCAAAATCTTTGGGATGCAGCAAAGGCAGTCCTAAGAGGAAAGTGTATAGCATTACAAGCCTTTCTCAAGAAACAAGAAAGGTCTCAAGTACACAACCTAACCCTACACCTAAAGGAGCTGGAGAGAGAACAGCAAATAAGGCCTAAACCCAGCAGGAGAAGAGAAATAATAAAGATCAGAGCAGAAATCAATGAAATAGAAACCAAAAGAACAGTAGAACAGATCAATGAAACTAGGAGCTGGTTCTTTGAAAGAATTAACAAGATTGATAAACCCCTGGCCAGACTTATCAAAAAGAAAAGAGAAATGACCCAAATCAACAAAATCATGAATGAAAGAGGAGAGATCACAACCAACACCAAAGAAATACAAACAATTATAAGAACATATTATGAGCAACTCTATGCCAGCAAATTAGATAGTCTGGAAAAAAATGGATGCATTCCTAGAGATGTATCAACTACCAAAACTGAACCAGGAAGAAATAGAAAACCTGAACAGACCTATAACCACTAAGGAAATTGAAGCAGTCATCAAAAATCTCTCAACAAACAAAGGAGCCCAGGGCCAGATGGCTTCCCAGGGGAATTCTACCAAACATTTAAAGAAGAATTAATACCTATTCTTCTGAAACTGTTCCAAAAAATAGAAATGGAAGGAAAACTTCCAAACTCATTTTATGAGGCCACCATTACCTTGATCCCAAAACCAGACAAAGACCCCATTAAAAAGGAGAACTACAGACCAATATCCCTGATGAACATGGATGCAAAAATTCTCACCAAAATACTAGCCAATAGGATGCAACAGTACATTAAAAGGATTATTCACCACGACCAAGTGGGATTTATCCCTGGGCTGCAAGGTTGGTTCAACATCCGCAAATCAATCAACGTGATACAATACATTAACAAAAGAAAGAACAAGAATCATATGATCCTCTCAATAGATGCAGAAAAAGCATTTGACAAAGTACAGCATCCTTTCTTGATCAAAACTCTTCAGAGTATAGGGATTGAGGGTACATACCTCAATATCATAAAAGCCATCTATGAAAAACCTACAGCGAATATCATTCTCAATGGGGAAAAACTGAGAGCTTTCCCCCTAAGGTCGGGAACGCGGCAGGGATGTCCACTATCACCACTGCTATTCAACGTAGTATTAGAAGTCCTAGCCACAGCAATCAGACTACAAAAAGAAATAAAAGGCATCCGAATCGGCAAAGAAGAAGTCAAACTCTCACTCTTTGCAGATGATATGATACTTTATGTGGAAAACCCCAAAGACTCCACCCCAAAACTGCTAGAACTCATACAGGAATTCAGTAAAGTGGCAGGATATAAAATCAATGCACAGAAGTCAGTGGCATTCCTATACACCAACAACAAGACAGAAGAAAGAGAAATTAAGGAGTCGATCCCATTTACAATTGCACCCAAAACCATAAGATACCTAGGCATAAATCTAACCAAAGAGACAAAGGATCTGTACTCAGAAAACTATAAAATACTCATGAAAGAAATTGAGGAAGACACAAAGAAATGGAAAAACGTTCCATGCTCATGGATTGGAAGAACAAATATTGTGAAGATGTCAGTGCTACCTAGAGCAATCTACACATTCAATGCAATCCCCATCAAAATACCATCCACTTGGGGCGCCTGGGTGGCTCAGATGGTTAAGCGTCTGCCTTCGGCTCAGGTCATGATCTCAGGGTCCTGGGATCGAGTCCCGCATCGGGTTCCCTGCTCAGTGCAGAGCCTGCTTCTCCCTCTCCCTCTGCCACTCCCTCTGCTTGTGCTCTTCTATCTCCCTGTCAAATAAATAAATAAAATCTTTAAAAAAAAAAATACCATCCACTTTTTTCAAAGAAATGGAACAAGTCACCCTAAAGTTTGTATGGAACCAGGAAAGACCCCGCATAGCCAGAGGAATGTTGAAAAAGAAAAGCAAAGCTGGTGGCATCACAATTCCGGACTTCCAGCTCTATTACAAAGCTGTCATCAGCAAGACAGTATGGTACTGGCACAAAAACAGACACATAGATCAATGGAACAGAATAGAGAGCCCAGAAATGGACCCTCAACTCTATGGTCAACTAATCTTTGACAAAGCAGGAAAGAATGTCCAATGGAAAAAAGACAGTCTCTTCAACAAATGGTGTTGGAAAAATTGGATAGCCACATGCAGAAGAATGAAACTGGACCATTTCCTTACACCACACACAAAAATAGACTCCAAATGGTTGAAAGACCTCAATGTGAGACAGGAGTCCATCAAAATCCTAAAGGTGAACACAGGCAGCAACCTCTTCAACCTCAGCCGCAGCAACTTCTTCCTAGAAACATCGCCAAAGGCAAGGGAAGCAAGGGCAAAAATGAACTGTTGGGACCTCATCGAGATAAAAAGCTTTTGCAAAGCAAAGGAAACAGTCAACAAAACCAAAAGACAACTGATGGAATGGGAGAAGATATCTGCAAATGACATATCAGATAAAGGGCTAGTATCCAAAATCTATAAAGAACTTATCAAACTCAACACCCAAAGAACAAAGAATCCAATCAAGAAATGGGCAGAAGACATGAACAGACATTTTTCCAAAGAAGACATCCAAATGGCCAACAGACACATGAAAAAGTGCTCAATATCGCTCAGCATCAGGGAAATCCAAATCAAAACCTCAATGAGATACCACCTCACAGCAGTGAGAATGGCTAAAATTAACAAGTCAGGAAATGACAGATGTTGGCGGGGATGCGGAGAAAGGGGAACCCTCCTACACTGTTGGTGGGAATGCAAGCTGGTGCAGCCACTCTGGAAAACAGTATTCCTCAAACAGTTGAAAATAGAGCTACCATATGGCCCAGCAATTGCACTACTGGGTATTTACCCCAAAGATACAAATGTACGGATCCGAAAGAGTAGGTGCACCCCGATGTTTATAGCAGCGCTGTCCACAATAGCCAAACTGTGGAAAGAGCCAAGATGTCCATCGACAGATGAATGGATAAAGAAGATGTGGTATATATATACAATGGAATATTATGCAGCCATCAAAAGGAATGAGATCTTGCCATTTGCAACAATGTGGATGGAACTGGAGGGTATTATGCTGAGCGAAATAAGTCAAACAGAGAAAGACATGTATCATATGACCTCACTGATATGAGGAATTCTTAATCTCAGGAAACAAACTGAGGGTTGCTGGAGTGGTGGGGGGTGGGAGGGACGGGGTGGCTGGGTGATAGACACTGGGGAGGTTATGTACTCTGGTAAGGGCTGTGAATTGTGCAAGACTGTTGAATCTCAGATCTGTACCTCTGAAACAAATAATGCAATATATGTTAAGAAAAAAAAAAAGAAGGTAGCAGGAGGGGAAGAATGAAGGGGGGGAAATCGGAGGGGTAGACGAACCATGAGAGACGATGGACTCTGAGAAACAAACTGAGGGTTCTAGAGGGGAGGGGGGTGGGAGGATGGGTTAGCCTGGTGGTGGGTATTGAGGAGTGCACATTCTGCATGGAGCACTGGGTGTTATGCACAAACAATGAATCATGGAACACTATATCTAAAACTAATGATGTAATGTATGGTGATTAACATAACAATTTAAAAAATTTTTTAAAAAAAGAAAAATGCAAATTATAACCGTGATAAGAAAGACCATTCCATACCTATTAGAATGTATAAAATAAAAAATGTCCACAACACAAACTGTTGGTGAGGATATGGAGCAAGTGGAAAACAAATACATCATTGGTGGAAATGCAAAATGGTACTGTTACTCTGAAGAACGGCTTGGTATTTTCTTATAAAAATAATCACATACTCACTGTATGACCCAGCAAGCCTACTCTTAGGTATATACAGAAATGAAAACTTCTGTTCACACAAAAACTTATATATGAATGCTTATGGCAGCTCTATCCATAATCTCTAAAAACTGGAAACAATCAAATATCCTGTAATAAGATAAACTGGGCTATAACCACAAAGAGTACTACTCAGCAATAAAATGTAACAAACTCTTGATACACACCATAACCTGGATGAGTCTCAAAAGCATTCTGCTAAAAGAAGTTGATCTATATGTTGGCTAACTGGAAAAAAAAAAAAATAATAATAATAATAAAGTTGATCTAAAAAGGTTACATGTTGTATGAGTGCATTTAGACGACATCCTTGAAAAGCCAGCACTATAGTGGAGACCAGTGAATGCTAGGGATTAGGAATGGGGGGCAGGGAAGAGGTGAGAGTGTGGCTACAGAGGGACAGCACAAAGGAGTTTCTGGGGGGTGATGGAACTGTTCTGTATCCTGATTGTACTGATAGTGGCTACATAAATCCATACATGTTTTAAAAATCACAGAAGTGTATACTTTTTAAAAAGATAAATTTTACTGTATCATTTTCAAAATCAAATAACAAAGAATCAGCACTAAACTGGTTCTTATCATTTTCCTTACTTAAAACATTTAAAGACTTGATAAAGCAGATATTACCATGAAATCAGTGGTTTTTTCTCTATTTGCTCGGGCCTACGGATGAGCACTCAACCGTGTTCTTCCAATCCTGAGAACTACTGTCCTGGAACACCCACAACATGATAGCTTTACACTTAGTAATTGAGAAGTAATTTAATCAAGTCTTACTGATACCAGCCCCCCTCAGACATTGTAAAGTTAACAGCTAACTTATTAGGGGACTCTAGCTGAGGTCCAAGTACTGTTTAAATTGAAGTCTGATAAGTAATCCCAAGAAAGAATTTAGTAATCCAAACCATGAAAGCAGCAATAATGCAATTCTGTTTTTCATCATAGCCCAATGCCATATCTTTTCTTCAGTGATTAAAGAAAATACTCCTACAGAAAGGAGTAGTGGCTGATCACTGTGCCTCTTGACAGTAAAACACTGTCGCAATAGCCATGCTGGAAGTTAGCTCTTGACTTTGAAAAGGTAGTGCTAGAGAAAGAACCATGTAACTGCTGTCCTGGCATATTTACACTAAAACTCCATCATCTTCTACTTCCAAGTTTTTTTTTTTTTAATTCAATAGCCAATATATAGTACATCATTAATTTTTGATATAGTGTTCCATGATTCATTAGTTGTGTATAACACCCAGTACTCACTCATCACATCACGTGCCCTTCTTAATGCCCATCACCCAGTTACCCCATCCCCCCACCTACCTCCCTTTTCACAACCCTCAGTTCGTTTCCCGGAGTCAAGAGTCTCTTGGGTTTGTCTCCCTCTCTGATTTCTTCCCATTCGGTCTTCCCTCCCTTCCCCTATGATCCTCTGCATTATTTCTTATATTCCACATATGAGTGAAACCATATAATTGTCTTTCTCTGATTGACTTACTTCACTTAGCATAATCCCCTCTAGTTCCATACATGTTGATGTAAATGGTAGGTATTCATCCTTTCTGATGGCAGAGTAATATTCCATTGTAGATATGAACCACATCTTCTTTAAGCATTCATCTGTTGAAAGACATTTCGGCTCCTTCCACAGTTTGACTATTTTGGACATTGCTGCTATGAACATTGGGGTGCAGGTGCCCCTTCTTTTCACTACATCTGTATTTCTGGGGTAAATACCAGTAGTGCAATTGCTGGGTTGTAGGGTAGCTCTATTTTTAACTTCTGGAGGAACCTCCATACTGTTTTCCAGAGTGGCTGCACCAGCTTGCATTCCCACCAACAGTGTAAGAGGGTTCCCCTTTCTCCGCATCCTCGCCAACATTTGTTGCTCCCTGTTTTGTTAATTTTAGCCATTCTAACTGGTGCAAGGTGGTATCTCATTGTGGTTTTGATTTGTATTTCCCTGATGCCAAGTGATGTGGAACATTTTTTCATGTGTCTGTTGGGCATCTGGATGTCTTCTTTGGAGAAATGTGTGTTCATGTCTTCTGCCCATTTCTTGACTGGATTATTTGTCTTTTGGGTGTTGAGTTTGGTAAGTTCTTTATAGATTTTGGATACCAGCCCTTTATCTGTTATGTCATTTGCAAATATCTTCTCCCATTCTGTAGGTTGCCTTTTAGTTTTGTTGACTGTTTCCTTTGCCGTGCAGAGGCTTTTTATCTTGACAAAGTCCCAAAAGTTCATTTTTGCTTTTGTTTCCCTTGCCTTTAGAGACGTGTCTTGCAAGAAGTTGTTGTGGCCAAGGTTGAAGAGGTTACTGCCTGTGTTCTCTAGGATTCTGATGGATTCCTGTCTCACATTTAGGTCCTTCATCCATTTTGAGTTTATCTTTGTGTATGGCATAAGAGAATGGCCCAGTTTCATTCTTTTGCATGTGGCTGTCCAATTTTCCCAACACCATTTATTGGAGAGACTGTCTTTTTTTCCATTGGATATTCCTTCCTACTTTGTCGAAGATTAGTTGACCATAGAGTTGAGGGTCCATTTCTGGGCTCTCTATTCTGTTCCATTGATCCATGTGTCTGTTTCTGTGCCAGGACCATGCTGTCTTGATGATCACAGTTTTGTAATATAGCTTGAGGTCAGGCATTGTGATGCCCCCAGCTTTGGTTTTCTTTTTCAAAATACCCCTGGCTATATGGGGTCTTTTATGGTTCCATACAAATTTTAGGATTGTTTGCAATCCCTATCAAAATGCCATCAACATTTTTCACAGAGCTAGAACAAACAATACTCCTGAGTTTTTCATCAAATATTTATATATCTCGGAAGACCAGGAAACAAGGCAGTGCTCATGTACCTTGCCTTTCTGTTCCCAATGAGCAAATGCTCTAAATACCTATGTTGAATATACTGTCTTATCACTTGGCCATGGGAAAATATACCAATTTTAGTAAGTACAAATAGTTAATCAGTATCCATCTAGAATCTGCATTAATCTTCTCAAGAAAGTGAATTACAGCCAAACTTCATTAAGCTGATGCTGCTTTATCCAAGATAATACATAATTCAAAGCAACTGCTATTCCCTAGTCAACTAGCTGCCTGATTGCTCTTTAATAAAAATCAGATAATGGAAAGCTAAACTCAAAGTCCATTTTTTCCATCCCCTAGACTTCATATTGAGAAGGTTTCACTATATTTTAGAAGGCAGATAAATGCCAAATATAGTCTTTCTTTCGAGTTTATTTTCAGTTGGCATTTGCACTGCCAATAGCTCAAGTTCCCTCTGTGTCCTATTCCTTGTACAATCCTGACTGGGCAAAGACACTGCTGGACTCCTTTATTTCCAGAAAACTTTTAAAGAGGTGGAACCTTGTATCAGTGAGACAGATCATTAGTCTATTCCCAGGATGATACAGAAGAAGAGGTGAGTTCCTCAACTCTTCAGAGACAAGCTTTCACAAGCACAGCTTCATTAATTTGTTTGAAGTGAATTTCCAGAGTTGTTCTATCAAGACTCATATGTAAGAACAAAGACACTTTCCAAAACCAATTCTGAGGACGTCTGGAATATCCATTAATTTGAATGACCTTTCTGCTCTCTTACATATGTACAAATAATGGAGGATGATTGTAGTATGAATGATCAGCATGTCCCTTACACTCATAAATTAAGATAAATAGCTAGTTTTGTGAAGAGTCCATTATTTATGGCCTTATTATACTCATTTCTTCTTTCCCTTCAGTCTCTTTGGATTTAAAATATCAATATACTCTCCTAATAAAAACACAAAAACTTTTTATGTGATACTTCATTGTATGATATATGTCATTCTTTAGGTTACCAAATAGAGCAATTTTCTTGGACATCAAAATGTATTAATTTAAATGTCATATCTGAGAATAATCTATGGGTGATATGATTAGATATGATATTTACTTTCTTAATGATCTTTTCTATGTTGACAGTTTTTTAGATTTAATATGTACTACTTTTATAATAAAAAAAATACAATTAAATCAGAAAAAGACAATTAAAATACCAAAAGCAGTCTAGTTGAAAACCTAATGAATGAAAAAAATAAAGCAGTCTAGTTGAAAATATCAAAGCAAATTTCCCTTCCCTTCCCTTCTGCGGCTATATACCAGATCAGTTGTGCTAGATCTATAGCTATGTTTTGTAAATAAAGGTTTGATTTTTTTTCTTTCTATTCCTCACTTTGTTCAGTCAGTGTTTGCAGAAACAAAGGTCCCTCACCAAAGTACATAAGCTAACAAACAAATCAGAAGAGTAGTCAGGATCAAGTGTGAGATTTCTAGCTTTTTTCCTTTCTACCTTTTTTTCCCTCTTTACCCAAGGGAACACCTGCTATTTCTTTTAAATTACCGCCAAAAGCAGCTGAGGTGAAGAGGCCACCATCTTAAATAATATCAGGTCAAAAAACTTTATTCCATTACACTTGGGTTAAAGAATATAAATGGTAATATGCTAGTATAATTGCATAAACCATGTCCTTTGATTTATATTAGTGAAAAAGGCAAGTCTGTTAGTCATTTTATAACAAATTATAGTTTGATGAAAAATTACTAAGCTAATAGTAGTTCGTAACGTTATTTCAGGTCCTCTCCAGAATAATTAGAACTCTGAAAAGGTCTGAATATGTCTATGTTTCTTCTAAACATAAATATTTTTTAAAAAACGGATACATCGGGCACTTGGGTGGCTCAGTTGGTTAAGCGACTGCCTTCGGCTCAGGTCATGATCCTGGAGTCCTGGGATCGAGTCCCGTACTGGGCTCCCTGCTCAGCGGGGAGTCTGCTTCTCTCTCTGACTCTCCCCCCTCTCATGCTCTCTCTCTCATTCTCTCCCAAGTGAATAAATAAAATCTTTTAAAAAATAAATAAATAAAATGAAAAAATAATAATTGATACATCATCTCCAAATTGTATTTTATCCATTCTTTCTCCCCTATACTTTCATCACACAAAATAGAGTAATGGTAGCTTTTTATACAATATACAAAAGCTTAGGGTCCCATCTTACACAAAAACTAAAGTGATTTGTAAACTCAAGATTCAAGTTATATTCTGGAATTTATCTTAGAAAAGAGGCTAAGCACACTACTCAAATCATAAAAAAATTAGATGACAACTGAGAAATATGCTGTTTTTTTCAATTGAGGGAATACAACTGGACGACAAAGAAACATCTAAAAATAATATCAGCAGAATTGTAAAATGTGTATGAACATTATACTATAAAAATGGTAAATGTTAAAGAAACATTTGTCAACTCCTAGTGAAGAGAGTCTCTACATTGAAGAGAAAAAAATTTTCAGAACATATAACAACACAGAGAATGGAATTAAAACCAGTTTTTCCCTTAAGTTTCTTTCAAAAATAAATGGGAAAATATTTTTAAATTTTTATTTTATATTTTTGAAAGCTATTTATTGTGAAGCTTGTAGTATAGTTTTTAGTTACTAGGCAACGGTAGAGTTTTTAATATCCCTGACTGAAAACAATGTTTGGCTCCATATACATGTGGTGCTTGGCATTCTAAAATATAACTACCTAGGGATTTATTTTATTCTAGAAGAGGGTGTGAGAATACAATCACTCATACTTTACTGAAGTAAAAGGACTCATCTAGGATAGACCTAAAGCCACCGTTGTCTGTGTCTAATCAAGCAAGCACACCACTAAATGCTGATATTAAGAATGAGATGTTGCCTTTTATGTAAATTAAAACTCAACACAGTATGTATCTTACTACAGCAGAGTACAGTATTTCCAAAAGAAACGACTATTCTGGTTTTTAATGACAAAAATACAATAAAATAAGAGACATTTTTGGTCCTTCAAGCAAAATGTCCACCATCCTTATCCATTCCAAAGAATACATTTATTTTCTTACATTCCAAGACTTAAAACTTTAGATCAGAGGGGCATTTTAAAGTTCTTTTAACATACCATTCTACTATGTAAACAAAAACAATGCTGTCTGATATTAACAACAAAATGCAATCAAACAGATCCTAAATCAATTATTTAAAAGGCTGCTTCAAAGTGCTGTGGCACTTTTGTCCCTATTTGAAGTTTTCTCTTCATCTGTCTATTAATATGGCTCTCAAAATCTGTTTTCTGACTTTTCTAAGACAATTCAATAGAAGGTATATTCCATTTACTTAATGACCGTTCTCCTTTGCTTGCTTCTCTTCATTTGCTCATCCCTTAAACGTTCAGGTTTCCTAGGGCTCATGTTCTCCATCCTTTGTGCCCTTTTCTTAAACTAATCAGCAACCAACATTTCAACTATAAACTGTAAATATTTCTCCCAAAACTGTGTCTTCTTTCTCTTTTTTTTTTTTTTTTAAAGATTTTATTTATTTATTTGACAGAGAGAGACACAGCGAGAGAGGGAACACAAGCAGGGGGAGAGGGAGAGGGAGAAGCAGACTCCCCGCTGAGCAGAGAGCCCGATGCGGGGCTCGATCCCAGGACCCCGGGATCATGACCTGAGCCGAAGGCAGACGCCCAACGTCTGAGCCACCCAGGCGCCCCGTGTCTTCTTTCTCTTAAGCACCAAACTCACTTACCTATCTGCCTACTATCTCCATCCAGAGGCCATGCAGGTATTCAAGCTCAACATATCAACAACAATGCACTGTGTTTCTTCCAAAATCTGCTTTTTTCCTTTCTTTTTCTTTTTTTAATCTTGGGGAACACTGGCCCAGCCTCTCAAGTAATAAACCTCAGCCTTCGTACACAACACCAAATCTTGTAAATCTAACCTTCACACTTCAATAAAAATTATGTTCTAAAGCCTAAATCGCCATTCCCTTGCTTTAACAAACACACACACAAACAAAAAACAGAAGATAAAGTCACCTTCTTATTATGGTATACAAGATCAGTTTACCTTTCCATCTCTAGATACTTCTCTCCTGCCTCACTCTCCAAAGACATACCTGTGCTGTACAGTATGCATTACATGGACTTGCCAAGTATACCATTCACTCATTCAACAAATATGTGTCAGGCACTGTTCTAAGCACTGAGGAGATCACAGTGAACACAACAGACAAAGTTCCTGCTCTAGTGGGCTTACATCCTGGTGCAAGAAAACAGACAACAAACATAACAGATGCAATGGCAGTAAGCACTATGGAGGAAAAGATCTAGCTAGAAAAGCAACTCAGAGCAACAAAGCAAACAGCATGTTCCATACACTACAAAAACATAGGGTGTCTTAAAAGTGCAATTTTATTTAGGTTTCAATTTTAATTATAATTTAAAACCATAACACCATGAGTAATACTGAAATGTACTGTCATTGAGAGGCATAACAGAACACAGCTTACTTCTGGAACAACCAATTATAATAATTTTATTTTTTGAGATTAAAGTTGATAGAGTCAAGAATGTTTTTCTTTGATTCTAGTGTTTAAGTTGGCTCTTGGATGTACCCCCAAAAAATTATTATTAGTGCTGGCACATTTCAAATTACATCATGAGATTAGAATCTATAAAACTTAAGTACTCATCTAGAATTAGTCTCATTGTTATTTATTTCATTGTCTTTAACTATACCACGGTTTCAAATTTAGGGCCTACAAATTAAGACTCCACAGTAATACTAGAACATTAGAGACAGGAGCTTTTGACTAGTGATTTAAAAACAGTTGTTCAATTGTCTGAATCATGTAAGTACATAATATGTCCCAACTGTTTACAAAGAGCTGAAAGTCTACAGAAGGGCGCTGTTTAAGATATAGGATATTACTAAAGGCTTTGACAGTGAGCCAAAGAAAATTTACACAGACATTAATCAGTCTGTTTCATACTCAGAAAATAACAATGATTTACCTTACCTTCTAAATGCTAATACATACTCTAAAAGACTACAAAGGAATTCAGATTTTCCCCGGGAAACTTCACTATTACTGTATTACAGTCTCAGGAAAGGAATGACTGAATCAGTGAATCAATGCATGCATGCATGCTGTTTTAGTGCTTACAGTGCTTATATAAATATGTAAAGAAAACTAATGGGTTTTTTTTAGATGCCGAAGTTAACTGTGAAATGTTTTAAACTTCCAAATAACTAAACAGAAATTAAGCTCAGTGGAAGCTGAGTCTTACCTCAATGACAACTCTGGCAAGCAGAATTCTGTCAAAGTTTTCAAGGTTTAGGAAACAATGATACAATTCATCACTTTCTGAAGGCATAATTTTCACTTCTGTCCACAATCCCTGAATCTTCACACACATGCACCCTATGGGACACTTCTTTCTGTATCCTACGTGATGATCAGCTTCTGCTTTCCTCAAACTGGTTGGCAGAAGGGCAAATGTCCCCGGCCCAGCTGAAATTCTGACTGAAGCGTGGGCCCATGGGAAATACTGGGTCAGAGGAAGGGAAAGTGTAGATCAGCCAGTCTGCAACATACTAGTAATTCCTGTGTTAGTAAAAAAAAGTAGCTACCATTGCACCGTAGGGGCCAGGACTTATGTTCTATTTAAAAACTAAAACCAAAACAAAAGATGACTAAGAGGCAAACCTCACTTCATTCTCAAGGCTGAGGAGAGAAGAATTTACATACCGCATCCGTGATGTCTATTTCATACACCCTTTGGAAAGTCCTGCGCTCAAAGAAAACAAGTTTGCCGCTGCCACATCCCCTTTGAACAGATGTCCCGGTGACTATGAGTTTATCATCTGGACTGAAACAGCAGTCAGTCCTACAGACAAAAACAGTGTGTAAGCATAAGCTTATGACCCTACAGCAATGAGTTAAATAAAATATAAACAACACCACTGTAACAAGAGGTGACTCTTATAGAGGGCTCACAGTAAGTCAAGCACTTATATTAGTTTGCTTAATCTTCACAATAATCCTATGGGGTAGACATTATTATCCCCAT
The DNA here is from genome assembly GCF_002201575.2 of Neomonachus schauinslandi. Classification (NCBI taxonomy): domain Eukaryota; kingdom Metazoa; phylum Chordata; class Mammalia; order Carnivora; family Phocidae; genus Neomonachus; species Neomonachus schauinslandi. Next base: position 121,571,589 of record NC_058409.1, read on the forward strand.
TTTACTGATGAGGAAACTGAGGCAGAGAGAGAGTAAAGAAACCCTGGCCAAGATCACAAAAGTAGCGCAGCTGGGATTTGAACTCAGGCAGTCTGATTGCAGAATCTATGCTTCTAACTTCTACACACTGTACTTTTTAATGTATAGGAAGTGTGGGAAAAACTCAAGATAGACCTTGACGGTGCTATAGACAAATAGACATTGTATGACTAATGTCTAAGTAGTGATAATTTTGTCCAGTTTTGGAATTATTTTTTACCACCACCAGCCACCATCCCCAAATAATTTGAGTTTTGTCAAGTCAAGGACCATGAAATGAGGAACAGGTTGAACTGCTGGAACCTAACTGATGGCTATGATTCAAGAGCCCTTGTTAGAGATCTGGCCACCTGGTTGTGAATAATCTAAGACATGATCCAAAGAAGTTATGTAGTTAGCATAGCTTGCAGCAGGCATAATAGCTCAAAAAATTCTCATCAGCTATAAATTCATGTTTGTTTGTCCATCTGTTGGTTTTAACAGATAAATGCCATGGGCAACAGACCGTGCTAGAGTCAGTGCTCTGCTGTTACACAGTTTCCTCCATTTGACGCTTCCATCACCTTCACGCTCTCCCTGTTGGTCATTATTTAACACAGATGTGAAATTTTATTTCTACAAAAATAGAAAGTTTTACTTAGGCACCAACTGTAGGACTTAAAAGTTCAAATCCCACCTCAGTTGCCTTAGAAAAATCTTTAAATGCTTCAGTTGTCAACTTAATAGAATGAAGATAATGGTGTTCAGCTACCTAGAACAAGATACTCTGAACAAGTGAAGTATACTGAATTATTGACTGGAATGATGATAAGAAAAACTTGAGAAAATGAGATATAGTAATGCTCAGTAACTATGAAATATTGCTTTGATGGAATGGGGTTCAAATTTTAAAAGACAACAAATACGCAGGCCTACCCTGTCATTTATACATATTAAAAGAACAATTCAATCTCTTAAAATATTTTTACTATCCCAAGACCTATGTGTGTATACACACAGAGAAACACATGAACATATATGATTTCAACTTCAAAAATATTTTATGGTCTGAAGAGTGTGCAAATAAAAGGGAAAAATAAAATGTATCTTTCAAAAAACAGATTTCAAATACTCTTCCTGTCCCTTTTTAAAAGACACATAACATAAATTAAAGTGAAGAAATTTCTTTTCCATTCTCTTACATTTATCAATTTAAAATACGCTACTTACATTGGAAACAAGGTAGGAAGACCCGAGGCTGAAAAAAGTGGTTTATTAAACTGTCGGATGTCCCATAATTTCAATGTATCATCACCTGATAGAGGAATGAAAAAGAAAAAAAAAGAAAGTGAATTGTGCAAAAAACTAATTCTAAGTTTAGAGTTTGCTAAACTTAGTGTATAACTATAGGAAAGAAGGAAAGAAGGAGGGAAGGAAGGGGAAAGAAAGATGCACATAAGTGTATTTTACTGTTTTAACTGGGCAGTTTGAATGTAGTGGATGTGACAACAGTAGAAAGATTTATGATAATGAACTGGCCTTCTAGAAAGAAATTTTCACACTGATGTAGCATGTGTAGGCTAGAAGAAACCCTGGAGAATCTACTCTAAGGAGTGATTTGATAGCAGCTGGTAGTCCCCCGATGGTATAGTTGAGCATAACCGGCCTTCTTAAGAAGATATTAATTTAACAACCATCAGGACTGAAAATAGTTCAGTTCACAACAGACTCTTTCTCCCACTGGTGCGTAGATGAAGCTATCCATTAACATTAATGAGACTGAGCCATGTGATTCCCTTCCCTCCAGTGTAACTCTACCTGCGGCTATCATTCTTCATGTTGCTGGAAAGTACAGCTTTTCCAAAAGCTCTTTAAAGTATAATGAATATTCTTCTAAGAATCGCTTTTTTTCTATTTCTATAGGGCTACTAACTAATATTCCTGACCAGAATGAAAGCCAAAACTCATATAAGTAATGTCTTTGCTGTTCTTGCTCCCCAGCGTCCACAGCTGAGACCTGCCTCAACCCCTTGGGTCCAATAAAGAATCAGTATCAGGTGCAAGTGAGGTGAGTGGAGATTTCAATAAAAATCTCCATTCTCTCCCAAGCGACCCTTCCTCTGAAACCCAGCTTTTGGCAGGTGCACTAATCCACAACTGGCTGGACTGGGGACCTGCTTAAAATGGAAAGACTCTGTAAGACTCACCCTTTTTTGGCTTTTAGTGTTAAAAAAAAGATTACATATCCTCATAATTCTCAAACAATAAGAAAACATTAATCTGCATTAAATAGTTTAGCTAACCTGACAGGTTCTGGAGCTAGCAGGAGTACCTTACAACACCTGGGGACTCTGCTGAATAGACTTCTATCTGCCATATTCTATACATCCAGGAAGAAAAATGATGGAATACAGTATACGTACTCTGTTGGCGACATGTTACCCAACAGTTATTATAGGATGGAAAGGGAAGGTAAGAATTGTCACCAAAATGGCTTTGACTGAACTGAAGTTAGTCCTATACTTCTAGTAATTATCAGCTGGTCTGGGGCTGGCCTGTTTTAGAATCCTCTGAGAGGAATTTTCAAACTATGCTTCCCACTTATTCCTCTCTTGTCTCCCCACTCCACATTGGAGATTTGGGTTCACCATTCTAAAGCTGCAAGAGTAAATGTGAGAATTTCTAAGTGAAACATTTATCATTTGAAAAACTTTCTCAAAAGATTCAGATACCCTCTACACCAGGTTGCACATTCTTTCAGGAAAGGAACACTGTCTATGATGTTCACAGTTTAGACCCAGCACCTAGCACAATGCTTGCTCAGAGTAGTTGCTCAACATAGAGCAGCTGAGTGAGTGAATGACTGGCCAAATGTAGTGTTGCTAGATTAACATGGCCTACAGAATAAAAACTAAATCCTTTATGTGATACTTAAAGCCATCTGTAATGGCTCCAATCTACTTACTCTACTGTTTCTTTTCCCTCCCCACAAATAGGCCTACAGGAAGATCCTCAGTCATGCCCCATACTACCCGTAATGCTCTGCTCATAAGCTGCCCTTACTATTCTCTTGTTTCCTTCTGTCAACACTTAGCTCATCCATGTGAGAAAGATTCAGCAAGAAGAAACCCATATTCAACCTCATGAATGTGGGTAAATAAACATAATATGGCCATACAGAACTATGTAGCCATTTAAAAACTAACATTCAGGTACGCAACTTTTTTTTTTTTTTAACTGAATTGAGGTACAGTGTTCAAACTGAAAAAAAAATCAATGGTAAGCCAACAGAAGAGTCTAAATTATAAAATGATATAGGAAAAATGTAGAACATCATCTACAAAATTCCATAAGTTAGAGGCAAAAGTCATCTTTGGAGGCTTCAAATTCTGATGGAATTTGAAGCTAAAATAAAAACTTAGGCCAAAAAGTACATATTTTCTAAATTTTATTTGATACCTTAACAATACTGCCAAGTCAGAAATGCATTTTAATGGGAAAAAAAAAAAAAAAAGACTGGCAAAGGTGCACTAAAAAAAGAAAAGCTAGCTTTACTGTTAGGATATTAGTGTAACATTTGTTAGAGTTAATGATGATCATTTTTAAATACAGAAACACATCCAAAAGAAAGTTTTTAACCTACCTCCACGAGAGGCAAGGACATTACCATCATAGGAAAAAGCCACACAAGAAGTGTCTGTGCCTGGGTCATGAGCCTGTTTATAGTGGAATTTAGGATGAACCTGTTTGCAAAGACAAGCAAAGTGTTAACATCTCATCTGAATTCCAATGAGAACATTTTTGTGGCAAGGGTATTTTACTTTATCATCCAGAAAATGATATATGTAAAATATGAATTTTACTTGGCTATAGTTTTCTTCTGGAAAATAATTCAAAAGATTTCTAAAAACATCCATTTGCTTTAATAATAAAAAGAGATTAAGTCCCCTTTTTCAGACTACCTTAGCAAGCACTGAGCAACACAAGACTAACACAGTATTTAGTTCTTACAGCATAAAGTTATTGGGACCACTTCCTATCGTAAATACGAATAAAATAAAAATGAAAAATATGAATAAAGATTACAAATGAACATATTATTTATTAAATAAAAAATATCATTGTAGCGGTGCCTGGCTGGCTCAGTCAGTAAAGCGTGTGACTCTTGATCTCAGCATTGTGCGTTCAAGCCGCACGCTGGGCACGGTGCCTACTTTAAAATATATATACATGTATATCATTGTATTCCTAGTATATGCCAGACACTGTGCATGTGGTTGTAGGTCTTGAACGCTCTTTAATGTGCCTGCAGGATAATGTTGTTATGGAGGAGGAAGAGGGGAAGAACTAACCCTGACACAATGCTAATCATACCCTATGTACTCTACTCTTTACTATCTTGCCTACTTAATTCTCTCAATCACTCTACAAGTTAGGCTCTCCTATTATCATCTGCATTTTACAGATTAGGAAACTGAACCACAAAGACTTCAGTACCTGAGTTAAGGTCACAGAGCTAGTAAGTGGTACAGCTGGGTATTTGAACCAAAAGGCCCACTCTTAAACACTACATTATACTCCTTCTCTAGTGATGTATGTTAATAGTATTTTTATTTCTAATGTTGCTTCTTCACAGTTAATGACTTATAAAAGTAACTCTACTATACTAATCTTGTCACTCAGTTATGATTCAGTAACTAGCACAGGATACTAGGGAGTCAATTGTCCCAGCCCCACCAGGCTGGATAATTCCAGTGAATGGACAAGGCACACTGCTAGTGATTAAGAGCACATAGGTCTCGGGCGCCTGGGTGGCTCAGTCGTTGGGTGTCTGCCTTCGGCTCAGGTCATGATCCCAGGGTCCTGGGATCGAGTCCCACATCAGGCTCCCTGCTCAGCAGGAAGCCTGCTTCTCCCTCTCCCACTTCCTCTGCTTGTGTTCCTGCTCTCGCTCTCTCTCTCTCTGTCAAATAAATAAATAAAAATCTTTAAAAAAAAAAAAAAGAGCACGTAGGTCTCTCGTGGGAGCCACAGGGATAGGAATACAAGTGACTCCATCTCCTTAGGTCTTACGTCAACCGTAACAATCATGAGTCACAAAACAGAGTTCATGTCTGTTAGCCTCCCACCAATATCCCTGACACCCTGTCAGTGAGCTTCCACCTAAAAGCTTCCAGTAATGAGGAGCACCTCATTAACTCACAAAAGCAGGCTGGGTTTTTTGGTGTTTTTTTTTTTTTTTAAGATTTTTTATTTATTTATTTGACAGAGAGAGAGAGATAGCGAGAGCAGGAACACAAGCAGGGGGAGTGGAAGAGGGAGAAGCAGGCTTCCCGAGGAGCAGGGAGCCTGATGCGGGGCTCGATCCCAGGACCCTGGGATCATGACCTGAGCTGAAGGCAGACACTTAACGACTGAGCTACCCAGGCGCCCCTGGTTTTTGTTTTTAATAATTTGTATAGCTTGACTTAAATTTGTCCTTTCTCTTCCTCTGATAGTCTTAGAAATTTGTATTAAACATGGTGCTCATGCTTCCACCTTTCATGGGTACAAATAATTTACTGATTCAACTTTTCTTTTAATTGTGCATCAAGACACAAGGTTAAACAGGGAAACACAATGTGCCAAGATAAACATGGCTTTTCTCCCTAGAGAATTGACAGTCTCCTGAAAGAATATGGGTAAGCGTAAGAAGTGACAAGTGGTACAATGGGGACGTGAAGAGTAGTAAGTGAGCACTGAAGAGAGGTGCCTAATCCGAACCTGAGAATGGGGGGCGGGGGAGGAGAGAGGGGCAAAAAGAAATCCTGAGACCCAGTGGATGAAAGTACGAGTTAGCAAATGAAGGAGCAGGATGCAGAGATAAGAATGAGTATTCCAGACGCAGGGTACTGTGTTGTAGTAGGCAGAATTTTGACCCCCATGATCTCCATCCCCTGGTGCCATGACCATAAACATGTCACTCTACATGGCAAAAGTGACTCTGCAGGTATAACTAAGGTTACTAACTAGTTAACCTTAAAAGAGGGAGATTATCCTGGATTATCCAGGTGGGGCTGAAGTAGTCACATGAGACCCTGAAAGCAGAACTTTCTCCTGGCTGAGGACAGAAGAGGAAGCCACAGAGACAAGACAGAGAGTAAGTCAGAGAGACTGGAAGAATCCGAAGTGTTTGAAATGCCACTGTTGACTCTAAAGATGTGTCAAGGAAATGGGGATCTGAATGCTGCCAATAACCAGTGCGTTTGAAAGAGGACCCTTAGCCCCTGATGAGAGCCACAGCCTTGGCCAACAGTTTGATTATAGCTTGATGAGACCCTAAGAAGAGAATCCCATCACACCATGCCAGACATCTTACCTACAGAAATTGTGAAATAATAAATTGGGTGTTTTTTTAAGGCACTAAATTAGTGGTAATTTGTTATGAAGCAACAGAAAGCTAACATGTGCATAAAGGTAAAAGAGCTAGTTGCAGTCAAAGAACTAAAAGAAGCTAACCAAGACTGGAGGGAAAGGAGAAGTGGGGGGGATGGTGGGAGCAGGGCCTCGATCACCAGGAGCCTTGTAGGCCATGGTAAGGGCTTAGATGTTATTCTGAAGGCAAAAGGGAGCTGCTTAATGGAGATTATTCAGAGGATAATGTGACTAGGTTTGCTTATTTTAAAAAGATCATTCTGAACACATGTGGAGAATAGATAGGGAATATGTGGCTCCTCAGAAAAACAAAACTCTGCTACTAAATTCAATTAGGAAAATTTGCCACTTGGTCATATTTCATCAAGTCATCAACTACTAAACTCTAAATAGAACTTCTGAAAGATACTGTATTGGTAGCAGCTTACCAAAAAGTCTGTACTTACATTTGGCCTCTCAGTGAAATTAACTTAGTTTTTTGTTTGTTTTAAATGTTTTGTTTATTTTTAATGCTCATAAATATATATACACATCTAAAGAGAAGGAAGACCAGTCATTTCAGGAGCGGTAAGGCAGTGCACTATAGTAAAACTGGGCCAGGACCAGGAGATAGAAAATCTAGACTTCGCTTAGTAAAAACTAGCAGTGTGACTGTGGACAAATTAGTCTCTCCAGATCACAAGTTTATCTGCTGTAAAATAAATGGATTGCACCAGATGATTTCTAGGGTCACTGACAGCTCTGTGATTCTTAAGGAAAAGACAAAAACTAGTATATATAATATTTTATAATTTAACAAACTGATCAATATGTACTTTTTATTATTAATAGGACAAAACAGATTTTGAATGCCAACATTTGAACACATAAACACATACATATAAATGTGTATATATACATAGACCAGTAAAGTGGGATAAAGAACCTTAAAAGGTACAAAGGAATCATCTCATATAAACTTCAGCATGAGCCCCGTGGCAAGAGGTTTTTCCCTGTGATAATCTAATTCTCACCCTTGCTTAGAGAAGGGGTGAGATGAGGCTGTGAGTCTGCTGTTCCCTAAATTGGTCTTGCTTCCTCTTTTTACTGCCTTGAGTGGGATTCTAGGGTTTAAAGGCATACAGCCACCTGGTACTCATGCACAGAGAAAGCGCTCTGTTTCAAAACTTAAGATTCTACTGGATCTAACAGGTGATAGCATAACTATAATAAAAGGAACTGAACAGGAATAAGGGATTACTACTACAGGTGATTTTGCCTTAATCTAGTAAGAAAGAACTTTACCAAATATTCATCTGCCACACTTTAATGTCTCCTCATTTAGGTACTACTTTAAAGGGCCACTATATTGGAGGTTGGGTGTTCTGAAATTTTTACAATTCATTATTTATAATGCAAAACGTGTGAATATATGCCACAAAACAAACCCCACCTTGTCTTTCTGACTTCCCATAGTTCCTATTGCCATATCAATTTACATCTCAGTGCAGCATTCTTTTATAGTAACAAATGGCTGCATATTAATAGTTAAGATTTCAAAAGAGATTACACTCAAAATAATCTAAATCATTTCCTCTTTTAAAAGGACTAACATAATAAAATAAAATTAAAAATAAATAAATAAATAAATAAATAAATAAAAGGACCTAATAGAATAAAAAAGCAAAATGCCCTCACTTCAGATGAACAGCTCACGGATTTTATGTCATAAGTGCTCTTCAATTATTAACTTCACTTTAACCAATAATAAAAGTTTATTCTAATTAAATAAAATGATAGCCAGAGGTGATCTTAAACTTACATAAAATATCAGCACTTGGACAGTCATGATGACAAACACCCTTACACTCTGGAAACAACATCAACCTGACTGAAAACGCTTCTGGCATAACTTGGGAAATCTGAAATTGTGACTTCTCCTTTAACTGATTTTATGATCATCCTAGGCAAAGAACATCGTTCTTCAGGGAAGCTGAGATTATTAACTCCTTTATACAGGTTTCCTATTCTTAGGAGGGCCTTATGTTATGATTTGGAGAGTATCAAGTCTCACAGATTCATAGTAATGGAAAATGCAAGCACAAATGCTAGAGTTTTAAAGGCCCTCTCCTGAGATCATACCACACAAACTCCAACTGGTAAAAGGGTCGGGAGCCTCTGGCAGTACAGAACTCATTACGTTCCAAGCAACATCAGTCCACTTCTGGGTGGCTCTAACTGGGAACACTTAAACTGAGTCCAAGACTCCTTCCTAGAATTCCAATATCTACTTATGACTCCTGGTCCCGTCTTCTGTGGCTATGCTAATTCTAGTTTTTCTTCTCTAATGCAGCCTGTAAAATTCTCAAAGAAAAGTAGGACGTCTTCCACAAAGTCTTAAATATACTCATTCCTGAAATCATAAACATAATCCAAACATTCTGTGGTGCTACCGATGGTCACTGAGTTTACATCCAGGGTCTGGCTGCCTAGATCCCAGTATCTTCATTGTTCTGGTGTGTGTCAATCATGCAAGAGGACTGACAGCCCTCAAAATGATCAAAACATGTTTTGTAATTAATAGAGACGGTGGAATAAGCTATTTTAAATGAGGGAATTTAAATGAGTTGCTAGGCTGAAAATAGAGAAAATTTTACTGGAAAGAATACTGGTCCTACAGCCAAGCTGACTTCACCTAAATTTTCAATCCAATACATTTTAGTTTGACCCTGGCCAAATTGCTTAATCTTTCTGTTTCTCAGTTTGTTAATTTTTAAAATAACACACCCTACACATCATCCCACCCCTCCCCTTCTCCTCAACTCCCAAAGACACTGAGTTACATTTGACCTACTACTACATGCCTTATGTCAGTACCACACATTTATTAACTCTGGAGTAGCTACCTCTTTTCAGAAAGTTGCTGACATGCAAATGTGCTACCAGAACACAAACTCCAAGAGCAAGATGAAGCAAATGCGGGGCTCCCTAACAGATGAGGGGTACTAACATTTGACTGTCCTCTCAAATCTGTTCCTAGGACCCCCTCAATAGATAAAAAATTTCTTTCTCATTGGGACTCTATTTTCAATAACCAAGCAACTCTATATTTTCTTTCTTTTTTTTTTTTTTAAAGATTTTGTTTATTTATTTGAGAGAGAGAATGAGAAAGAGAGAGCATGAGAGGGGGGAGGGTCAGAGGGAGAAGCAGACTCCCTGCTGAGCAGGGAGCCCGATGCAGGACTCGATCCCAGGACTCCAGGATCATGACCTGAGCTGAAGGCAGTTGCTTAACCAACTGAGCCACCCAGGCGCCCGCAACTCTATATTTTCAATCACATGTTAGAGTTACTTACTATACCAGGATTAAAAATATGCCAGGATTTTTTTAAATGGCAAGATTAAGAAAAGAATAAATATTGGTCTAGACTGAACATAATTCACTCCTGTTTCTCTGATTTGGGAGACCTGTAGTAAGGAGAATGAGCAGAATGTATACAAAAGATAGGAACTTCATATGAACATGCTTTCCCATTCCCTCCTGCCACAAAGCCTTCATTTCAGTGAGGAGAAACGGACAATAACACCTCTCCAACTGATTCTGTGATATTCAGATTCATATATTGCATGAAAATATGGCATCATGATAAAAAGCACCGACGATGCAGGCAGACTGACCAGTTCAAATCCAGGCTTCACCACTTACCATCTGTATGATCTTGGGCGAACTAATCTCCCTATGCCCACCCCCCCGCCATCTATTAAATGAGAATAATAATAGTATCCACGTCAGCTGTTGGGAGAATTTAATGAGTTGATGCAAGCGTGGCACACTCCTTTGCAATATAACTTTGCTGTTCTTTTCATCAAGATGTGCCATTCACTTCTCAAAACCTGGGTTCTGCGTATGGACACGTGACTTGTTTGGGCTTACAAGACACGCAGCCATGAAAATGTGCCTGTCACATCTCCCACAGTAAAAAGCATAACTGACTGCCACTCCCCCTCCCTCTGTCACTTGGCCGGGCTTTCCAAGGGCTGCTCCCAGCCAATGACTGAGCACAGGGGATAAAGGACTCCTAAGTAGTCTGAATGAAACTTTGACATTGTGCTATAGTCTAAGAGTCTTTCTGCACAGCCCTCTTTTTTCTTTTCTTTTACTATAACATTTTTATTGAGATATAATTCACATACCATGGAATTTGCCTACTTAAAGTATGCAGTTCACTGATTTTAGTATTTCCAGAGAGTTGGGCAACCATCACCACGATCAATTTTAGTTCATTTCCAATACCTCCCAAAAGAAACCCCATAAACATTAGCAATCACTCCCCCATCTCCCCATAACCCCTCAGCCCCAAGCAACTGCTACTCTAGTTTGTCTCTGTATATTTGCCTATCTGAACATTTCATATAAATGAAATTACACAATATGCTATCTTTTGTGACTGGCTTCTTTCACTTAGCATAATGTTTCTGCGATTCATCCACAGTGTAGACATATATAAGTACTTCATTTCTTTTTATTGCAAAATAACATTCCATTGTATAAATGTATCACATTCTACTTCTCCATTCATCAGTGGATGAACATTTAATACTTCTTTCTTTCTTTTCACAGAGGTATGACCTGCATCATGCTCTCTTTCCAGATTTTCTGAGGCTCCCTCCCTGTTTCCCCCTACAGGCCTTTCCCCAGTAAATCTCAACATGTTTAATCCTGCTCTTGGTGTCTGTTTTCAGAGGACCCAGACTAACACAAGTGGTGCCATGAGGGATCCAACAACATCGGGGTAAGATAAGAATGTGGGACTGGCTCATTCATTGCCTGATAGGTAGGACATTGTTCTAAGTGGACTATGAGGTGCAGATCAACTGCTACAGATTTCACTGGAAGTGACCTGGGAAAAACTTCCTGGTATAGGGGAATGTCCTTGTGGGTACAATGTTTTAGGCATTTAAAAGATATGGGAGAAGCAATGCCTACAAAGATAATAGTGTTGGCTGGCTACTGCTAAGTCGTACTGATATGCTACAGAGGCATAATGAGAAACTGAAGACCATTAACAGTTAAGACTACATGGGAGAGCCAGAGGGCCAACTTTGGTACTTTTCGAAGAGGCCCTCATCTCCTGCAGTGGAAGAACAGACAGAGCTGAGCAACAAACAAAAGTGATCTGGTAGTTAGATTTATAGAGCTCCAGAGACATTTAAATGCTCAACCAAGGCAGGTCTGTTATTCTAAGGTCAGGGCTCTGGTTGGGAAAACCTGAGACTCTGAAACATAAGGATAGGATATCTGGATGGATGTCCATAGAATGCTGGATCTGCAGATGCCCCTGGAACTCTCACAGCTTAGAGAGATGGCCAACTCTTGCCCTAGGAAGAGCTAGAACTTCCTTTGTGTTGGAAGATGCTACAACTGCCCCTCCCCCAGGAGGACCTTCCCCTACATCCTCCTCTCCTGGCTGCTAGGCTAATAACTAGGGTTGAATTCCAGGATTACTCACCTGGGGGATGGAGGGAGGTGGAGGCTGAAAGGAGGAAAGAGATTACATACCAAAAGAATGCAAGAATCAGGAAGCAGCTATTGTGAGGAGCCTTGAGTTTAAAGTGTGAAGATGCTTAATCAAGGCGGCTTTGATGTAAGACTAGATAAGCAGGATTCCTTGATTGGGGGGGGGGCAGATTTTGGAAAAGGAACCCAGGGGATGGGGCAAACAAGCTGCTAGGATGCTATCAGAGGCCTGGAAAAGTGATGGCCATGTTGAGCAAAATAAAAACACCCTGATTGCCCTAGCAGAGGACAGAGAAAAGAATAAGAAGGCCAAGGGAAGTGGGCATACTGGAATGGTTATATTGTGTCAGGCCAGAAAACACAGATTATTTTTTTTCATGGGAAAACCCCAAAGAACCACCATTTACAGGGAACATCTGCAAGCACAGGGGAGAGAGCCAGCATCACGGACAAGTTCAGTGGCAGCTCTCCACTACAGCCCAGGGCTAATGTCACGGAGCCAGACCATTAGAATTAACATCCACAGGGATGATGAGGCCCAAAGTAATAATAGCCAGGTTGCAGTGCTTAATTACTAGAAGCCAACAGGTTGCAATTATTATAATGTAAAGTATAATGACTGGCAAAGTCAGAGAGGCAGGCAAGGGGGCTTGATGTGCAGGGAGTTGTGGAGAAGGTTGACAGAATATAGCATTCCTAGGGGCAGAAGGGATGGGCAGACAATAAAGGTAATGCTTAATCTCTACCATCAAAAAGAGAGATGAACAGAGGAAGAGGAGGCTGAAGGTGGTCACCCAAACAAAAAGTTATGATCCCTTGCTCTATTCCCATATCTAAGTCTATTTCCAGATCAGGAGCTTACTGACTACAGAGGTAGCTAGATTCCTTAAAAAAAAGGACAGTGCTACTCAGTGGAGCAATAATTCTCCTAGTCCTTCCACAAAGGGATTGCTGACTACAGACTTCATCAAGTAGTAGTCCCAATTGTAGCTGCTGTGATGAATGACAGATCATAGCTGGAGCAGATTAATAAAGCCTTAAGGTGATTCTGGCAAAAGGACTTCCCACTGACCTGGCCAAAGCTTTCTTAGAACTATGTTGCTGTCTGAGATTCTTCCTAGCCAACCCTAATTCCCCCCTTCCTTCCCTCTTTCTTCCACAGGAGCTGGACCTATATTACCATCTGGTACTCTCTAGCCTCCTCCTCTGGCTCCCCACTCACTTTTTCCCTTCCAGGAGTTTTGGCAATAGATCTCTTACACATCTAATGCTGCCTTAGCATCTTCTTCTTGGAGAAGCCTAACAGAGGACACTAGCAAGTAAAACACAAGCAGAGAACTGTAGAGGCATATATATTGGGACTTGCTCTCTTGCTGTTTTTGGAACCCAGCCATCTTGTGAAAAATCACAGGCTAGGTTCCTGGATGATCAGAGGCATGCCCAGTCATCCCCATAGCACCAGCTGACATCCAGCCAACAGCCAGACATGTGGGTGAGGACCATCCAGCTGTTAGTTAACTGTTGATGCAACAGAGAACGCAGGAGAAATCAGCCTAGCCATTTCAGACCAGAAGTATTGCCCAACTGACCCACAGAAGAGTGAGAAACAAGAAATGTTTGTTGTTTAAGTTACTAAGTTTTAGAGTAGCTTGTTAGGCTAGCAAAAGGTAACTAATATAACATAGAAAGGAAGTGAACAGTGCCTGACAGAGAGTAAACATTATATGTGTTCGGCATTATTATAAGTCAGATGATACCATAGGAGCATAACTTTTTAAAGAAGGTTGATTCTCTCACCCCTACCTGAGCATGCTGCCAAATAATATCCATCATAAATTAGTCCTGAAATCCAATAATTAAAATTTATTCAACTTTATCATGTGTTGTACTTCACATGATCACTGTGCTCCTCTCTTGTCTTTCTGCATCTGCCTGTGAGAGCAAGAATTCTCTTTAGCAATGTTTTTTTTTAAAGTAATTACGCTTATTTATTATTTTTTCAATACAATTCACTTAATTATAAACTTATATAATTTAATAATGACTATATTTTATTGCTTTTATACTTTTAATGCTTGTTTATTTTATTTTATTATGTTATGTTAATCACCATACATTACATCATTAGTTTTTGATGTAGTGTTCCATGATTCATTGTTTGCGTATAACACCCAGTGCTCCATGCAGAACATGCCCTCTTTAATACCCATCACCAGGCTAACCCATCCCCCCACCCCCCTCCCCTCTAGAACCCTCAGTTTGTTTCTCAGAGTCCGTAGTCTCTCATGGTTTGTCTCCCCCTCCGATTTCCCCCCCTTCATTTTTCCCTTCCTACTATCTTCTTCTTTTTTTTTTTTTTAACATATAATGTATTATTTGTTTCAGAGGTACAGATCTGTGATTCAACAGTCTTACACAATTCACAGCGCTCACCATAGCACATACCCTCCACAGTGTCTACCACCCAGCCACCCCATCCCTCCCAACCCCCACCGCTCCAGCAACCCTCAGTTTGTTTCCTGAGATTAAGAATCCTCATATCAGTGAGATCATATGACACATGTTTTTCTCTGATCGACATATTTTGCTTAGCATAATACCCTCCAGTTCCATCCACGTCGTTGCAAATGGCAAGATTTCGTTCCTTTTGATGACTGCATAATATTCCATTGTGTATATATACCACATCTTCTTTATCCATTCATCTGTTGATGGACATCTTGGCTCTTTCCATAGTTTGGCTATTGCGGACATTGCTGCTATAACCATTGGGGTGCACGTACCCCTTCGGATCCCTACATTTGTATCTTTGGGGTAAATACCCAGTAATGCAATTGCTGGGTGGTAGGGTAGCTCTATTTTCAACTTTCTGAGGAACTGCCATACTCTTTTCCAGAGTGGCTGCACCAGCTTGCATTCCCACTCTCTGCATCCCCGCCAACATCTGTCGTTTCCTGACTTGTTAATTTTAGCCATTCTGACTGGTTGAGGTGGTATCTCATTGAGGTTTTGATTTGGATTTCCCTGATGCCAAGCGATGTTGAGCACTTTTCCATGTGTCTGTTGGCCATTTGGATGTCTTCTTTGGAAAAATGTCTGTTCATGTCTTCTGCCCATCTCTTGATTGGATCATTTGTTCTTTGGGTGTTGAGTTTGATTAAGTTCTTTATAGATTTTGGATACTAGCCCTTTATCTGATATGTCATTTGCACATATCTTCTCCCATTCTGTCAGTTGTCTTTTGGTTTTGTTGACTGTTTCTTTTGCTATGCAAAAGCTTTTTATCTTGATGAAGTCCCAATAGTTCATTTTTGCCCTTGCTTCCCTTGCCTTTGGCGATGTCTCTAGGAAGAAGCTGCTGCCGCTGAGGTCAAAGAGGTTGCTGCCTGTGTTCTCCTTTAGGATTTTGATGGACTCCTGTCTCACATTTAGGTCTCTCAACCATTTTGAGCAGTTTAGATGTTTGAAAATGTGCTCTCTTAGAACAAGATGAAACTAATTATACTTGTGTGTTAATGGGCAAATTAATTTTATGTGGTCAATAAATATTACTTTAAACCTCACAATTAATTATTTTTTAGGCACAGAGTTTTTTTAAATTTTTTTAATTTTATTTTATTATGTTATGTTATCACCATACATTACATCATTAGTTTTTGATGTAGTGTTCCGTGATTCATTGTTTGCACATAACACCCAGTGCTCCATTCAGTACATGCGCTCTTTAATACTCATCACCAGGCTAATCCATCCCCCCACCTCCCTCCCCTCTAGAACTCCCAGTTAAACACAGCAGGAGAAGAGAAATAATAAAGATCAGAGCAGAAATCAATGAAATAGAAACCAAAAGAACAGTAGAACAGATCAATGAAACTAGGAGCTCGTTCTTTGAAAGAATTAACAAGATTGATAAACCCCTGGCCAGACTTATCAAAAAGAAGAGAAATGACCCAAATCAACAAAATCATGAATGAAAGAGGAGAGATCACAACCAACACCAAAGAAATACAAACAATTATAAGAACATATTATGAGCAACTATACGCCAGCAAATTAGATAATCTGGAAGAAATGGATGCATTCCTAGAGATGTATCAACTACCAAAACTGAACCAGGAAGAAAGAGAAAACCTGAACAGATCTATAACCACTAAGGAAATTGAAGCAGTCATCAAAAATCTCCCAACAAACAAAAGCCCAGGGCCAGATGGCTTCCCAGGGGAATTCTACCAAACATTTAAAGAAGAATTAATACCTATTCTTCTGAAACTGTTCCAAAAAATAGAAATGGAAGGAAAACTTCCAAACTCGTTTTATGAGGCCACCATTACCTTGATCCCAAAACCAGACAAAGACCCCATCAAAAAGGAGAATTACAGAGCAATATCCTTGATGAACATGGATGCAAACATTCTCACCAAAATACTAGCCAATAGGATGCAACAGTACATTAAAAGGATTATTCACCACGACCAAGTGGGATTTATCCCTGGGCTGCAAGGTTGGTTCAACATCCACAATTCAATCAATGTGATACAGTACATTAACAAAAGAAAGAACAAGAACCATATGATCCTCTCCATAGATGCAGAAAAAGCATTTGACAAACTACGGCATCCTTTCTTGATCAAAACTCTTCAGAGTATAGGGATAGAGGGTACATACCTCAATATCATAAAAGCCATCTATGAAAAACCCACAGCGAATATCATTCTCAATGGGGAAAAACTGAGAGCTTTCCCCCTAAGGTCAGGAATCTAGCAATGTTTTCTTAATCTTTGCTGTGGTTGCTTGGAATCTTCACTGTCTCTAGGTAGTTGTAGTCTGGTTCCAACCAGTTGTAGCCATTTTTGTATATATTCCTTTTTTTTTTTTTTTTACGATTTTATTTATTTATTTGAGAGAGAGAGAGCACATGAGCAGGGGGAGGGTCAGAGGGAGAAGCAGATTCCCTGCTGAGCAGGGAGCCCAATGCGGGACTCAATCCCAGGACTCCAGGATCATGATCTGAGCCCAAGTCAGTTGCCCAACCAACTGAGCCACCCAGGCTCCCTCTTGTATATATTCTTGAACACCGAATAAGATGATTCTAGCAGACAATATTGCAGTGAGAGAAGAGAATGCTTAGAAATAGCTCATTCTTGGAGG
Organism: Neomonachus schauinslandi; assembly: GCF_002201575.2. Classification (NCBI taxonomy): domain Eukaryota; kingdom Metazoa; phylum Chordata; class Mammalia; order Carnivora; family Phocidae; genus Neomonachus; species Neomonachus schauinslandi. The sequence continues at coordinate 121,588,666 of NC_058409.1, forward strand.
ATGTGGAAGGGAGGACTGTTTAAGTTGCTTTTCTTTATTGTGCTAGATAAAAGCTCTTTCCCCACATTTCTGATCCTTTCTTTCAAGTAGGTCAGCCTCAGATTCTTTCCCAGACACATCTGAACTCCATGAACGCCAATGAGTCGCAGAATGGTATAATATGTTATACATCACATATCATGGTGCTTATAAGCAGAACAGATTTAATAAATACAGCAAATGAAACTCAGAACTTTTGAGTATGTTTCAAGGAAATAATATATTTCATACTAAGTTGACAGTTTTCCAAGTTTCTAACTTTTTTAAAAAAGATAATTATGCTCCAGCCAAGATGTTTTCCCTTCCCTCATTCCTTTCTTCTCTTTCCCTTCCTCCCTTCCTTTGTTTAAAAGAAATAATTTAAAGCCAAAAGGCAATAATAATCTGACAAAAGTTTTTGAAAAGTCTATTCATCATCCCCCATAAAATAAAAGTGTGATAATGAAACTTTAAGAATCCACATTTACAGTGTGAACCACATTTACCGAGAACCTATTTATTATACACACAACAATGAGATACATAAATGAAGAGACCACATGGAATGTTCTTGAAATGATCTGCAAGTTGGAAAAGGTGGAGACCTCTTATTCTTTCATAAAATATTTACTGCATCGACTACAAGCCAGGTTTAGAGGGCATCAAAATGACTAGGAACTGGCCTTTGCCTTAATGGGGAAGCTTAAAAGTGAGAGAGAGAGAGACAGAGACAGAATGAGCGAGTGTGAACATTTATGATCGGAGCTGAACTCTCCAGTAGGTTCTCCACTCTTAGTCCAGGTTCACTGTTGCAACCACTGTGATTTCAGAGAACAGGTATGACTTAGCATTTATTTTCCAACTGTGTTGGACAAAGAGATAGCCAGCCTTCATTCATAACTGGACAATGTTGCAATTACATGCCTGCTGGGTCATCTGAAGCCAGGTGACTGCAGTGTGTGACTACCTAGGGCTCTATCTGATGACCAGCTGGAAGCTGCAGCTGCAGGAGAAAGCTCAGCCACTGAAACGTGTGAGTCACAGGCTGCATATGACGCCACTGCTCTGGAATCTTCTGGCTCCCCCTGTGCTTGCAACTTGAAATTCAAGGTGTTTACTTCAGTCTATAAAACAAACCCCTTATGGCTAAGGCACAACTTACCTTCACATTAATTTCCCTTCTTATAAACCCTAGCTGAATCAGTTGGTATACCAGTTAGGCACTCTAGATTAATGCTTCAGAAAGCTGGATGTAAAAAAATGTGAAAGCCCTACAGAAAACCTACAGAAAAAAAGTTTTTGGAATTTGAAGAAGGAATAAAATGAAACTCTGGACTTTGAGATTCCATTTATAATCTTGAGACATCATATAGGATCATTTAAAGATGGGGATACTATCTGATTAGAACATTTAAATATCTGGTATATTTTACTGTTCTGATTTTAAGCAAAGTACACTTTTTACTGGTGAAAAAAAAACGAGGTGATACTCTGTAGGTTTCCAAATGAGAATATCACCTAAATCACCAAGAAAAATGATTTAAGAAAAAAAGTCCTTCCAGAAACAGCCTAAAAGCAGAGTTTCCCAGAGGATGTTTTGTGTAACATCATCCTCTCCAGGGGTGGGTGGGGGGGGGGGATGGGGGCCAAGGAAGTCTGGGAAAAGAGAGTTTATTTGCAAACCATGCCCTTGTCTTGAAAATTCACAATGCACATTAGTGTATTAAAAGCCAGAGTCTTTTAAATAGCAGTCCTAGAGTAACTCAGCCTCTTTAACATTTCCGATGCTTATTTGACCATGGCACTTTTTTTTACTCAGATAGTACTTACTAACACTGAGAGAACTTACATTCTCTGGACCTTAATTGAGGAAATACAGTATCTAGAGAAGGAGTTAGTACACTTTTTCTGGAAAAGGCCACAAAGTAAATATTTTAGGCTTTGAGGACTACAGTCTCTGTTGTAATTATTGATTTCTGCTGTTGCAGAGTGAAAGCAGCCAAAGACAACACATAAACAAATGGATGAGGCTGTGTTCCAATAAAACTTTATTTACAAAAAGAGATGGCAGGCTGGATTTGATCCACAGTCTGCTGACCTCTGACGTAGAGAGAACAAAAATCTTAGGAAAAGGCAACCATTGTTCCATAAACTAAAGGCTTCCTTGTGATTCAATAATAATTTAACTTGTAACACTAATGGCGGTGGCAGTAACAACAACGACAGGTACATTTATTGAACAGGCTGCTCCTTGGTGCAGTAAAACATAGATTTTCTAATTTCATCCTTAGAACAAGGCTCCTGAGATGTATGTAATTACCTCATTTCACAAACAAGAAAACTGAGGCTAGCAAGGTGACTTACTGAAAGACCTATGACTAGTATATCGCCAGAGCAAAAATTCAAACCCTGATTCTAACTCCAGAAATCATACTCTTCACTAAAACATCTCTTTTTATTTATATATTCACATATTTTTATATTTATTTTATATTTATGTATTAATGTATGCTGTTATGTTTTACCAGGCTTCTTCTTGATTTGTATAGATTATCATAGTAATGGTCCTAAATGAATTGCATCTCCTTGTACCCCCAAGAAAGGCAGTGGCGGGGGGGAGGTGGGAAGTAGATAACATGAAATAACTTTTCTCCTTTGAAATACATAACACATTTTTTAAACACTATTAGGGATTTCTGGGGGTGGGGGGATTCTATTACAAATTCCATCTAAGGCAGAAGCCAGCCATCTTTAATCCATAAAGGGGGAGTAAAATTATAAACCAGTCATTTTGCACCCCCACTCTAGTCCCAGTCAATGGGATCTGATACATGCTAATAACAGTTAACATTTACTGGGCATTTACTGTGGGCTAGATACTGTGCTAAGTGCATGCTATGTATTAACCCCTTGAATCTTCCAATGGCCTTATGAGATAAATACTATTATTACCCCACTTCCCAGAAGGACATGGCAGTACAGAAAGGTAAGGTTAGTTGCCCAAGTCCCGGGGTCACTAAGTGGGAGCCAAAATTTGAACTCAGGCATCTGGCTTCAGTGCCCTCACTCTTGTCCACCACTGTACACGTACATACTCACAGCTCTTCTGACTTTAGCAACAAAGGCCTGGACTTTGTGGGGAAGTGGGGAAGTATAGCAAGAGAATGTAGCATAGTAGGTGAGCACTACACCAGTTTCTGGAAACAAAACCACTATCACAACTAAACCCAATTCCAGGTCACTAGTTAATTCAATCATAAGCCAAGGTTCTTTACTTGCGAAGATCACACAAAGAGTCCTTAAAGTAATTTAAAACTTGGTAAATAACACAAGTTACAACTAGCAATGAGGAAATCCTGCTAACTGCTGTGGGATCTCCTTAGCTGCCCTTTGTATGATGTTATTTTTCCCCACCATCTTTCCTCTTAAGTATGGGGTAAGAGGGGTGAGGATCTTAGACCGTTTATATCACATAAGAAACACAAATGTGAACACAAGTGCAGCTTTCCATCCAGCTTTTTAATTGAAGAGGAATTTGAAAGCCACTATGCCAACACCGGAAGCACAGTGCTGCGGAATGACCTGCCTAGACAGGAGGGAAAGCCCAGCGGTCCCCCCTTTGAAGTCCAGCTGCCTGAGATTCACTGGCAGCCAACCTTCAAAGAGAGCCGATGCTTCCTTCCCTCAGCCTGGCCGCCAGGCTTCCCGGGCAGCTGGGCAGATTTAGCCCCTCTCTGCCCAGCTGTCTGTGAACTCTGGCAGCCAGTTCCAGGGAGGGATAGAGAGGTGGCAGAGAAGGAAGGGTGAGGAAGAGGGAGTGGCGGGGGGAGGAGGGTGGCGGGGCCCAGTGGCGCCACGGCAAAGAGGATGCTGGGTTTCTTTGGAACCAACCTTATCAGTGTCAGGCAAAAGACCAAGCTTCCAGGAGAGCACAATCCAACTCCATCACAAAGCAGCCAGAGAGATTTCAAATTCCTTCAAAAGCTGAGTGACTCTCAAATGTACTCTTCTAAAGATGGCCCAGTTGCTGCAGAAAATAGCCTAATCTCCCCATAAAGATGTAGGGGACAAAGCTAAGATCAAACATCAAAAATGCACAATCCTTTACTAATTTTGATTTTCCAGCAGCAGGAGTTTATGCTTCTTGGGGACTTTTGGGGTTGTTTGCTGAGTTTGTTATGGCAACCTTCTGTTCCCCTGGCAGCCAATAACTAAAACCACCTATCTGTTTCTGCGCCTGTGCAGCAGATGCTCGAAGAAGACTGGCTGATTTAACATAAACATTACCAATGTGTTGTTATATTTATCCTCTGGAACAATATGCTCGGAAGAGAGAATAGTGAGTGTTATCAGCCACAGGTGCAAAAGGGACATAGAACAGTTCTGTTAGTGACAACAGACTTTCAAAAGAAGTCCAGCTAAGAACAAGATCTTAAATTTGGTAAAGTGGGAGACTATGGAAGTGACTAAGTACAGGAGAATGGAAAGGAAGAACTGAAGAGTCATGAACATAGGAGTCAATCATCAGATCTACATTTCAGATGGAGTTCTCTGGCAGTTATGTGGAGATAGTGAGGGAGATTGGAAGCAAGAAGAAAAATGATCATAAAATCATGAAATCTTTTCTCTAGTTTTGTACACTTTGGTTAGGAAAAGAATGAATGGATGAGCTTGTACCATGCACCATGGCAATATGAGGAAAAGACCTCGATAATCAGAGAGCTATCATATTAAGTCCATTAGCTACAAATGCCTTCTCCTCCTGCCCTTTAGGTCTCTTTAAAACTATATGACACATGCTCAACATCGCTCAGTATCAGGGAAATCCAAATCAAAACCTCAATGAGATACCACCTCACACTAGTCAGAATGGCTAAAATTAACAAGTCAGGAAACCACAGATGTTGGCAGGGATGTGGAGAAAGGGGAACCCTCCTACACTGTTGGTGGGAATGCAAGCTGGTGCAGCCACTCTGGAAAACAGTATGGAGGGTCCTCAAAAAGTTGAAAATAGAGCTACCATATGACCCAGCAATTGCACTACTGGGTATTTACCCCAAAGATACAAATGTAGGGATCCGAAGGGGTACATGCACCCCAATGTTTATAGCAGCAATGTCCACAATAGCCAAACTATGGAAAGAGCCAAGATGTCCATCAACAGATGAACAGATAAAGAAGATGTGGTATATATATATACATTGGAATATTATGCAGCCATCAAAAAATGAAATCTTGCCATTTGCAACAATGTGGATGGAACTAGAAGGTATTATGCTAAGCAAAATAAGTCAATCAGAGAAAGACATGTATCATATGACCTCACTGATATGAGGAATTTGAGAAACAAGACAGAGGATCATAGGGGAAGGGAAGGAAAAATCAAACAAGACAAAACCAGAGAGGGTGACAAACCATAAGAGACTCTTAATCTCAGGAAACACACTGAGGGTTGCTGGAGTGGAGGGGGGTGGGAGGGATGGGGTGGCTGGGTGATAGACATTGGGGAGGGTATGTGCTATGGTGAGAGCTGTGATTGTGTGAGACTGATGAATCACAGACCTATACCCCTGAAACAAATAATACATTATATGTTAATTAAAAAATAAAACTATATGACACAGTAGCCAGCATCAAGTACAGTGATATCAAAAACATACAACCCAAAACTTATTATCTAACTTTAAAAGTATAACACTGAGCCTGTAGAAGAAGCAGTGGTAAATATTTGCTACAATTAATCCAACTGTTTATTCACTCATTCTACAAACATCTATGGAGTCCTTGCTGTGTGCAAGGCACTTTGCTAGGTGTTGCAGATGTGTCACAGATTGGTAAAATGGTTCCCTACTCTCAAGGATATCTGCCTAGAAATGGAGATAAACATAAAACAAATATTTGCAATTCTTTGTGTAATAAATAACAGCAGTATCCACAAACTATATAGTAAGCCCACAGAATAATGGTCAACTCTGCCATGGTACCAAATGGTGATAGGCTGGGAGTAGAGGAGAGAGAAATCAGGTAAAACATGGTGAGGATGCTTGACACCTGTCTTTGAAGGATAAGTAGGAGATCACTAGCAATACAAGAGAAAGTTATTCCACTAGAGGCCTCAGAATATAAAAGACTCTGAACCGTGAAATAGCACACTGCTTTTGGAACTACAGGTGGGACTCAAGAACAAACCAGTAGCACATAAGACGGAGAGCTGGAGGTCAAATCACTAGTGCCCTCAGATATCCTCCTATAGAGTTTGAATTTGTACTCAAGGACAATGTTGAGCCTCTGAGGGTTTTAAGGAGAGTTGGGTAATAAGATCATATCTGTATTTTAAAATATCGCTCTGCAGCAGTGGGAAAGATAAACTAGAAAAGGGAAGACTGGGGGCAGGGAGATGAGTTAGTAAACACCTGCAGTGGTCCAGGTGAGAGCAGGTGAGGGCTTGAAGCTGGGGAATGGAGGAGTATGCCTGAGAATAAGTGAAGTTGTGGTCGGCGATTTTGGCATAGTTTCAGTGAATCTGTGACAGGGCAAATATGGTCTATTCTGGGTAGATATCTGATTAAAAAAAAAAAGAAGAAGGAAGAGTTGGAAAAGGCTTTTATTAAATCAAGTAAATAAAAAGCAGGAGCAGGAGCATATATTCTAGGAGCCAACAGGGATGAAACAGATGAAAATACAGGAAAGGGAGCAATTGATGGAATGAAGTCTCAGAGGAGGCAGGAAGGTCTCAAAATCTAGCCCACAGGTGGAAGGATTAGTGAGAAGCTGGAAGACAGACCTCTTCCATGGAGCTGCAAGGAAGGAGGATGGGAGACAAGCAGGTATTAACCCAGAGATACTTACATACATCAGGAGAAAAAGTCTGACAAAGGTCTAGCCCATTGTCCTTATTCTTCCATGTAGAGAGGAGAGATAACTGAATAGGGGGTGGGAATTACAAGGCAGACCAGACAAGAGCTGTATGAGTTTGAAATTCCCCACTGAGGTGAAATGACAGAGATAAATGGACAGGAAAAACGAAGGGATTACCAAAGACAAGGAGGGCCCAGAAGAAAAGGTGTATCATCAATCTGGAATATACCAATCTGCAAAATTATGGGTTTTATCACATTGGACTTAGAGCCAGAGCAAAGCAGCAAAGAACCATACTACTGAAGCAGCAGGATAGAAAACAGAAAATAAAGCATAGTTTAAGTCTTGGTAAAACGTATACTGCAGAAGTCAAATGATCTTTTGCCTTTTCTCCAAGAATTACACCCCACAGTTAACTGGCTTAAATGTGCATTTTTGCCCCCAAAGTTGAAGTTGAGGTCCATATAATATAACTTTAAACTTAGCTCAATTACAAAAACAGAATGTTTTCTCTTCTTTAAATGTACACTGTTAGAGAAAATGCCTTCACAACAACTAAAAATAATAGTATCAATATTTTGCTTATAGTGAGCATAGCAGTAACTTATTTCAAAAAAGCAAGAGTTCCAATTTCACTCACTTAAATCAACTTGAAGCAAATATTTATTGGTTGCTTTCTAGGTCTGTGGCATTATGCCATGTCTGTAGGAATATATGCAAAACACAATCCCTACCTTCAAGATTATACTCTAATTCATATTCTAAATGTTTTAATAACTTTTTTCCTTGTTAAACAGCATCTTACATTTCCTTGTTCATTATATTTGTTAATGGTCCTGGTGTAATCTCTCAACTAAAACCACAAAAAAGGAACAGTGACTAAGCAGTTAACTGCCAGAGGAAATCTTAAAAAAAAAAAAAAAAGTGTCTTCATTAAGTTTTTAATTAAAAGATGAAAGAAACAAATAGGAATTTATAATAATCTACAGGCATTCAAGAAATTAGGGACTTCTGGCTTCTCTTAATACACTAAAATATCCCACGCACCTTATTTCCACATTGTAACAATAGACTGATAGAGGAGAAAGAGACTGCCATAAGGTAACATGACAAAAGAAATTGTTTTGGGGCACCTGGATGGCTCAGTTGGTTAAGTGACTGCCTTAGGCTCAAATCATGATCCTGGAGTCCCAGGATCGAGTCCCATATCGGGCTCCCTGCTCGGCGGGGAGTCTGCTCCTCCCTCTGACCCTCCCTTCTCTCATGCTCTCTCTCTCTCTCAAATAAATAAAACAAAAAATCTGTAAAAAAAAAATTGTTTTAACTTCAAGTAAAAAAAAAAAAAAAGTAACTCATTTATTAGTAAGACATCATTAAGTATAAGCACAGGGATGCACTAAAACCATTTTAACCAAGGCAGGTAGATTCCTCCTTTGTGCAGACAAGTATGTTTTGGGAATGAATACAAATCAATCTTTATTAAGGATAAAAGTTGAGTTTAAAAACAAACAAACAAACAAACAAAAACCTCTTCCAGGTATTTAACATTTACCTTGATCTTGGAAAACATTTACTTATCTGTAAAACTGTAAAACAAGCTCAGAATATTCTCTTAAACTCTTTTTCACCTGAGTTTTAATGGAAAAATATTGAAGTTCTACTATTTATCAATATGTTAAGTTCTGAAAACCTATCTATAAGTGCATTGCTCCTAAGACCCTTCACATCATCCATAAGTGGCAGGCACAGGTGTGATGATGAACTTTAGCCCAGGGCTTTGGTCTGGATACTACTTTAATATAAAGCAAAAAACATCTACTATTGATAGAGGGTAGGAAACTCTCCTACCTCCTGGCCCCTACCCCTTCTAGGCAAAGGTCAGATGTCACAGAGAAAGATGAAAAACAGACTATGTGCTCTCACCCAACACCCTCTAGAGAAACAAAGCAGAGTTTAGTTGTCATCAAGGCAAGAAGCAGGAAACCTGCCTGTGCTCTCGACCCACACTGTCTAACATGGTAGTCATTTGCCTCATGTACTTATTGAGATCATGAAATATGGCTACTGTGATTAAGGAACTTAATTTTAATTTTATTTTAATAAATTTAAATTTAAATAGCCACATGTATTGGACAGCAGAGGTCCAAATGCTCTAATTAAAAAGCAAAGGTTGTTACATGGGATAAAAAAGCAAGTCTCAGCTACATACATCTCTAAGAAATCCACATAAGCTTAATTTAAAAGTAAAAGTATAGAAAAAGATACACAAGGCAGACACAAAACAAAAGAAACCTGGGGCAGCTATGTCACTATCAAAGTAAACGTTCTAAAGAATAAGAAATACCACCAGAAATAGATGTATTACATAATGATGAAGGGGTCAATTCAGCAAGAAAACCTAATTCTAAATGTGTATGCACCCAATAAAAGAGCGTTAAAATACATAAAGAAAAAAGAGAATTAAAAGGAGAAATAAACATATCCATAATCACAGTTACAGATTTCAACATTTCTCTCTCAGCAATTGATAAAATAGGTAGACATAAAATCAGTAAAGTGACATGATCAATACTATCAACCAACTTGACCTAATTAATATTCATAGGACACTCCTTCCCAAAACAGCAGAATACACATTCTTTTCAAACTGTACATGGAACATTTATTGAGATAAGACTATATTCTGGATCAGAAAACCATCACTATAAATTTTAAAATGTTAAAATCATACAAAGTATATTCTCAGGTTGCAATGGAATTCAAGTAGAAATCAATGAACAGAATAGCAGAAAAATTTTTAAAAATTATACCACATGCTTCTAAATAATCCATGGCCTAAAAAAGAAATCCAAAGGAGATATTAGAAAATAGCCATAGCTCCCACCCACCCCCTTCCTTTGCACAGGACACAGCAATGAGAGGCTGTCATCTGCAAACTAGGAAAAAGGCTCTCACCGGAACCGAAGAGGAACTGATCTTAGACTTCCCAACATCCAGATTGGTGAGAAATTAATGTCTGTTGTTTAAGCTACCCAGTCCATGGTGTTTTGTTATGGCAGCCCGAGCCAACTAAGACACAAAGTGTTTAGAGGGGAAATTTAATATATATATCAAAAAGAAAAAGAGGTCTCATGTAAAAGTCCTAAGCTTCCACTTTAAGAAATCAGAAAAAGATGAAAAAATAAAAAGGAAGAATAAAGAGCAGTAATCAATAAAATAGAAAAAATAGAGAAAAAAAAAAACAATGAATAATTAGAGATTGAAATAAAAAACATTTAAAGAAGTCAAAAACATGAAACTCAAATAGAAATCTATATCCAATTTCTGTGGTTAAAAAAACAGAGAAATTAATCAAAACAAAGATGTCAAGGTTATTACATAATTGCATTAGGTCACAAGCAGCTAAGAAGTATTAATAATTTGTTTTCTAACTATAGAAGCATTTACCTTAAAATCTACATAGTCTATATATTCATCTTAAAATATATGCTACTGAGGATGTAGAACATAGTTTTTCCCAAGAAATTAAAATAATAACCTACTTCTCAGTCATTTTCTAAGAACTTGCTGAAAGGAAAATTATGGAATGAAATGTGTACAAATCATTAAGACTCCTCTTATTGACAGAAAATATGATCAGTACCAAAGAGAATCTCCTAGTATAGAGATCAGGAATTGATTAGCCCAAATGCAAAGTATCTAGTTCTCTTCTTCCAGTCTCTTAAATAAATGGTCTTCTGGCAGAAGTGGGAAGACAAAATAATGAAACTAAAACTTCAAATGTTTAATTTTGTCTTAAAACAAAAACTATGGCTGCCAAATGGTTGGGAGAGAGCAAGTTTCTAGACTATCACTCGTCAAAACCCTGGATTTGGGGCTATTTGTGGATTTCTAGTTTACTCAACTCATTCACCAGTTCATCCAAACTCTAAACATTTCTAGAGCACCTAAGCACTTGGGAAGCTGAGGCTACAGAGATGGCCACTGTTCAGGGAACTCACAGTGGAGTGTGGGAGGAGAGTTCCAAGGGGTCTCATACAGGCAGAGAGGAGCAAGTAACGAATTCTGTCTAGGGGCAGGAATGTTTTGAGAGAGGTAAAGACATTTAAGGACAGTTTCTGAAGATAACCAGGAGGTCACCAGGCAGAGAAAAGGGCAAGGTATATAGTAGGTGGAAGAAACATTATTTTCTAGGGCAGAGTGGGAGAGGGCACAATATGTTTAGAGATGACAAGCAATTGTCTGGTAGCCTAATATTCATGCTGCCCCTTCTTACTATCACATAGGATTAGAGAGTTGGTTCTATTTGAATTTCCACTGAAAAGGTATCATCTGTGAATATATAGCTCTTCTTTAACACTGGCATATTCAATATTTTATGGGAAAAGGGAATATGTATCTAAGTATTTTCCATTTTCATTGTAAAAGAGAGATAGTATGGGAGCATTAATCTATAACTATGTTAAACAATCTTCATAATTTTAGAGACTCTTATCTATGTTTAATTAAAAACAATGAGTCAGGGGCGCCTGGGTGGCTGAGTCATTAAGCATCTGCCTTCGGCTCAGGTCATGATCCCAGGGTCCTGGGATCGAGTCCCGCATCAGGCTCCCTGCTCCGCGGGAAGCCTGCTTCTCCCTCTCCCACTCCCCCTGCTTGTATTCCCTCTCTCCCTGTGTCTCTCTCTGTCAAATAAATAAATAAAATCTTAAAAAAAAACAAAACAATGAGTCACCTAAACAATAAAAAATTAACAAATTTAGCCTTCCTATCATTTCTTTACATGGGCTTTAGTCCTAATTCTTTTTTGAAAAGTTATCACTTGGGTATAAACTTACTAATTATGTGATGCCAGTGAGAAGTCAGTATGTGACATGATGAAGGTGTGTATGCCACAGTATATGTAAGAGAGGGGGTGTCAGAGTGAAAATAGCCAGTAATTTATAAAGAAAATAAAACAAAGTGTTATCCTTTTAAATTTGGATTTGAAGACACTAAGGTTTCAATGGAAGGGAGACCAGACAGTTGCTGGTGCTCCATATCCACACTCAATTAGTTCCTCAATTCATATAATCAATTACTGAGTTTCTACTGTAAATGAGGCACTGTCCTAGGCCCCCTGAGGAATAAGATAACTACCACAGGGTCCTGGAGCCCCCAAGACCTCCTCATCTTGCAAAGGAGACAAAAATGTATACAACTATGAGTAACAAAGAATGAAACCACTTTTATGGTTTCAAGATATGATAATCACTATAAAATAACATTTATTAAGCACTTACTATGCTCCATTCCCAGGGTAAGCTCTTTATTTATATTATTTTATTTTATCTTGATAAAATGTCCCATTTTACAAATGAGGAAGCAGGTTATATACTTAATTAGAGCTGGGATTTAAATCTACAAAGTCTGACTCTAGAGCTTGACCTCTTATCTATTCCTGATATAAAATAGTTTGGGAAAGCAAAGAAAAGGACAATTACTTCTCTCTTGGCAGACTGGATAAGGTTTCACAGACACATCTGAACTGGGCCTTGACGGAAGAGTGGTTTTCCATGGCTGGAGCATGACATATTAAGGCTGAGGAAACTGCCTAGTTGAAGGTATGAAGGAGGTTTAAAAGTACATGGCATGTTCTGGAAACATAGTTTGATCAGAATACAGAAATGTAGACGGTAAGGCAGAGAAGACTTACTGGGATCAGATTATAAAGGGCCTAAACTGACAGGGTACAACTTGCACATCCTACCTACCAGATGGTCCTGCTGCAATGGCCCAGGTTATGGGATTTGGACTCCGATAAATATATTGTCCCCGGGGCCATATTAGCACATTGATTCTCAGCCTTTCTCACTATCCTGCCAAGTTTTAGCGCGAGAATCACCAAATCAGTTTAAGAAATGAAGTAGAAGAATCTATCCAGAGATAAAAAGACTTTTTCTTTCCCCTTTCAAAACTAAAGATAAATAGCCAGTTAACTCTTTGCCCCTTTAACACTTTGCCCCTAATAAAAACAAAGCACATTCTGCTGATTGATGTAATGAAAGCCCTCAAGGAATTTCTGCTGAAGCAAGTGTTGCTGTTTCAGGACAGTATAAAAAAAGAGTGGGTGGTTGCGTAGTAGAGGGAGTTACAACGGACGGTGTCTTTTCCTCCTCAAAATAAGAAGCAAAACATATGAGAGAGTATGTGAGGGAACAAATTATGTGCATGGTTTTGCCTCTAAATGTCTGCTCTCCTCTCCATACCTACTGCCCAAGAGCTCACGAATACACTTCAATAACCTGCCATGCAAGTGATTCCCAAATTTCAACCCTACTTTTTTCCAGAACTTTCTCTCAAGCAAAGTGTAATGATACTGGACATTTCCACTTAGATATACTACTATTTCCTCCAAGCAATATTCCTAGAACCAAACTCATACATTTTTTTATTTTATTATGTTATGTTAATCACCATACATCAGTTTGTTTTATTTTATTATGTTGTTAATCACCATACATTACATCAGTTTGTTTTGTTTTATTTTATTATGTTGTTAATCACCATACATTACATCATTAGTTTTTTTTGTTTTGTTTTATTACATTATGTTAATCACCATACATTACATCATTAGCTTTTGATGTAGTGTTCCATGATTCATTGTTTGCGTATAACACCCAGTGCTCCATTCAGTACGTGCCCTCTTTAATACCCATCACCAGGCTAACCCATCCCCCTCTAAAACCCTCAGTTTGTTTCTCAGAGTCCATAGTCTCTCATGGATCATCTCCCCCTCCGATTTCCCCCCCTTCATTTTTCCCTTCCTGCTATCTTCTTCTTCTTCTTTTTTTAACATATAATGTATTATTTGTTTCAGAGGTACAGATCTGTGATTCGACAGTCTTACGCAATTCACAGCGCTCACCATAGCACATACCCTCCCCAATGTCTATCACCCAGCCACCCTATCCCTCCCACCCCACCACTCCAGCAACCCTCACCAAACTCATACATTTTTACCCCCAAACCTCCTCCCAGTCTTGACTTATTTTAATATTAATCTTCTATAATTTTTTTAGTCACTAAGCATCATCTTTGACCCTTACCAAACATCCCTTGATATAATACATCTCTACATCCAATACTGCCTTTTAGTAACCACTATAATGGCCGAAAACCTCTGAGTGTTCCAAATAAATATTGACAATATATAATAAGTAATATTGGGCTAAATGTATACTAATTTCATAGTTTACAAAGCACTTTTATGTGTAGTATCACATTCTTGGTCACAACAACCCAGTGAGACAACTAGGAAAGATATTTTTTATTACATCCACCATCTAGATAGGATCAGAAAGATTAATGACCCTGCTCAAGATCACAAGTCCCACTTCCCATCATGCTCTCTGGCTTCATCCCAATTATTATAATAATTCAAGGTAAGGAAAGATCTTTCTCTCATCCCAACCATCTTATATACCCCTCCAAATTATTTATTCTAATAAAACTTTGTTGTTCATGTTACTTCCATATGCACACAACTTTAGAAAGTGACACTGCAAAATAAGAGAAAATATGCAGGTAAATAGGTAAGTAAGAAAGTAAGTAAATTCATGAATGAATGAGTGAATTAACAAATATATGTCTAAAATCAAGCATGATGACATTCATGTTCTTCCATGATCTGGACCCAACCTAGCTTCCTGGTCTTCCTACTACTCCTAATGATAATCCTTTGCCCTAGAAAAACTCAAATTGTCACCCTGTCACTTGGCAAGACTTCCATTTTCCACTTTACACTGTTGCCTATGCTGTTCTTTTTTTTAATTTATTTATTCATTTGAGACACAGAGATACAGAGAGAGAGAGTATGAGCAGGGGGAGAGGCACAGGGAGAAGTAGGCTCCCTGCTGAGCCAGAAGCCCGATGCAGGGCTCGATCCCAGGATCCTGGGATCATGATCTGAGCCGAAGGCAGACGCTTAACCATCTGAGCCACCCAGGCGCCCCAGCTGTTCTTTATCTAGAGAGCCTGCCTCTCTCCTCTCTGCCTGCCCTAGTTAACCTGTATGTCTCAATCCAGGTACCTTTTGCTACATGAAGCTTTTCTAATGTACACACAAGAACTCTTTTTAAAATACCTTTTTAAATTTAAAAATAGAGCAACCCTATGACCCAGCAATTGCACTACTGGGTACCTACCCCAAAGACACAGATGTAGTGAAAAGAAGGGCCATATGCACCCCAATGTTCATAGCAGCAATCCACAATAGCCAAACTGTGTAAAAAGCCAAGATGCCCTTCAACAGATGAATGGATAAAGAAGATGTGGTTCATATATACAATGGAATATTACTCAGCCATCAGAAAGGATGAATACCCAACGTTTACATCAACATGGATGGGACTGGAGGAGATTACGCTAAGTGAAATAAGTCAAGCAGAGAAAGTCAATTATCATATGGTTTCACTTATTTGTGGAACATAAGGAATAGCATGGAGGACATTAGGAGAAGGAAGGGAAAAATGAAGGGGGAGAAATTGGAGGGAGAGATGAACCATGAGAGACTACAGACTCTGAGAAACAAACTGAGGGTTTTAGAGGGGAGGGGGGTAGGGGGATGGGTTAGCCTGGTGATGGGTATTAAGGAGGGCACATACTGCATGGAGCACTGGGTGTTATACGAAAACAATGGATCGTGGATCACCACATCAAAAACCAATGATGTATTGTATGGTAACTAACATAACACAATAAAATTTTAAAAATAAATAAATAAATAAATAAATAAAATAAACTACCTTTTTAAAACTTTGATTTAATTTTTTTTTCTGATTTTTGTGTTTTATTTTTCCTTGGCCCCTAGCTTATTTTTTATTTTGATGATTTTGGTTTTTTTCTTTTTTTTCTTTTTTTAATTTTTTTATTCTTATGTTAATCCCCATACATTACATCATTAGTTTTAGATGAAGTGTTCCATGATTCATTGTTTGTGCATAACACCCAGTGCTCCATGCAGAATGTGCCCTCCTCAATACCCATCACCAGGCTAACCCATCCTCCCACCCCCCTCCCCTCTAGAACCCTCAGTTTGTTTTTCAGAGTCCATCGTCTCTCATGGTTTGTCTACCCCTCCGATTTCCCCCCCTTCATTCTTCCCCTCCTGCTATCTTCTTCTTCTTTTTTTTTTTTTCTTAACATATATTGCATTATTTGTTTCAGAGGTACAGATCTGAGATTCAACAGTCTTGCATAATTCACAGCACTTACCAGAGCACATACCCTCCCCAGTGTCTATCACCCAGTTACCCCATCCCTCCCACCCCACCCCCCACTCCAGCAACCCTCAGTTTGTTTCCTGCGATTAAGAATTCCTCATATCAGTGAGGTCATATGATACATGTCTTTCTCTGTTTGACTTATTTTGCTCAACATAATACCCTCCAGTTCCATCCACGTCGTTGCAAATGGCAAGATCTCATTCCTTTTGATGGCTGCATAATATTCCATTGTGTGTGTGTGTGTGTGTGTGTGTGTCTGTGTGTGTATATACCACACCTTCTTTATCCATTCATCTGTCGATGGACATCTTGGCTCTTTCCACAGTTTGGCTTAATTTTTATGAGGTTGGGTACAGGAATATGTTTATCACTGAAAATTCACAGTTTAGTTTTATGTCATTTCTAAATGATTTCTAACTTCATTTCAAAAATCATTTAGAGGCCACTGACAATGTTAATAATGAAAAACAAATCAATGCCTTAAAAGTAAAACTCAATAGGATCAATGCAATTTAGAAGAGATAAGAATAAAAAACAGCAGAGAAAATCCTTGATCCAAATCGCCATTTTTATATAAGAAATAAAATCTTCATATCTGAAAATTCCAGTTACTTATCCTTTCATAAAGAAGACACATGCATTTTAGCTGTAATTTAAAACCCTATGAATAATGAACTACAAAGGAGGAGGAAGTACTCAACTTTACAGTGTTGTTTTGTTCAGTGCCAAAGAAATATATCAAACCACTATTTTTTCCATAAACTCTAAACAACAAATAATGGTTGAAGAGTACCAACCATGTTTGTTGATGTTTTATTTTATAGTTACTTCTGACAATTTAGTTACCAACAGATTACCACTAAAAGAATAGCTCTCTTTCTCTGGAAAATATTATTCTGTTTTTTAAAAAGTTATTAATTAGTTCAAGTCGATATTGGGATTAACCACTGTGGTTTCTAAATTATGGCATCATACTAAACAGTGGAGTAGCTTCCTAAACTCAGATAAAAACAGAAGAGAATTCAGCCTGCCTGAAAGACATGGTCTTTTAGGAACAGAACCCAAGGGCTCTTCATACAATGGAGAAATTATCACCATCTTAGTTAAGCAAGTAAAGAAAGAAAAGATACTGATGAATAATAATTATTAGGTACATCCTCTCAAATTAAATATTTTTCATTTGATCTTTCCATATATTTACTGATGAATTTTTTTTTAATATGGGGGAAGTTTCTTGGTGGGGAGAAAATTGGAACATTAATTTGTTTCAATACGACAACTATTTTAAAAAATATTTTTGAAACCTCTCTTTTATACGTTTCAGTCTATCAATATTTACTGAGCGCCTCCTGTGTCTGAGGCACTCAAAGCTAAAATATAATACTTCATGAGGAAAAGTATTGGCATTTAGTGTTTTATTTTGTTTTTTTTAAAGATTTTATTTATTTATTTGACAGAGAGAGAGAGAGAGAGAGCACAAGTAGGCAGAGAGGAAGGCAGAGGGAGAGGGAGAGGGAGAGGGAGAAGCAGGCCTCCCGCTGAGCAGGGAGCCCGATGCGGGACTCAATCCCAGGACCCTGGGATCATGACCTGAGCTGAAGGCTTAACCAACTGAGCCACCCAGGCGCCCCTGCATTTAGCATTTTATGTCACACAGTGAATATGTAGACATTTGGGTATAGTTGATATAGGACAGCGTGAACTAGGAAAAATATCCAAATAAGCTCAAAAGTATCACAGGACACAACACAGAATAAAAGACATTAAATTTATTCTACTGATCAAAAATGTTTTTTAAATAAATTTCAGTTGTTCCTAAATTCGTTTTACCATGGGATATAGTTTAGTAAGGCTAGAAATATCACAGATAATCAAAAAGCAGTGCTGTTGTTTTTCCTTTATAAACTCTAAGATACACAAAAGAGCAAGCATCAACTCTGGTTTCAGATCTCGTGAGAGATTTTACAAAGTTCAAGCAGGCAGTCTTTTTGCTAGATTTATCTGGTAACAGTCTGTACAGTATCATGACAGTCACACATTATATAAAATGCATTGGTAAAGACCCCACTATTTCATGATCTTTCCTAAAATTGTTTAGTAGCAACAACCACAGAAACAAAGGTCTAGCTTTTCTTTTTTTTTTTTTTTTTTTAAGATTTATTTATTTATTTATTTGAGAGAGCGAGAATGAGAGAGAGTACATGAGAGGGGGGAGGGTCAGAGGGAGAAGCAGGCTCCTCGCTGAGCAGGGAGCCCGATGCGGGACTCGATCCCGGGACTCCAGGATCATGCCCGAGCCGAAGGCAGTTGCTTAACCAACTGAGCCACCCAGGCGCCCAAGGTCTAGCTTTTCTAAGAGGAATGCTAGAGAGGGAATTATTTCTCATGCTGCCTTTTCATCTGGGTAAAGATTAAAATATTTTAGAAAATCTAAAAATTATTTCCCCAAATGCCCAAGGAAGTCATAAAAAATTGAAGCCTGACAGTTTTGTTAGAATAATATTCATTCATTATAATATTCATTTCCTGAAGAACAGTTTTACGTCTTATCTAAATCTTATATTTGGTAGACATAAGAACTATCTTTACAAGTTCAAAATACTTCTGAGTTTCCTAATTAATTAGCAAGCAAAATTTCATTCTCTTTAGGAAAACATATTGCTTACTTATTGCTCACCAAAAAACAAACAAGCAAAACATTCAAAATGCTTATGTATAATTCTGGTCAGTTTTGAACTGTTTTTATACTTTGAAATGAATCATAATCTTATGACGATAATGGACCAAGCAATAGTATTTACGCAATAAACATTAGTTGAACTGAGGATGCTGGGTCATTTTCTCTATTTATGAACATCTGATGAAATTAATTAGAAGCTGGCCTAAGAAACTGAAGACAAAATAATATCTACAGGATCAGTTTTTAATTGATCTCTCTCTCTCTCTGCTCTTCTTTTTCCTATGTCATTCTTTCTTTGTATTCCTTAGATAAGTAGAAAATGCCTTTTCACTGTCAGTACTTTGTGAGTCAGTATAAAACGCATGTTCACTGTGTACTTCTAGGCATTATGCCTCCAACAGGGTTCTCTTTTCCGATTCTAATTATACTTCCCCACTTCCTGGCTGTCATGAATACCTGGTATGTGTCTTATCTCAACAGTTTCATGCTGGAAATATTCTCTTTCAGACCATCTCAAATGGGACCCCTTAAATACTTATGTAGGATTATAATCATGCTCACTTTCAACAGTCATGGGGCTCCTATTTTATTTTATTTTATTTTATTTTATTTTTTAAAGATTTTATTTATTTATTTGAGAGAGAGAATGAGATAGAGAGTATGAGAGGGGGGAGAGTCAGAGAGAGAGGCAGACTCCCTGCCGAGCAGGGAGCCCGACGTGGGACTCGATCCCGGGACTCCAGGATCATGACCCGAGCCGAAGGCAGTCGCTTAACCGACTGAGCCACCCAGGTGCCCCGGGGCTCCTATTTTAAATCATGGCAACAGAGATCAAGATTATAATGTCAAGGGCGCCTGGGTGGCTCAGTCGGTTAAGCGACTGCCTTCAACTCAGGTCATGATCCCAGGGTCCTGGGATCAAGTCCTCCATTAGGCTCCCTGCTCAGTGCAGAGCCTGCTTCTCCCTCTCCCACTCCCCCTGCTTGTGTTCCCTCTCTCGCTGTCTCTCTCTCTGTCAAATAAATAAAGAAAATCTTTAAAAAAAAAAAAAGATTATAATGTCAAGTATAAATAATAATAAGACAAAGAATATAATTTTTATTTTCTAAACATAAAGAATTTAGTTAACTATTATTTTCAGTAACAAGACAAGAAAGAAATGGAGGAAGAAAGGAAAGAGAAAACTGTACTAAGCATTTGGGAAGAAAAATTAGACTCAGTATAGAGAAGAAGAGTAGGATGGGTAATACTGGGGGGTGGAGTAACAGTGGCCTAGAGAAGTAAAATGTGAAATAAATCATCAGTTAACTAACTGATCTTGAAACAAATACCTCCTAACACTACACAACTGTAGGCAGTTTATATGAATAAAGAAATACCTACTCTAAAAGTAAACAGGTGCCAAATTTTTAGCAATCATGCTTTCAAAACTCTTAACAGGTATATTTATATCAAATATTGAGAGTTACTAGATCTAGAAAATTTAAAGTGATCTTTAATTACACCTCCACCACCACCAACCTTCTCTGGCCATAGAATAGGCTTTTCTAAAATAGCTGACATCTAAAATAGTTTATGCTACTATATAACAACAAAAATCCATTCGTAAAAACACGTTTCAGTGATCAGTGCCTATGGCAGAAAAGTGAACCTGCTGTTTACACATAACTGGAACTGGGCAGTACAGGGCAGGGGAATCTGGAAGAGAAATTCCAAGTACAAGAAAGTGTGCTATGAATCAGAGAAATAAAAGAGGAAAGGCTAAAGGTCATATTCTTCAGTGGTTTGTGGTGGTGTAGAACTGAGGAAAAACAGTTCAAAAGACCCACAGCAATTTTGTTGTAATGAATAGAGTACTGGGAAACAAGTGAATTGTCAATTATGCTAACTCAGTGAAGCAGGCTATATTTAGGGTATAGCCTGCAAACACTCTCTTACTCAACTGTTCTCTGGTTAATGAAAGGTAACTCTACAGAGAATTTTAAGGATGCTACCCTATACCTCATTTTATTCAAGTGAGCACGTACTTCTGTACTTTCAAACTGTCTCGTATTTCTAGCTTAAATCAGTGATTGAAGAAAAATTTCAATTCTTCAAGGAGACAGACAGAAAAGTACAAACTTGTTTCTTTAATTTTCTCCTTTAAATGACTGGTGATTTTTCATTTCATATGGTATATCAAATTTGGAAGGACAATTTAAAATTTACTGAAGTCAAAAATAAGTGCTGCTTTAAGATCAAAAGGTAAGCTAATACAGAGAGCAAGTATCTGTTCAGAGTTTAAACCCAAAGTGTGACCTACTTTTAAGACTTTATAGCCTAGAGGAGAAAGTCTTTAGATCTAAATGTCAGCATGTTCTTTTAAAATTATTATTGTGATTATTTTTAACTCCATCATTCTCTCAAGGAAAAAAACCACACAATACAGTCTATTTATCAAAGACTAGTGAATACCACATCAGAAAGGCTAAGACATAGCTATAGAAGAATTATCAGGGGGGGCGCCTGGGTGGCTCAGTCGTTAAGCGTCTGCCTTCGGCTCGGGTCATGATCCCAGAGTCCTGGGATCGAGCCCCGCATCAGGCTCCCTGCTCAGCGTGAGGCCTGCTTCTCCCTCTCCCACTCCCCCTGCTTGCGTTCCCTCTCTCGCTGTCTCTCTCTCTATCAAATAAATAAATAAAATCTTTAAAAAAAAAAAAAGAATTATCAGGGAACTACAAAATGTATCAACCCTGGCAGCTACCATCAGGAATGTCCACTCTGTATTCTAAATACCATTAACAATTAAAATAACAGGTTTTTCAGTGTTACATAAATGGGATACAAAGACATTTTTAGAATTCTTTTCTCTAATAAGTGAAGACAACTCAGTGAAATACTCATTTTTTCAAGAGCACGCTATTACGATCATAACTCTCTGTGAGCATTCTATAAGGAATGAAAATTAATTACAGATTTCAGAGAAATAATCAATGACGCATGCAAATGTCCATGGGGACTCAAAGAAAACCATAATACAGTAGCTGAAAGCAGGGCCTTTGAAATCAGAAAGACCTGGATCTCTTGGCTTTACTATTTCTAATTGTACACAACAGGCAAGTTATTTAATTTCTTTAAGCCTTAGTTTTCTCATTTGTAAAATGAGAAAATAGCATGAATTTCAGTGAATTGTGGTGAGAATGAGATGCAATAATAAATGTGAAGTGCTCATACACACTTCTGGTACCCAGAAAATGATCAACAAACAACAGTTACTATATTAGCTATTACATAATAGGCAACTGGAAAGTAGATGAATATTGAGATAAAGATGCAATATTATTAATTCTCAGAATATGCTAACCAGAAGTCAAGAGTATATTGGAAATCAAAGAAGCCAACCACTTCATCATCATGATCACCATCAAAGAGTGTGGTAGAACACAAGCCAAAGAGCCACTGCCCTCCAGGAACTTATAATCCAAAACAGATGACACTGGCATCATCTAAAATGTAAAAGGCCAGTGCCACTGACAAAGAATTGTACAACAAATCCAGACCAGAAAAAGTTGGAGAGCCACGAAAATGGAGGAATTAAGACTATAACATTCATGAATTATTAAGGTCCACAGATTAGCATTCCTAGATTTGCAAATTAGGCAGGAAAAGCATTTAGAGAGTAATTTTTTAACTTCTTCCTATCTCACTAGCAGGCCCAGTGAGCACTTTGGCTTTCCTTTAATAGGCTGCTGACTACAATAAAACTTTGAGGAAGGTTTTGACGAGCCTTCAGAGATGGATAATGATGTCCATATCCACTGGGAAAGAATCACGATCGAAATGATTAAAATTACTGAGTCTTAATCACATGATCAGAAAGTGTGAAGTTTATAGGGAAATTTTTTCAGGTTTTTTCCATCATATTGGTACGATAATTCTTTAAGGAAAACTTATTCCAATAGGCAATGAGGGAAAGAACTTCAAAGGCTCAAAACAACAATGCTGTTGTTCATTATTTAAATGAATAACTCTCGGGGGTTGTTTTTATGTTCTCCATTTCTTCTGAATGTTCTAACTTACTCATCTCTTGGGCAGCCAGTGAATAGCTTAATTTTGTTCATCTGGCTTATAAAAATCCATTTAATTAAGTTAGATACATTTTTTCCCTTTTAAGCACTATGTATATATCAAATTATTCTAGAAATATTTAAAGATAATTAATTGAAGCTAATATTTTAGTCTTACTCTCAAAATAACAAATTCATTGCCTTCTTAAGTTGGGATGGCAGTTATCACTTTTCCTTATAAGCAAATCAGCTAAAAACTGAGATGCTGTATAGATTCCAAAAACTGTCAAAAACAGAGTTGATTCAATAACACTACCAATTCACAAAATCTGATCTCAGATCTTAGCATCAGTGTGAACTTTCTCCTATAAGACACCTATTACAGAGGTTAACAAAGAGGAAGCATACTTGAGACACAAAAAGGGCTTCTAAGGACTTGACATACTAAAATTAACCAGAAAATGAAACAAAAATAAACTTCTGAGCTGATAAGAGAATCAAAATAACAACAGCAGCTAACAATAGCTAACATAATACACACACACACACACACACACTCATTTAGTCCTCCTAATAAGCTGAGGGGAAGTGCTGTTATTATCCCCATTCTGTAAGTGGAGAAACTGTTCAGATAATAAATGGCAGAGCCTGGATTTGAATCCAGACAAATCTCCAGAAACTACACTGTTAACCTTTACACTGTAATGACTCTCAAACTCAACTTAATAGATTAATATAACACATAAGAGCACATTAAATCTGAAATATACATGCCTCAAAATAACTCTTGCAACATAAACTCATTTTAGTGTCCTAATAGACAGGATAAGAAAGATAGAGGCAGCTTAAAGTTCCAGATAGCTCTCTCTTAATCACAGGGAAAAATACTAAATCCACTAAAATCATCTGCTAAAGGGTTCTATCTTACCTCTGATATTTTAGCTAACATCTAAACATGAGTGGATCTGTACATTACAGTTAGAGTTCTCAACTGTACAAGAAAATGAATTTACTGAAATAACAGAAAATGCATCCTACAGTGGCTGGGGAGACTGCAGAACCAGGCTCAGAAAATGTGTGGGAACAAGGCAGGTTTGGCACAGTCAGGAACCAGCCAGATTCAGAAGCCAGGACAAGTCTAGAAGGCACCACAGCCACTTGAGAATGTCAGATGTGGACCATTGGTGTCACTGCTACCCCTGAAAATGACTGCCTCTGCTCCTAATCCACACCAAGATGAATTCTCCCCTCTCACTAGCTCCTGATTCAAAGCCCAGAGTAGGTGAATTTGACTGCACAAGCCTCGGCTGAATACCTGCATTCTAGAAACACAAACAAGGCTGAGAAAGCCAGCATTTGGCATTTTTGGCTTTTGGTGCGGGAGCTGTGCTCTACTTCCCACTAAAACTCATTTAATGGCATCAGGAGACATGATTGTCCTCCAGAAGGCCACCCTCAAAAGGTAAATCATTTATATGCACATATACTTCTTGAACATATTCTTGTGTTAAGCCTTACTAATCCTCACAGATGTCAAAGAACAAAAATTTACCCCTCCATTTATTGTGAGGCAAACGTGATAACCACTACACTACGGAAATATGGCTCTCCATTTATTAAATAGATCTTCCTGCTGCTCTGTAATTACCTCTTTCAAAATTTTCAAAATCTACTACTAACCTTGGCACTTTGAGACTTAGTATATGGAGAGAAAAGGAGTTGGATGAGCTGACTTGACCTTGCAATGTTGACACCAAGGCTGTTTCAAAATCATTTTTAAGATTAAAATGCAAGTTTTAGGGGCACCTGGGGAGCTCAGTGGGTTAAGCGTCTGCCTTAGGCTCAGGTCATGATCTCAAGGTCCTGGGATTGGGCCCCACATCAGGCACCCTGCTCAGAGGGGAGTCTGCTCCTCCCTCTCCCCCCCTGACCCTTGCCCCTGCTCATGCTCTCACTTGCTCTCTCTCTCTCAAATGAATAAATAATCTTTAAAAAAAAATTTTAAAAATGCAAGTTTTAAACTCATTAGTTTTTAAATTTTTTAAAAGATTTTATTTATTTGAGAGAGTGAGTGAGAGCATGAGATGGGGGATGGTCAGAGGGAGAAGCAGACTCCCCCCTCGGGGGGAGCCCGATACGGGACTCAATCCTGGGACTTTGGGATCATGACCTGAGCTGAAGGTAGATGCTTAACCGACTGAGCTATCCAGGCACCCTAAACTCATTATTTTAAAATAATTCTAATTTACAAAAAATTACAAAAATATTACAAAGAGTTCCCACATACCCATTACCCAGGCTCCCCTAATGTTAACATCTAAAATAACCATGGTACAATTATTTAAAAAGCAAGAAATTAACACTGACAGAATACTATTAACTCATCTATAGACCTTATTCCAATTTCTTTTTTTTTTTTTTTAAAGATTTTATTTATTTGAAAGAGAGCGTGAGAGAGAGAGAGAGCATAAGAGGGGGGAGCGGGAGAGGGAGAAGCAGACTCCCTGCCGAGCAGGGAGCCCGATGCGGGACTCGATCCAGGGACTCCAGGATCATGACCTGAGCCGAAGGCAGTCGCTTAACCAACTGAGCCACCCAGGCGCCCGACCTTATTCCAATTTCACCAGTTTTCCCACTATGTCTTTTTTCTGGTCCAGCCTGAACCCAGGACCCCACATTGCATTTAGCTGTCATGTCCCCTTAGTCTCCTCCAATCTAGGATAGGTTATTTTGATTCTTGTGAAGAGTACTGACCAGTTATTTTACAGACTATCCCACAGTTTGGATCTGTCTGATGTTTTCTCATTATTAGACTGAAATTAAACATTTTTAGCAAGAACACAACAGGCACTGGAGAGGTGGATGTACTAAGAAAGTACATCTCTTACAAGGCTCATGGTGCCATCTTTCTCAAGTATATGCATCCAGAAGGGATTTTTGATCCAAAACTGAATAAGACAGGGAGGGAGTTGGTCAGGATCATAATTAAACATGGGACAGAGATCCTAAGCAAAGTGGTATATAGGTAGAGAAGGCATTGGGTCAAGGCATGGAAATTCAAATAGCAGAAACAAGGAAATTAAGGCTGGGAGATCATGGAGGAAAGAATCCGATCTCAGTGAGGTTTTGGAAATAGAAGTCCAGCCCTAGGCCAAAAAGTTAGGGCACTTTTCAGTCAAAATCAGGGAAAAAGAGTAATGGGCATGGATATAAGCCCCAAGAATTAATAAATTAACTAATTCATTTATTCCACTGAGTTGGATATGGAATTGAGGATTTTGTGAATAAACACATCCCAAGTTGAATTATAGCATTCTCTTCTTCCTCTACTTCCTCAGGCAAATATCCCTGCCTTGATGGTGGCATGCATTCCAGTTACTCAACCTGGTCAGTCACTCATCCTGCATTCCTCTTACACAAACATTTACCAAATTGTATGTGTGTCCTATATTCTAAATATCTCTCTAATCCACTTCTTTGGATTGATCTCCATTCTCACCTTTCAGGGGGCCTGGACTCACCTAGCACCTCTTAACTGACCCCCTTGCCTCCTGGTTTAATTTCCTCCAATTTATCTACCACAGAGACAACAAAGTAATTCTTCAAAAACAAGTCTGATCATGCATCTCTCTTGCACACAGCCATTTACTGAAAGGGAAAAAAAACAGGCCTTCCTCTCGACTTCACCCCACCCCAATGCCACCAGGAGGGGCATGGAAAATCACTGTGTGGGGTAAGGATAGAGATTCGTTTGAAAAAGCATATTCGATTTACCCACTGTTTCTGTAACAGAGTACAGAAAGTAAAGTTTAACAAAGTCTTCTTAGCTAACTGCCAAACACAGAATATGTATTGGTTTTTAAGATACTGAAAAATACTCTCCTGTAAGATAAAACAGAAGCACTTGGTCCAAGTCTATCTTTGTAAATGGGAAAGCCCCATACAAACAAGCAATCAGCATCAAACTCAAACACATTCACACACACACAACTATATCAGTTTCAGATTTATACAGGAGGGTCACTTCCTAAGAATGTGGATTTAGGGTTACAGTATAGAATTTCTTTTTTTTACTTTTTGGCTTATCTATTAAAAGTACTCTTAATTTTTCAATATAAAAAATAATAACTATCATGTATTTTGCTATAACTTCTAACTAGTGTTTCAGTGAAATGTCTAAAATATCTTTCCCTCCTTGAGATACACATTTTATGTGTGGGAAAACATTCAAGCCCCATGCAAGTATCTTTAGTATCTCCATATGTTTTAACTCATAGCACTTGGAAAGTCTGCTCTGCTACTGAATGGTTTATAGGCAAATCTTCCTAGGTTTAAAAATAAAATAGCAAAATGTCATCTGGCTACTAGATCTAGTCAATGACAAAGAATTCCATTTAAGTTATGGCCATTTAAACTTAGTAAAATGTTTTAATTTTATGCTATTTCTATAATCTTGCTTCACTATCTCAGTAATAAAATACAGAAAGCATAAATATAGTACAGAGTGAATTATTTCCTTTAATGAATGTGGACACCACACATTTTTACCAAGGGAAAAGGATATAAAATTTAGAAGTACTTCTAATGCAGTCAATTTAGGTGATAGCATTTGGAAATACAGCTATGAGGAAAGACTCTGGTAGTCACTCCTTGCCTAATTACCTGAGTCTAAACTGAGCTCTTTTCCTCTTCCAGCCTTATTCCATTTTGATCCTCGTTAATTGTGATAGAAGGACCCAGGAATTCCCTCTACACTATCCCCCCTACTTCTTTCTTCTCTCCTGGATCCACTCCCCACTTACCCCGCCCTGCAGATCCTTTCTAGGCAGACAGACAGAAGTTGGATGTTTTCTTATCGGAACCAGATCATCAATCAGACAATTTTACCCTAGATAATATGCATTTCCTGACTTTTGAGCAACATATAGAGAATAGATGCCCCTTCAATTGGGTAGATGAATGGGTTTCCACTCTCAGAGACTCAAGAGATTGTGGTTAGAAGTATAGACTCTGGGGGCACCTGGGTGGCTCAGTCGTTAAGCGTCTGCCTTCGGCTCAGGTCATGATCCCAGGGTCCTGGGATCGAGTCCCACATCGGGCTCCCTGCTCGGCGGGAAGCCTGCTTCTCCCTCTCCCACTCCCCCTGCTTGTGTTCCTGCTCTCGCTGTCTCTCTCTCTGTCAAATAAATAAATAAAATCTTTTAAAAAAAAAAAAAAGAAGAAGTATAGACTCTGGAGCCAGACTGCCTGGAGTCAAATCCCAGATCTACCTAGTCTTTACTGTATGACCTTAGATACACTACTGAGTCTCAGTTAACTCATCCTTAAAATGGAGATATCAATATTAACCTCATAAGCTGTATAACAAGCAAATAGATTGAAAGCATTTAGAAAAATTTCTGGTACACAGTAGGTGGACAATGTTAGCTCCTATTCTAATAATTGATACTATTATTACTATCACTACCACCACCACAGTTACTAATGTTGAGGTAGGTAGCAGTGAGAAGGAGATGAATTCTCTGGTAAAGTTCTATAGGTCATATCAGAACAAAGCTAACTGACTTCTGTGGGCAAATAGTCTTTTTTTTTTTTTAAGATTTTATTTACTTATTCATTTGAGAGAATGAAAGAGCATAAGCAGGAGGAACTGCAGAGGGAGAAGGAGAAGCAGGCTCCCCACTGAGCAGAGAGCCCCACATGGGGCTAGATCCCAGGACCCTGGGATCATGACCTGAGCTGAAAGCAGATGCTTACCTGACTGAGCCACCCAGGCGCACCTGGGCATATAGTCTTGATGTAGTTCTATAACATATTAACGAGACTATGAATATGAGTGACTAAATAAAAGAAGGCACACTTATTGACCTTCACCTAAGGACCAGGTAGTACTGGTGCTTTGTACTTTCACAAAGGTTATTGCGCTTGATCCGTATAACCAGACGAAGATGAAGTTTATTATTGAGATGAATAAATTGAAGCTTGGGAGGCAAAGTACTCTTTTTGTCCTACCAGACCTACCTATGGGGAACATAAAGAAGAGCACAGAAAGATAAGCTCCTTTGGGCTAATCTAAAATATTCACAATAATAGCTAATATTAACACTGTTTCTACAAAAAAATATACAAGTTCCAATTTAACCAGTGAACTTTTAGAATACAATCAACCTACTTGTCTACTATTATCAGTTTTATTTTCTAAGTATTAATTGTGCATAGATTTTCACAACAAAGATTTATATCATTCTAGAGTAGAATCTGTGTCTTTTCTTTAAAACTCCCAAAGCATCTAATTCACTATGTGGTAAATACCTAATTTTATATGATCAAGGATAATGATGAAGACTGCAATCACCATACTTGGCAGAACACATTCTGAATTTCAGTTATAGAAAACTCTGGGAATAATACAGAAAATCCCTTTTAAAAATGAAGTGAATGAGAAGACTGGGGTGGGGGATGGATGAATTCAGCTATATCAAGACAAATTTTAGATGGTAAAAGGGAATAGCATTAAATGGTAGTGAATCTCATAATGAGAAAACTGTTTTTAAAATTCTCCTACAATTCCAAGCACAAAGTCTTGATTTAGCACCAATTTGTCTTTTTACCTCCATAACACTTGTTAATGATCTCTTTAATACAGAAAAAAATTCAGACACAGAGCCTTGGCTGACAATAGTATCTAGGGAGTATTTATGATTGTTTTACTTTTAATGCAATTTTAATAATTGCTATGTTCTATTAATAGCAACATTGGCTTTTTGCTTATGGTGGTGTTACAATGTTCCCTTTAGGAAGGGAGAATGAGGAGTGATTACTTCATGGGTACTGGGTGTTTTTATGGCATGATGAAAAAGTTTTGAAACTAGAGAAAGCTGGTGGTTGCACAACACTGAGAACACACTAAATACCACTAAATTACATATTTTAAAATGAAAAATAAAATAAAATGGTTAACTGTTATATGCATTTTATCTCAATTTAGAAAGTTCTTATAATTTTAAAGTAAATCAATGTTTTAAAATTAAATAACAAGATGGTGTAGAGAGATGGGAAATGTTATGAGAGTAGTATGTAAACAAATGAAGTTTGAGAAACACACTTAACTGGTGAAACTGGACTAGATTAGTATGGATGGGATTTCTGGGGGTAAACTACAGGCATCTCAAAGGTAGAGCCCTGGACAAACTAATTTTGGTAGCTTTTCAAGATACCAGCAACCTAGTACAGTCTAACCACTAGTGATTTCTGGTGGCATACACCAGATATCTTGAAGGGTTTAGCCAAACATCCCAAGGCAGGGAAAGCATCTACTGCATCCATCTGCCTCCTGTTCTAAATCTCTGCAGCTCCCCTTCCTCTCTCTTACCATTCAAAGGGACTGCTGTGTTCATGATGCCCTCTGGTCACTCAATGCCCCAAACCATTTCTTCTTCATCATCAGTCAGAGCTTCTGTGTGTGTGTGTGTGTGTGTGTGTTTTAAGATTTTATTTATTTATTTGTCAGAGAGAAAGAGCACAAGCAGGGGGAGCAGCAGGCAGAAGGAGAAGTAGGTTCCCCGCTGAGCAAGGAGCCCAGTGCGGACTCGATCCCAGGACCCTGGGATCATGACCTGAGCTGAAGGCAGACGCTTAACCGACTGAGCCACCCAGGAGTTCCATAGAGCTTCTGCTTTTTAAATGCAGGTTTTAACTATGTTTTGAAAGGATCGATATCCAGAAGGTCACTGTAAAGATCAAATTATATTTGGGACATGCTTCAGAAGTATTTTGTAAACTCTGAATTCTAACTCATTGGTGGTTCATAAAATCAATTTAATAGATTATAATCAGTAAAATGAAATCAAATGAAATGAAAAAATTGGGAGTGCATTGTACATTGCAAGATCAGGAACTGGTTTGGTAAACTTCTATTTCAACTGCACGGGTGTGTGTATGTATGTGTGGGTGTGTGTCAGTCTGTGCAAAGACACTTGTATAGTCAGTCACAGTGAAAATATAATTTACTGTGAGTAAAAAAAAAAATAGTTTTACAAAACAAGTCAGTCCTTTTTCTCTGTGTTATATGATCAGACTGAGAGAGCATAAGAACTGTTTTTCAGAATAAAATAGGGTTATTATAGGATATACCCAGCAATTGGTAACTTCACCACCTATCCCATGAGTATCAGCGTTATCCACCCAAAGTAAAACTTTTACAGCAAAAAGTAAAATTTCTTATCAGACAGCTGTGAGAATAATTCTTTATATAATTAACTACAAATAAATTGGGGTAATAACTTTAAAAATACTTCTGAATTAAGATTGGATCCTTACATTACTTTGTAGAAGAGAGCTGAAAGACACAAAAACTCTGATAAGGAACAAAACTGGTAAATATTTTAAATATTTCGAAGTGTTGAGGTTTACCAGAATCTTGAAATGCTCTATAATTTGGGTATCATATGTAAAAATAAGTTTCTGAGTTTTATGAAATGCAGTAAATTATTATGGCTTGTATAATTAGAGGAAGGAAATTAAAAAACAAACACACACAGAACAGGGAGGTTCACTGTAACACCAAGAGTTTTGCAGCTCAAATCATTACTAGTAGCATCTCTTCTCCAGTTGCAATGAATCAAAGAGTAGGTTAAAAGAGAATGCACACAGCCCAGGGAACCCTTTCACATTTTTGGCTCAGACATTAGTTTCTGTATATAAAAGCCCTACTAGTGGCTCTATTGAGCGAACATTTAACATTTACTATGTTGTTTATAATGATTAAAACAGTAATGTTTGGCCTCCTCAGCTTACAAAGTAAATCACAGCTGTCCTGAAGCTGAGAAACACAGCTCAGGAAATATCTCTCCTAGAGAGAGGAATCCCTTATATAGGCTTTCTAGAGAGTATAGTCATCCTGTAGAGATCCACCATTTTAAATGACATAACAGCCCTATCTAGACAACTGCAAAGGACTTTACTCATGCTAAAGAAGATGCAAAAACTTTTTTTTTTTTTTTTAAGATTTAGGGATTATTGGAGCGTGCTCAGTCAAGTATCTGACTCTTGATTTCAGCTCAGTTCATGATCTCAGGGTCCTGAGATTGAGCCCCGTGTAGGGCTCCACACTGGGCATGGAGCCTGCTTTAGATTCTCTCCCTTCCTCTTCTTCTGCTCCCTCCACCCCCACTCATGCTCGTTCTCTCTCTCTAAAAAAAAAAAAAAAAGAGGGGCACCTGGGTGGCTGAGTTGGTTAAGCGTCTGCCTTCGGCTCAGGTCATGATCTCCAGGTCCTGGGATCAAGCCCTGCATCGGGCTCCCTGCTCAGCGGGGAGTCTGCTTCTACCTCTCCCCCTGCTTGTGCTCTCTCTCTCTCTCGCTCATGAATAAAAAAAAATCTTAAAAAAAAATAAAATTTAAATAAAATTTAAAAATAAATTAAAATTAAAGAAAGAAAGAAAGAAAGAATTAGGGAGCACTTACTCCACACTGCCAATTGATACAAGATAATCATAAAAGTAAAACAAACTATTCAAAATTAGCTAAAATAACACAAAACCAAAACAGATTTTCATGTAATCCAAATTCTCAACCCCAAACAGCCTACTTACCATTAAAAAATCAGAAAGCATGAAAAGGAATGATCCCAAAGATACCGATGTAGTGAAAAGAAGGGGCACATGCACCCCAATGTTCATAGCAGCAATGTTCACAATAGCCAAACTGTGGAAGGAACTAAGATGCCCTTCAACAGACGAATGGATAAAGATGTGGTACATATATACGATGGAATATTACTCAGCCATCAGAAAGGATAAGTATCCACCATTTGCATTAACATGGATGATCAAATGTGTTCTATGGAATCATTTCTTAAATTAGATTCTCTATTATTATACCAGTTGTTAAATAACAAAAATTCAACCAAGCAAACTTTAAAGATCTAATTGGCTTTATTAATCAATGCATGAAATGGGCAGCATCCCTTCCAGCAAGTAGAAGGGAGCTCCAGAGGGCTATAGAAAAAAAGAAAGGGTTTTTAAAGATAGAGAGGGATGAGGCGCCTGGGTGGCTCAGTTGGTTAAGCCACTGCCTTCGGCTCAGGTCGTGATCCTGGAGTCCCGGGATCGAGAGCCGCATCGGGCTCCCTGCTCAGCGGGGAGCCTGCTTCGCCCTCTGACCCTCCCCCCTCTCATGCTCTCTCTCTCTATCTCATTCTCTCTCTCAAATCAATAAATAAAATCTTAAAAAAAAAAAAAGATAGAGAGGGAGCAGAAGAAAGGAAATTATTAGCAAAGAATCCACTGTTTCAGGCAAGGTTGCCCTCCTAAGGGTAATAGGAAGAGTCTATCAGTAATCTTCCTAGTGCTGGCCAGAAAATTCTCTTGTTGACAAGTTTAAGGTTACATACCTGGGGGGGTTAAAACTAGAGATGGGTTAGGTATTAAGTGTTGGTTTACTGACTTGGGGCCTTAACCTAAGTGATACTATTTTAGGCCTGTGTTTTCTTTTTCACATATTACACAACTCTTTAAAAAGGCATAACTCAAAATACTGTGAAAAAATTACCTTTGCATTAAATTTTACCCATCTGTCAATCTAGCTTCAAAAAAAAAATCTTCAAAATCCAAACATTACCTCTACCACTACCACCCTGGTCCAGGAAATTACCTGAACATCTGCAACAGCTAGCCCCCAGTCACCTTAATTCTACCTTTCTCCCCTTACAGTTATTCTCCATGCAAAATGGCATGAGGGATTGCCAAAGGGGAGGTGCAGGGCAGGGGGCGGGGGGTGGGGGAGAATGAGTGAAATGGATGGAGGAGATTAAGAGGTACAAACTTCCAGTTATAAAATAAACAACTGTCAAGAGATGAAAAGTACAGCATAGGGCATACAGTCAATAACATTGTTTGGCAACAGATGGTAACTACACTTATCATGGTGAGTGTTTAGTAATGTATAGAACTGTTGAATCATTATGTTGTACACCTAAACTAATATAACCCTGTATGTTAATTATACTTCAATTAAAAAAAAAAAGTGGCCAGAGTGATTCTTTTAAGAATACAACTTGGATTGCATCATTCTTCTAGAATCCGTCTAATGGCTTCCCGTTACCCTAGAGGAGTATTCAAACTCCTTGACAAAGCCTCGCACCCAACCTCTTCCCACTCCTCATTCACTACCCCCCTAGGAAGGAAGGCAGTACATTAATCTGACCTGTGATTGTGGTAAAAACTAACTGACAGTGCTTGGCTTAGCGATTTCCTTTTCCTTCTTGGGGGCAAGCTGACCTTAAGGAGTAATTCTCCTCCACTTTTCCATGCCCAAAGTCTTCCTGTGGCAAGCCTAGCCAGGTTCATTGCTGGATGGGACTTGGGTGGGCAATTCTGTCCAATTCTGGGAGTTAGTTAGCAGGCACTTCTGGCTGCTATCCTCCTCCACCGTCTGTAGCAGAGGGGGATTCTGGGCCTTCATCTATCACGCTTTGGTGATTAGTCTTATTTCTTACTTTATTTAGAACTCATGTTGGGAAGAGGGGTGCTAAATTATTAGGGCTACTAAAAAACCCAATTCACTGAAACAAACACATATGCAGGGCTCACACACCTTACATGTGAGTACAGAAAAGAATCTAGAAATGCTAATCTCTGGGTGGAGTAGTTATAGATAACTTATGTTTTTCATATGCTTTTCTATTTTGGGTATTTTTACAAATAACTACAGATTACTTTTATAATCAGAAAAAAAAGAGCCCAAATTAACTTTCCTTGGGAACCATTACATAGAGCAAAGACTGGCACCAGGTTTTCAGAGGAAATCATGAGCTATGTGTTGGATACATGTCTAATGAAACTGAAAACAGTTACAAAAAAACTGTCTCTAATCATGATTACAGGCCATGCAGATAAAAATGTCTTACTTCTTTACAGATATTTCATAGTTACTTTCACTTTAATATTTTGACTAAATTCAAGTCACCAAATAGTGACAAAAACTATATCATTCTCTTGAATCTGTATAGCCCCTGTGGTCTATTTATTCAGTATAATGAAAATGTAAGATTATACTAACTGCTTACTTACAATATTTATACATTTGACTCCATTCCTTAACAGGAGCTCTTATTCACATATTCTTTTAAAGATTTTATTTATTTATTTGAGAGAGAGAGAGCACTCAGGAGCGCATGAGTGGGGGTGGGGAGGGTGGAGGCAGAGGGACAAGCAGACTCCCTGCCAAGCAGGGAGCCCGAGATCTCCATCCCAGGACCCCAAGATCATGACCTGAGCCCAAGTCAGACATTTAACCAACAGAGATACCCAGGCACCCCTCTTATTCACGTATTTTCAACTGGAGGTTTCTGCTGCCCAATTTCTATTTTTTTCTGTCCTAATGATCAATCAATACACATCCACAAGTATTCATAAAGTTTCTACTCCTACCACATTTAGGAGAATATTCTAATTCTTCTAGTTTTACTTATAAAGTAAAATGTTTTAAGAATATTTATAATCTTTATAAGAAAAATACTTATCTTAATTCAATTTTAATTTTTCTTCTGGCTTCCCTGGGCAACTTTGATCAGTATATGATTATCTAAACCTAAGAATTTTTCACACATTATTTTCATCAGTTATATTTTCTTTCTGTATGTTAATACTGCATCAAGACAGTACACAAGTTTTGCCTTTTTCAGGATACTGTGCAAAATTAGAATATGAAAGCAAGGACTTTGGAATAAAATTTAAATATTGAGGGTATAGGTAAATTAAACCCTTGAAATTTAATTCAGCAACTACTTATTAAATCCCTACCACATATGTTTTCCATACCAGTGGGTCCAAAGTTAAAGAAGAAAGAAAAAAACCCTTGTCTCCAAAGAGCATGTAACAGTGACTTGTAAACTTTTTTGTCCTTAGCCAATTTATTATTTTTTTTAAGATTTTATTTATTTGTCAGAGAGACAGAAAGAGTACAAGCAGAGGGGAGCAGCAGAGGGAGAAGCAGGTTCTCCACTGAGCAGGTAGCCTGATGCAGGGCTCAATCTCAGGACCCTGGAATCATGACCTGAGCCGAAGGCAAACGCTTAACTAACTGAGCCACCCAAGTGTCCCTGTCCTTAGCCAATTTAGACAGGGCAGAAGATTACCTGCTTCATCTCTTCCTTTATTCCATGGCAAGGGAATTCAGGGTTTAAAGTTCTACTGCAGGTGCAGTTTTGAAAAGATTATAATGCATTTTAATAAGTCACTTTTTAAACAGGTTTATCAAAATATAACTTAATACCATAAAATTTACCCATTTTCAGTGTATGATTCAATGATTTTTAGTAAATTTGCAGAGTTGTGCAACCATCACCAAAATCTAGTTTTAAAATATTTCCACCAGGAAGGATCACTCATTCATGAACCATACGGTACGGCAGCACAGTGATTAAGAGTGCAGGTTCTAGTGCAGACTGCATGGCTCCATGATTTTACTAGCCTCAAGCGAGCTGCTAAACCTCCCTCTGCTGGGTTTCAGTTTTCTCATTTAAAATATGTGGCTAATGGTAGTACCTCATAGTATGGTTCTGAGGGTCACATGAATTAACATATATATAAAGTACTTGGAACAGTGGTTGGCACAAAGTGTTTCGTAATTATTAGCTATTATTTATATCATATACTTTAAAAATCTATTAGAAAAAAGTGACTGAAAATACTTCTGACGCAAATAAGCATCACTCCATACTAAAGGCTAAAACAAATAACCTATAACAACACATTTATTTGATAATAAAAAAGCTTAATTAACAGTAATCAAAAATTTAAAAACAAGAATAATGATAACTGAAAAAAAAAACCACCTTAAGATAAAACCTATGATGATCTATCTGATAGCATCCATTCATTGACTCGACAAATATTTACAGGGAGCACATACTATATGTCATGCTCTTTTTAGGGATGGAAAAATAGCAAATAAGACAAAAAGTCCCTGAGCTTATGAAGCTTAGGTTAGGAGGAATGAGCAGACAAATGAAAAATAAAACAAAATAATTACACAGTGGTAAATGTTATAAAGACAATAACATATTTTAGGCAATGGAACAGAGATAAAGGTTCAGGGAAAACAAGGGCACTATTCTAGCCAGAAATCTAGCCTTGCTCTAGAACTAGCCTTCTTTCCCCATATTCTCTACTATTACACTGCTTTGTGGTTCTTTGAGATGACATTTTGCCAGAGGTCAGAATGAGAAGTGAGCTGCCACAGCCAAGGCAATAAACTATGACAAAGGCCTACAAGCACCAAGGGTAACAAGTACAAAGTCTCCAAGGCAGACAAGGCCTAGTAGTATTTGAGGAATGGAGAGAGGCCAGCTAGTCTGGAGTTTAATGAGCATAAAGAAGAATGGTGGGTGAGATAGGGCACCTGGATGGTTCAGTCGGTTGAGCTTCTGATGACACTTGATTTCGGTTCAGGTCATGATCTCAGGGTCCTGAGATCGAGCCTCATGTCAGGCTCCCCACTCTGCAGGGAGTCTACTTTTCTCCCTCTCCCTCTGCCCCTCCCCATGTTTGCATAGGCACGCACACACAGACTCTCTCTCTCTCTCAAATAAATAAAATCAATCAATCAATCTTACAAAAAAAGAAGAAGAAGAATGGCAGGTGAGGTTGAAGAGACAGGCTGACACTAAATTCCTATACCATCTCACTATTTGAATCACCCCTTCCCTACCCAACTACTTGAGCTAATGTTAGGTCACTAACTGGACATTTCTGGGGGAAATTCACCATCACCATAGGCCAAACTGAGGCAAAGCATTCTTCACTTATTAAAATGATGAGATTTTAAAATGGAAGATTATTTTTTAAAAAACATTTGACAGGGTTTACACTCCTGGATAAATCATCTTCTGGTCCACTGTTCAAGAGCAGCACACAGGGAATAGCACCTGATTTGGCTTTCAAGGAATGAAATCGCCACCAGCAGTTGGGGGCTTGCAGGAGAAGCACGCAGGGCAGAGTGGTCAGTTTTGAGAAAGGTAGCAAGGCAGGACAGGATGATCAGGAGGGAACAAAGTATAATTAAGTCTGATTTTTAAAAAAAAGTTTTTCTATTTATGGAGAAAGTCGTGGGAGATATTCAAAGGCTGCTTAAAGATAAACTGAAAGGCTGTAGGTGTCAGTCAGAGGAAATGTGAACTATATTCAGTATGTGGTAAGCACTGAAGCAGTGTGTGTTGCATTTAATAGGATTTAAACTGGAACTGGGTATATCAGAGTGGATGGACAGAGAAGAGTGAAGATACCGAGAAACCCAGGTTGGAGATGATGCAAGTCTCAAGGAGAATGAAGGCAAAGGAGGTGAAACTGAGGGGGCAGATGTGAGGGCCACTAAAACACAGAATTTGTAAGATTGACACTGGTTATAGAAAAGGGAAATTAGCAGGAGAAGAGGTTGTTTCAAAGAGTGGATACTGTCAATAAGGAGAAGAAAGACTGAAAAAAAGAGGAGAAAGGAGAAAAAGCTGAATTTGGTGCTTGGAAGTCTTACATTTTATTCTTCAAAACACTCAAAAAGATTACACAATATCTTATGATGCATCCCCAAAATATCAATTTTCCAGCTTCTCCAGGGCGTTTGAAAGCAAACTGGGGTCGGGTCACTGTTTTTGTTCACTGTGATATATGCCGAGCACCTAGAATAGTACTTGGACCAGAGAACATGCTCAATAACTTTTGTGGAATCAATGATGTGATCTCTCCGCCTCCCTTCTATCTATCAGCCCCTCTTGCTCCTTGTTTTTGCCCCTATTGACCCAAGAGCCCACATTGAGCAACTATCTTACCAACATCCTTAATTATATGGCCCATTATCCTTCAGTTACATGTTTCCTATTTTTCTCTCTCTCTCAGATTTCTCAGGATCTTCTCTATAACCCTGAAAGTTCATGATGCAGAGCTTAATAGGACTCTTTTTCATTCACTGTACTGAGTATTTGATGAGCCCTTCCTATCTGGAAAATTCTGTTTTTTCAGTTCTGACCTTTTTTTGAGGGGGGGGGCGGGGAGCAGGAGTAACTATTTCTTATCTAATTCCATCCTCCCTCCTCTACATTTTCTTTTTCTAGAATTTTCAAATCAAAATTGACCCTTTTAAAAGCCTATCATTCTCAGTATTTTATTCTGCTTTCTAGGAGATTTCTTTGACTCTATCTTACAACACTCTTATGGATGTCCCCCCTAGTATCATCTATTTACTTTCCAAGAGCTCTTGCTTGAACTCTAAATGTTCAAAAAATTTTTGTAGTATTCTGCTTTAGTTTCTTGGTTGTCATATTTTCTCTTTTTTCTCTGGAATATTATAGGATTTTTTTCTTAAAATTTTCTTCTGTTTTCTACATTGTCTCTCTCTCCCTTCTGAGTTACTCTGTTTCCTTTAATCTCTGTATTTCATATTAGAGGATTTCCTCAAATGTCTGATAACCCTTGTCTGTCCATTAATATATAAGAGTAAAGCACTAAAAAGCTGATTAGAAACTCTATGTCAGGGGTGAAAATCTTGTAAAGGGCTAGACAGTAACTATTTTAGGCTTTGGGGCCTCATAGTCTGTTGCAACTCTGCTGCTGTAAGGCAAAAACAACCACAGACAATATGAAAATGAATGAGCAAGGCTGCTCTGATAAATCTTTATGACAATAAAACCTGAATTCACATAATTTTCATATGTCATGAAATATGTCATATTTTCATTTTTTAAATGTTGTGTCATTGAAGCAGGCAGAACAATGCCCCCCAAAGATTTCCACATCCTAATTCCTTAAATTTGTGAATATGTTATTTTACATGCAAAAGGGGAATTAAGGTTTCAGACTGAATTGATATTGCTAAACTTATCTTAAAATAGGAATGTGATCCCAGATTATTGAGTCAATCCGATGTAATCACAAGGGTCTTTAAAAGTGAAAGAGGGAAACAGAAAAGAAGGTCACCATGTTGTGATGTGAAAGGGCTCCACTCACTGTTGCTGGCCTGGAAGATGGAGGAAAGGGGCCATGAGCCAAGGAACGTGGGTGACTCTTACTAGCTGGAAAAGGCAAGAAGACAGATGTTCCCCTGAAGGCTCCAGAAAGGAACACAGCCCTTAACTACCTTAATTTTGGTCGAGGAAGACCTCTAACCTACTAAAGTGTAAGATAATAAATTTGTGCTGTTTTAAGTCACTAAGTTTGCGGTCATTTGTTACAGTAGCCATGAGACAACAATACAACCATTTAAAAATGTAAAAACCCTTCTCAGCTTGCAGGCCATAGGAAACCAGATGGTGGGCTATATTTGGCACATGGGCCATAGTTTGCTGACCCCTGGTATAGGCTCTTGAACCAACTGCCTGGGATGAAATCTCAATTCTGCCACTTACTAACTGTAATCTCTGGTAGGCAACTCAACCTCTTTGTGTCTTATTTCCTCATTTGCAAAGTGATGATAGTAACAGTACTTGCATCACAGGAATGTGATAAGGATTAAATGAAATCATGTAAAGTGTTTAAAATACCACCTACCCCACAGGAAGCACTCAGTAATTACTATTATAGTAACAATGGTGGTGAGGGGGGACACAGCTCTACATGAAGATGTTCCCCTTATCTCAGCTTTACCTGGAATATAGTCTCTAACACCCAGAAGTAATACTTCAGTGTTCTGTAGGGGTGAGGGAAGAAGAGGGAAGAACGGTGATATGGTTGCACACGATAGAGAAGGGAACGGCAGGATAAGTCCATTTGTCGTTTACTGGCTGCTCCCGCCACTGCTGAGGTTTCTACTTTCTCTCGTTGGCTAAGTCAGTTACCATTCATGCATCTGGTTTCCAGCTTCCAGAAGTGTCATGAGTTCTCTTTTCTGCTGTCATCTCCCCTCTAATGCTCTTCATCCATGCTTTTAAAAATGCTTTTTCTGTCATTTTAGTGGGGTCAGGAGGGAGCAGAGCTGAATGTGTTTAATTTTTCCTGTTTAACTGCAAGTCTTAAAATGCAATTGCTCTATTATTGCTAACTTCAAAAAACAAGGACAGTAATCACTTATATTTAAAAGAAAATCTTCTGGGGCGCCTGGGTGGCTCAGTCATTAAGTGTCTGCCTTCGGCTCAGGTCATGATCCCGGGGTCCTGGGATCAAGCCCCGCATCGGGCTCCCTGCTCCACGGGAAGCCTGCTTCTCCCTCTCCCACTCCCCCTGCTTGTGTTCCCTCTCTGGCTTTCTCTCTCTCTGTCAAATAAATAAAATCTTTAAAAAAAAAGAAAGAAAGAAAATCTTGTAACCTAACTTTTTCAAAAGCCAGTATTTTCTCATTTAAAAAATGTTGTTTCCAACAGTATACAACATTTTCTAAAAGCATTATAAGTAAAACTTTAAAGCTTTCATTAAAATAATTGACAAATTAGAACTTAACTTCAAGGCCTGCAAGTAATTTTGCACAGTTTTGATGATTATTTGTGCTGTGAGTCAATGACATACCTCTGTGAAAAGTAAACTTCGAAAAATATGTGTGTTTAAAACACTACAGAACAATCTGTATGTCACATGTTTTCTCCTGAGTGTTTATTTAAAAAGGTAATTTTAGTTCATACATCTACTCAGGCACACTAACCAGTGGGTACATAACATTCTCATTAATTGATGGTGACTGTATTTTCATACACTGAATGATGGCTATAACAGGGATCTACATTCTCATCTTTCTAAGCCACACCTTTAGTCACCAAGAAATCTGTGAAACGTACGACACTTTCACAATCTGAGTTCAATAGCATCCTGAGATCTAACTTTACCAGTCTACAAAAACTGTAAGCTGACTAGGGGCTAAAGAGAAAAAGGAGGAAGAAGACCAATAGCTATTGAGAACCTGTTATGTGCAAGTCCCATTCTGGGTACTTTTAATATATTACCTAACATATTCCTCAAAATAATCTGACAAGATGGGGATCATGCCCTCATTTCCTGAATAAGGAAAATGACATATAGAATACTCAAGAAACCCAGGACTGATAGACAGAAAGCCCTGAGTAATGTATAATGTGATTTATGTCTCAGGTGTCATTTACAAACTGTGCCATAGAAGTATGCAATTGGTATTTAGCTGTCCATATTTTCTAGACTCCCAATATTAGGCCTAATGAAGAGAAAAAATCTATATTTGAATTTTTAACAATGCTCTTTATATATTTTTTTCATAGAAACAGCATGTTTTCTCAAAGGAAGATACCAGAAAATTTTTTCTAAACAATTTGCTTTATAAATTGTTTAATAATACCATTTTCCCCTCTATAATGTACTTTGCTCCCCCATATAGTCAATATCTTGCCGCTTTAACTTGAACTCATATTGGCTAAACGCTTTGAATCACTGTTAAATGACCGACCTTCATGTAAAGAAGGGAGAAGACACCTGGAGGAGGGCATGAACCCGGACTTGCTTGCAAGCACAGTGTTGGCCACTGGAAGTCATGTTTAACTCATGAAAGCCTTTTAATGACATCACTATGAGAAAGATAAAGGACATTCAAGAGTACAGAGAAATCAAATCTCAAAAAGCTCTCCATGCATTATTCCCAAGGTTGATAGCTAAAGCGGTATGTCACAAAAATTAAAACACAAGACTAAAAGCAACTGGGCACCTGGGTGGCTCAGTTGGTTA
Organism: Neomonachus schauinslandi; assembly: GCF_002201575.2. NCBI lineage: Eukaryota > Metazoa > Chordata > Mammalia > Carnivora > Phocidae > Neomonachus > Neomonachus schauinslandi. The sequence goes on from NC_058409.1 coordinate 121,631,207, forward strand.
AGCGACTGCCTTCGGCTCAGGTCATGATCCTGGAGTCCCTGGATCGAGTTCCGCATCGGGCTCCCTGCTCGGCAGGGAGCCTGCTTCTGCCTCTGACCCTCCCCCCTCTCATGTGCTCTCTCTCTCTCTCATTGTCTCTGTCTCAAATAAATAAATAAAATCTTTAAAAAAAAAAAAAAGACTAAAAGCAACTGTTTTGGGCTGAAATAGTTTCAAAGGGAAATTTTTTAATGAAATTTGACTTATTCACATTTGTAGATGATAATAAATGATAAATAACTGTGTAATGAAATGTTTTCCAAAGCAAAGTTATGGGACATTAAAACTGCACAACAAATGACAAATTTGTCACAAAACAAGATTGGAAATAAGGACAAAATACTATATGCTAAAAATATTTCAAAGTATTATTCTTTTTAAAATCTCCAAAATCTGCAATATCAACGGGTTAACACTCTATTTAAGGGAAGTCTGGAATGTTCTAATTGTACAAATGAGAAAGATGAGGTAAATATTAAGAAAGCTCCTTCATAAAATTCATCCTTCTCACTAATACTCTCTGTTAGTATATGTACTTAGAGATAATTCTGATACTCCATGCGAGTAAATAGTGTTTTTTTCCTTAGTGGCTATGAGAGCTTCATAAGAATGTCCAAAAAGCAGGGGGAGAAAAAAAACTATCCATAAAAAAATTACTACAGAATGTAGCTAACCAATAGTATGAGAATTTGGCCTGAACTTGGTTTACATGACGTGTGAAAGAAGAAGGATCAAAGCTGTATTATGGAAATTTAATAGAAAATACCACGAAAAGCAAATCTTTAAATCTCAAAAACACTCCATAAAATACAGGCACAGCAGATAGTGACCAATAGTGAGGAATGATTTCTGTGAGACTTTAAGCAACTTAAAGGTACCCAGGGACTCAAGTGCCACCCCTCCCACAAAACATTCTTTCTATTCTGCTTTATTTTCCTTGTGGCACTTGCCATTATCTGAAATTAGCTTGATGGTGATTTTAAAAGAAAAGATTCAAAACATTCTGAGCAGTAACAATCTCAAAAGAGCCTTTCAATGTGACTACTTTGACACGGAATAGCCCTTGTTAGGTTGGTTAGTCAAATAACAGCATTATTACTCTGTAATCCCAACTGATCCCATTGGTTATCTAAATTCCATACCTCTCAGAGGTCTTGACTCTGACTACCTACCTTGACCCTCTAAGCCTTCCCTAACTGTTCCATATTCTGGGCACTATACAAGGTAGCATCTGATTATACATTATCTTACAGATGGTTCTCTTTTTTACAAACTACTTAATGGGTTTAAAATTCTTTTGTCTCATTCTTAGTGAGGTGGTAGGTGTTCCAAAGTATCAGGTGAAATGTTCCTAGCTAGCTAGCTAGCTAGAGATACAGAGATATGGAGAAAAGTACAGAAGAATACATACCAGGTAATTTACAAGCATTATGGGGTAGAGAGAGAATAATGAGAGCAAAGAAGTTTCAATAAAAATAAATTTTTTGGGAAGTGTATCTTTCACGTCTGTAAAATTATGATCCCATTTAAATAAAGAAATTAGAGCTCTACCTATTCACTTACAAGTACAAAAAGCAAACTGCAAATTCTCTCCCTATATAAAAACAAAACCTTTTAATATATGTTTATACACACAAATAAAGGGAAAGGTGAAAAAGGACATAAATCAACCTAAGCTTAACATGGGTTATCTGACAGTGACTGGAGACATTTAAAGATCTGTAGTGCACTGGATCTAAGCTACTACTGGTGACTTTATTTCCCATAGTCTCTCTCCTTTACACCTGTTCTCTTACACACTGGGGGGCTTCATTTGCCCAGAAACTTATCTCCCAACGTCATTACTAGTTCTTGCCTGAACCCTTCTCTGATCCATACCAACCATTCTCTAGGATGGCTGATAGTATGGGCACTGATCAGCCACTGAGCTGGAGAAATGTCTCTGCAATATCTCTTAGGCTTGAAGTTTTCCTGATAGGTGGTTGTAGTATGTGGTCATTTTCCTAAAAGGCACAGCCCCAGAATCTGGGCAGGGAATGCAGGCAAAAGGAGAAGTAAGAGGCAGTCAGGTGGAGAGCAGGTCAAGCTGCTGCTGACAGTACGCTACTGCCAAATAAAACAACTTCAAATAGTATTCCTTCCCATCACCTGTGTCTATGGAAGGCAAAAATAAATAAATAAATATGAGACAGATTCCTGCCAAAATCTTAGTTTATAAATAGTGATTGCAATACAAGTAAATACAGCATGTTCTTTTAGTAAAGGGTCTAGCATATTGTAGAATCTTAATAGATATTAAAGAACAGCAACACTGCTTTGAAAAAAAAAAAAAATGTCCAAAGAATTTGCTATGTGTTTTTATACAAAGAGAAGTCATTAGATATTCAGGGGCACCTAGGTGGCTCAGTTGTTAAGCATCTGTCTTTGGCTCCCAGGGTCATGGGATCGAGCCCCGCATCGGGCTCCCTGCTCAGCAGGAAGCCTGCTTCTCCCTCTCCCACTCCCCCTGCTTGCATTTCCTCTCTCGCTGTCTCTCTCTGTCAAATAAATAAATAAAATCTTTAAAAAAAAAAAAAAGATATTCATGAGACCATATAACATTGGAATATTTTAAAAGTCAGAAATTAGACTTGAGAGCCATGAAAATAGCTTTTAAAAATCTACCTGTGTTAATACAGATTGTATATTTATACATCATTAAGGATATACCAAAAATAGGGGTGCCTGGGTGGCTCAGTCATTAAGCGTCTGCCTTCGGCTCAGGTCATGATCCCAGGTCCTGGGATCGAGCCCTGTGTCGGGCTCCCTGCTCGGTGGGGAGCCTGCTTCTCCCTCTCCCACTCCCCCTGCTTGTGTTCCCTCTCTCGCTGTGTCTCTCTCTGTCAAATAAATAAATAAAATCTAAAAAAAAAAAGGATATACCAAAAATTACCTCAGTCTATTTCTCCCCTATCCCTTCTCTATCTCTATTTCATTGTGGTTTCATATAAATAGAAGAGTTTTTTTATGTTGCTATTTTTAAATGTCTTCCCAGAAATAAACTGACAACCTTATTTTGTTACCTTTCCAGAATACATTCATTCATTCATTCAACAAATCATTATTGAAGATCTGCAGTACAACAGGTATTGTTCTTTGCTCTGTGAATAGAGCAGGGAACAAAATAGACAATAATCCTTTCCCTGTGGAGCCAATATCCTACTGGAGGTAAATAGCCAATAAATCAGTATGTAAAATATATAGTAGAGTATGTCAGATACTGATCAGCATGATGGAAGAAAATAAGAAGGATAGAGAATGCCACTGGTGGGGAGAAGGCTGCAATTTTAAATGTAGGGTGAAGTCAGGGAGACCTTGCTGAGAAGAGAAAATGTGAGCAAACGACTAAAAGATGTGAGGGGGGAAAGCCATATGAACATGTAAGAGAAGCATGTTGCAGGCTGAGAGGACTTCTGCATACATCGAACCCGAGTCAGGGTGCACGCTGTTACCTCTCCAATGTCACCTCCCACCATTTTGCACCTCCCTCACCTACTCCAACCACACACTAGCTTTCTTGCCACTGCTCAGCTATATGCTGGTGAATGGGGGCTGAGGGACCAAGGAGGCAATGCAGACCTGTAGAAGCTCCTCTGAAAAGCTCTTCTCTCAAATTGACAGGCCATCATCACATGACTGAAAGGGACGCTGGGCAAACAAACACTCCTCTTGAGCAGCACTTTCCAACAGAACTCACTGCAATAACGGGAATGTTCTTTACCTGTGCTGTTCGGTAAGGAGCACAGAACCAGACACATGTGGCTATTTGGTACTTGAAAAGTGCCATGTGACTAAGGAACTGAAATTTTCATCGTAAATTTTAACAGTCAAATGTGGCTACTGGCTACCATACTGGCCAACATAATTCTAGAGTAGAGGTAGGTCTTAAGAACACAGGAATTTATCACTAATAGACACCTTACTTCTAAAAAAGAAATATTTCATTTAATTTGCTAAATTCTCTAATGAGAATTCTATGCTTAAGTAGGGCACTTATGATAGTTTTACTTAATTGTCACAAAACACACACGTGTTAATTACTACTTACCATGTAATTCTCTCGCTACTGCATGGAAAAACTACTGCTATTAGGCTTTTTTATCTCAGCTTTAGTGTATCCCTGCAGATAATTTATTATTGCTGAAGCAGTAATTAAGAAATTTTGTAAAATTCTGTTCTTAAATCAAGCTGTATTTCCTGCAAGCTTTTTCTTCTCAATCTGATTTGTCTTTAGCTGACTATATTTACATGCAAATGTAAAAATATGAATAAATATAACAAACAGGATGTGGTATAATAAGCTATAACTTCATGTACTATTAAATTCTAACAAAACAGAACCAAAGACTATAATTAGGCAAAAGAGCTTAAAAGATTTTTTGGAGGGGAGGGGTAAATTGACATTTAAACAGCTTTATTTTTTTACAAAAATGGAAATAGAAGATAGTCATTATTTTAGGAGATATGCAAAGCCAATCTTTAAAAACTATACTCAACTTTATAAGAATATGTAGGTTCTAAGAAAAAGGCACCCACATATGCACTATACGAAACACATCACTATCAAAGCTACACAAGGAAACTTCATGACTCAGAGTCTTTATGCTTAATCCAACAGCACCCAGAGACGATGAAAGCCAGTTACTAAAAAATTTATTGCTTGGTTAAAACTCAGTTTACAATTCAAAGGATTTTTAAAATCTCTGTGCTGTTATGAAGCTTTATGGGGTTTACAATGGAAATGAAAACAGAAATAAAAAGATCTGACAAACAGAAAATGCCAAAGATATTTCCAGCATTATCAACATGGATTCTTTTTTTCCCTATCATTATTTTTTCCCTTATTCCAAGACAAATGATTTTAACCCATCTGCCTAAAAAGACAACTATGTCTCCTAGGGTCCCTTTCAAAATGTAAATGCCTGATGGGCAATTTTATTTGAAAGAATATTATTTTTATAATTTTTAAAAAGAACTAGAATATAAACTCCAAATGGCAGGACTTTTTTATAATCTGCAGTATTCCCAGTGCCTACAATAGTGCCTGCCATCTAGTAGAGGTACTTAATAAATTCTAACAAATTACTAAATTAATCATTTATCAGAATCTTTTATTAAAATAAAGATAACCAAATAGTATTATAACAGTGCAGATTTTCATTTTAACATTGGTAATATAGAATCATTCCACTTATCAAAAAGTCTTGTTATACCATCTCTACATAGAACAAAACCCTTTCTAAAGCTTATTGGTAATTCTCAGAATTAGCCAAAGACTTTCATATTTATTATTTTGCATAATTATTTACATAGAATTCTGTGATTCCTTCCAATTCAAAAATTTATTTATTCTAATAATGACCTAAAACTGTAAAATAAAATCTGAAACCTACTCAAATGGAACATCATGGAATGTTAAAACAAAATATTATTTAAATTACTACAAAAATAACTGGAAAACAACCAATGGACCATCCTAGACATTTCATGGTTTTCTTAAATCTTTTAAAGGATATTTTCTAGTACTCTGCTTAGTCTTGTTTTACACTACTATCTATCAAATCCTTTGCTTTCAAAATCAAGTACACTGAGACACCAAATAATAAAACTGCCCTATGCTTTTTAAATTTTATACCAAAAGATCTACTTTATTTAAAAAAAAAAAAATCTAATACGCATTGGAAAATACTGAGCTGGAATGTTGCTGAAATGCTGTTTACTGCAAATGTCCCAATGTTTTATCAACTAACACTGAAGTTTAAGTTAGGGCTAAACTCAGGAAACTGACCTTCATAATATTTTAACATGATGTTTGTCTTTATAAGGTGGTTTTCTTCTAAGAAAAGCGGACTTAAATGTCTTAGACTTACAGTCAAATTTCGGTCCCAGATCTGTATGCTTCCATTCTGGCAGGCAGCTGCTATGAGGTTTCCATCTCTACTATATGTGCACGTGGTGGGAATTACTTTTTTGCCCTGCATTGTCCGTGGTTTAAACACACTTCTTTGCTTCCTTGGATTTTCAACTTCCCACGTCCTCACAGTCCTAAAAACAATAAAGAAATTTTCATTTACAAAAAAGAGAGGAGTTTAAAACTCAGAAGAGCTCATAAAAACTGCTTTACCTCTTAAGCATATAAATCTAAAAATTATTTTAAAATAAAATGTGTCCTGTAAAACATTCTCCATTTATAAATGAAGTTACTCACTGCAATAAAGTGAACCATATGAATCATGTTGTCTTCAAATCAAACAGCAAGTAGCAAATTCTACTTCAAATCTATCAGTTTTAAGTTCTGACCCTCTACAACAGTGGCCTCTAAACAATTCTGACTATACACTCTGATCAGTAAAACTGTTGAATATAAACCTCCTATACACACACATTAATTTCTAAATTACTTACATGTGTTAATGTACTGTTATATAATACACACCAGAAAACACACTGAAAAAAATAAGTCACTAGAGAATGATGTCCCACTCTACGGCCAAGGCAAAGATCTCATGCCTCTAGGGGAGAAGCAGAAACAAAATTGTCTGCTCCTGAGTTTTCAACAAGTAACAAGAAACAGCAGTCTAGGGCTGGGGGAGACACGGAGTACCCTCCTGCTCACAGTCCCAGGCAAAGGAGCACTGCCACTAAGGAAAGCTAAAATAAGATCCTTAGGACCCGGGGCGGGGAGTGGGGTGGGGGACCAGAAAACCAAAGATGAGTTCAACAAATTAAATTCTTGGCAGAAACTAACCAAGCCAAAGCACTATGGAACGACATCTCTAAAGTTCTAAAAGAAAAAAAAATGTCAATCTAATATTCTATAGGCGGCAAAAATATATTTCAAAAATACGGTAAAGATTTTTTCAGATGAATGAAAGCTGAGATAATTCATTTCCTTCAGACATGTACTGAAAGCAATGTTAAAGGAAATTCTTTAAGAAGGACAAATATGATACAAATGGAAATCTGAATCTACACAAAGAAATGAAGAGTGCCACAAATGGTAAAAATGAAGATAAAGTTAAAAGACATTTTAAAAAATGTTTAAATCTCTTTAAAAGATAAATGGCTGAAGTAAAACAATGTATTGTTAAGATTTATAGCATACGTTCAAGTAAAATGTATGTCAACAATAGCACAAAGGTTGGGAGGAAGACATGGAAGTATAGTTTTATACCATACTTGAAATGGTATAGTATTATTTGAAGAGAGATTTTGATACATTAAAGATATATGTTACAAACCCTAGAGCAATTGCTAACATATTTTTTTTTTAAAGATTTTTATTTATTTATTTGACAGAGAGAGAGATAGCGAGAGCAGGAATACAAGCAGCGGGAGTGGGAGAGGGAGAGCAGGCTTCCCGCCGAGCGGGGAGCCCGATGCGGGGCTCGATCCCAGGACCCTGGGACCATAACCCGAGCTGAAGGCAGACGCTTAATGACTGAGCCACCCAGGTGCCCCGCTAACATATTTTTATAATAAATATGTAATAACAGAGATAAAATGGAAATGAAATAAAAACAGGAAGGGATAATAAAGAAGAACTAAGGGATAAACATAAAACAAACAGCAACATGGTGGGTTTAAATCCAATCTCATAAAAAATTACATTAATTAGAAATGACCTAAAAACTTTTAATTAAAAGGCAAAGATTGTCGGGGTGCCTGGGTGGCTCAGTCATTAAGCGTCTGCCTTCGGCTCAGGTCATGATCCCAGGGTCCTGGGATGGAGCCCCGCATCAGGCTCCCCGCACCGCGGGAGGCCTGCTTCTCCCTCTCCCACTTCCTCTGCTTATGTTCCCTCTCTGGCTGTGTCTCTCTCTGTCAAATAAATAAATAAAATCTTAAAAAAAAAAAAAAGGCAAAGATTGTCTGATGGGATTAGGTAAAAGCAAGACCCAGCAGATTCTGTCTTTTAAAAAGACACAAAAAATGGGGGCATCTAGGTGGCTCAGTCAGTTAAGCATCCAACTCTCGGTTTCCACTCAGGTCATGATATCAGGGTCCTGGGATCAAGCCCATGACGGGCTCCATGCTCAGTGCGGAGTTTGCTTGGCCCTCTCCCTCCTCCTCTACTCCTCTCCCCAGCTCACATAAATGCATGCTTTCTCTCTCTCTCTCTCAAATAAATAAGTTTACCATACATTACATCATTAGTTTTTGATGTAGTGTTCCATGATTCATTGTGTGGGTATAATGTATGGTGATTAACATAACATACTAAAAGAAAAAACAACAACAAAACAAAACAAAAAATAATAAATAAATTTAGAAAATAAAAATAAAATAAATAAAATCTTTTTTAAAAAATATACACAAACGTTTAAATATAAAGACTTAGATAGATTAACAGTAAAAAGATGGGGGGGGGGAATGTGCCAGGTGACCATAATCAAAAGAAAGCTGGAGTAACCAACCATATTAATGTCCAACAAAGTGGACTTCAGAACAAGGAATAAAACTAGAGACAAAGAGCAAACTTTCATAATGCTAAAAAGTCAATTGATCAAGAAGACATAACAATCCTAAATGCATATGCTAATAATAACAGAGCTTCAAAATATGAAAGCAAACTTAAGAGAAATAAAATTAAATATAGCAAATCTATATTTATATTTGTATACTTCAACATTCCTCACTCAGTGACTGATAGAACAAGTAGACCCATCCCTACCCCCCCCAAAAAATCAGTAAGGATACAGAAGTCCTCAAAAACAATACCAAACAAGTTGAGCTAATTGACATTTATATAACACTTCACCCAACCACAACTGAGTGTGCATTCTTTTCAGGTGCACACTGAACATACTCTGGGTCATAAAGCAAATATAAACAAATAAAAATGACCAATTTAGTGAGGTCACAGGATACAGTCAATAATGAATTTTATTTCCATAGACTAGCAACAATTAAATGTTGAAATTATGAAAATAATACCGGGCGCCTGGGTGGCTCAGTTGGTTAAGCGACTGCCTTCGGCTCAGGTCATGATCCTGGAGTCCCTGGATCGAGTCCCGCATCGGACTCCCTGCTCGGCAGGGAGTCTGCTTCTCCCTCTGACCCTCCCCCCTCTCATGTGCTCTCTCTCATTCTCTCTCTCTCAAATAAATAAATAAAATCTTTAAAAAAAAAAAAAGGAAAAAAAGAAAATAATACCATTAATAATGATATGAATAAACATGGAATCTCAAAAGATGTATAGTATCTGTACACTGAAAACCATAAAATATTTCTGAGAGAAATGAAAAAAGATCTACATGTATGAGAAGATACACTATATTATGCTGAGCAAAATAAGTCAATCAGAGAAAGACATGTATCATATGACCTCACTGATATGAGGAATTCTTAATCTCAGGAAACAAACTGAGGGTTGCTGGAGTGGTAGTGGGTGGGATGGGGTGGCTGGGTGATAGACACTGGGGAGGGTATGTGCTATGGTGAGCACTGTGAATTGTGTAAGACTGTTGAATCACAGATCTGTACCTCTGAAACAAATAATACATTATATGTTAAAAAAAAAAAGAAGAAGAAGAAGATAGCAGGAAGGGAAAAATGAAGGGGGGGAATTGGAGTGGGAGACAAACCATGAGAGACTATGGACTCTGAGAAACAAACTGAGGGTTCTAGAGGGGAGGGTTGTGGGGGGATGGGTTAGCCTGGTGATGGGTATTAAAGAGGGCACGTACTGCATGGAGCACTGGGTGTTATACGCAAACAATGAATCATGGAACACTACATCAAAAACTAATGATGTATGGTGATTAACATAACATAATAAAAATAATAATAAATAAATAAAAAAGATACACTGTATTCATGGGTTGGAAAAGTCAGTACTATTAAGATTTCAATTCTCTCCTAATTAATCTTTTGATTCAACACAATTTCAATAAAAGATCCAGCAGAGTTTTTTTGAGATAGAAATTGGGTAAGGTAATTCTAAAACTTATATGTAAATGCAAACAACTTGGACTGCCTATACAATTTTGAAAAAGAACAAAACTAGGGAATTTACTCTACCCAAGTTCCCATATTAGCTTCTAAATCCCACATTATAACACCAATCACGTAAGTTGTAATTACACATATTAACATCTACTCCTTCTACAAAAAGAGCTACTTGAGAGCAAGGGCTCTCTCTCTCTCTATCTTTGTGGGCCTTATCTTTGTATGCACCATCTCTTAAACATAACAGGAACACAACACCTACTTGGTCTTCAACAAATGTTTGTCAAAAAATAAAAAAAAATTCACTGCCTATCTAAGCATTTTAGAAATCAACTTAATTGAGGTATAACTAACATACAATAAATACAATTGATTTTTAAATGTATAGACTTCAGATAGCCAGCATTTTCTGTCAAGTATTTATGATTTATTCCAAATGATTTGGGGATTTTTTTAAATAACTTCTGCCTATTTCCCCCTAAACTCTGAGAACTTACTCAACTGCTTAACATTACCAAACCCTAGTTTTCAGAGCTGTCAAACCCATGCCTGACATAAGATTGCACGGACTGCATTTTAGGAACTACTGGCTAGCAAAATGTAAGTTCAAGTAAGAGTTTAGAAACAGTACATACAGAAACAACAGAAAGGCACCTTGGAATTCCAGAATTTAAAGCAACCCAGTGGGGAGCCAGGAGACTCAGAGTTATAAGATACTCTGACAGATAGATGCCATTAACAGTGTGACAGATACTGGTAGCAGCATAATCCAAGATCCATTCTCCTTTCTTCTCAGTTAAAGTCTGTATTTCCTAGCCTCTCTTGTAGCTAGATGTGATGAAATGTGGAAATAAAGCTTTGACCAATGCAGTATAAATGGAAGGCTATCATAGGATTTTGGGAAGTTCTCAAAAAGAAGGTTGCAGACCCTTCTTCAACCCTTCCTGTTTACTCCATCCTCTGCCAGCAATCTTGATGTGATGCTGGGCTCAAGTAGCATCTTATCAGACCAACAAACTAGAAGGTACCCTGATCCTTGATGACACTACAGCCATAAACCAACTCTGGAGTACCTATGTCTAGACTCCTCTTACTGAAAGATAGATAGATGACAGATAGATAAATCGAAAGAAAGAGGTGGTTGGGAGAGAAGGAGAGGGAGGAAGGAGGAAGGGAGAGAGGAAGGAAGGAAGGAAGGAGGGGAGGAAGGGAGGGAAGAAAAAATTTATTGGGGTATAACATACAATGAAATCATCTGTTTAAATGTACAGTTGTGAGTTTTAAGAAAGGCATAGTTATATCATTCCATAAAGTTTCATTTGTGTTGCCTCTTTGTAGACCACTCCTTCCCTTCCCAGCTTTAACCCTTGGCAACTACTGACCTGTTTTGTATCCCTAAAGTTATGACTTTTCCACTATTATATAATGGGAATAATACTGCATATAGCTTCTGAGTCTGGTTTCTTTAAGTATCTGAGTTTTATATATATCTCATTAGTCCATTCCTTTTTGCTAATGAGTAACATTCCACATATGGATATACTACATTTTGTTTACCCATTTACCAAATAAAGGTTACTGGGCTGTTTCCAGTTTGAGGTGATTATGAATAAATCCACTATAAATATTCATGTGTAGTTTTTTTATTGTTTCTTTGTTTTTGTAAAAATAAGCTTTCATATCTCGGCTAAATAACTAGAAAGGGGATTACTGATCATATGTGAAATAAATGTTCAACTGTATAAGAAACTGCTAAACTTTTCCAAAGAGGCTATTTCATTTTGCATTCCCACCAGCAGCATATGAGAGTTCTAACTACCCCCACAAAAATATGATCAGTTGGTTTTTTTTTTTAAGTCATTCTAATAGGTAGGTTTTGGTATTTTGATTTTAATTTACATTTCCTATATGATTAATAATGTTGGGGATCTTTCCATGTATCTTTGCCATCCATTTCTCTTTTTTGGTGATGTGTCTCTTCAAATTTTTTGCCCATTTCAAATTTTTGTTGTTTATTTCCTTATTATTGTATTTTGAGAGTTCTTTATATATTCTATATACAAGTTCTTTATCAGATATGTGGGATTTTTTTGATGAAATATACTATAATTTATTCATTATTATGTACCAGTTGCTTTGCTAAATTCTTTATATACATATTTTTTGTTTTTTTTATTATGTTGTTAGCCACTGTATAGTACATAATTAGTTCAGATACGTGTTTAGCAAATATTTTCCAAGTCTGTAACTTGCCTTTTTAAATAGTCTTTCAAATAGCAGATGTTTTAGATTTTGATAAAGTCCTTTTATCAAATTTTGTAATACCATATTGAAGAAATCTTTGCCTACCCAAGGTCATAGAAATTCTGTTTTCTTCTAGAAATTTTACTTATTTTTTTAAAAGATTTTATTTATTTATTAGAGAGAGATAGAGCACAAGCAGGGGGAGCAGCAGGCAGAGGGAGAGGGAAAAGCAGGCTGAGCAGAGAGCCCAACGTGGGGCTCGATCCCAGAACCCTGGGATCATGACCTGAGTGGAAACCAAGAGTTCGATGCTTAACCGAATGAGCCACCCAGGCGCCCCTTCTTCTAGAAATTTTATACTTTAAAGTTTTACAACTAAGTAGTTTTACAACTGAGTCTATGATCTATTTAAATTAGTTTTTATATCTGGTACAAAGCTGAGGTTCATTTGGATAGATAGATAGATAGATAGATAGATAGATAGATAGATAGGTAGATAGATAGATAGATAGATAGATATCGACACATAGATAATCTCAATTGTTCCAGCACCATTTATATCTGAGAATTATAAAACCTTACTCCTACTGAATGTATTCTGTATAGCTTACTTGTCTCTTATCTCTATTCACTTTGCTTCCCATAGTTGAGAAATACCTCGTGTGTCTTTTCTTCCTGCCCTTGGCTCAACAACAGTGGAGATAAACTATGATGATTTCTCTTTTTTTATAACTGAACATCTCCAAAAGTCAGATACTACTTTAAAATTTGATATAAAAGGTCCCACACCAGTATAAAATATCATTATCATTATCTGGCTCGTTTAAAGTTCTTCCTCACTAAAAACTGGGATAACAATACAAACAATAAGGGGATTAAATGAGATTAGGGATGTAAATGTGTCTGGGACAGTACTTGGAACACAGTAGGCACTCAATAAATACTAGTTCCTTTCTGCTCTTTCTCTTAGACTATAAATAAAATATTAAAGCTAAAAAAAACCAACAATTAAGTATGGTCCATTTGTTTCAGTGGTATATTAACAGGTTGAGCTAGTTATCAAAAATAACAGAAAGGGAAAACACGCAACTAACCTAGCATATAGATGTGTGAAACATAATTTATATAGCATCTGATACTGACTAATTACACTATGGTTTTATGGCTCTGATTCTCTGAATCTATGCCTAAAAAAAAAAAATGGATGCTAAAGTGCTAGGCCATTAGGTATCTGTCTAAACATTTTACGCTGAAGAACACATATTTTGAAACTTGGAGTGAGATCTGGTCTTGTAAAATTAAAACTGTGCTTCATAAAAAAGATTTAAAAATAGAAGAAGGATCTGCCTGGGCCTTTCTAGACACACAATGAAAACACCAGAAGACAAGAAAAAGACACAGGTGGGGTCATTACATTGCCCCAGGCACAAATGCTTTCTGTCTTAAAATTTTGAGTTCTTTCCAGATACAAGTTCTAAACTTTCTGGCATCAGCTACATAAATGCATCACAGCATTTGGCAGAAATCAAGGGAAGCATTAATTTTGCATGGAAATCACTTAAGAGATCTTGGTTTCTCGAAAGACTACACAAGCAACTTGAGTGATGTAAAAGCCTGAAACTTGCCGGCTCTCTTGGCAAAGTCAACAAGAATGACCTTCTTTTCAAAAATGGCCAAATATGAAAGTATAGAAATTCCAGAAATAGGAAAACTGTTCTAGCTTCTATATAAACCCACAATAATCTTTACAAACACATGTAATTCACATATACACACAGCAATTGCAATAAGAATACAACTGCATTCACAAGAAATATACTTGGTGCTAATGCTTTATACTTACCATTATTAAAGTTAGGCCTTATGAAATCTAGAGTTAGACTAAGGGATAAATGCTACAATAAATAACCACTTACACCCTTACATTTATGGCCAATTGATTTTCAACAAAGATGCCAAAACAATTCAGGGAAAAAGAACTGTTTTGAAAAAGTCATTTCAAAAAATGCTGCTGAGGCAACTGTATATCCTTATGCAAAAAGGTGAATATGGACCTTTACTTCACATCATACAAAAATTAACTCAAAATAGATCATAGACATAAATTTAAAACTCTTAAGACATGACATTAGATTACAAAATGATTTCTTAGATACTACATCAAAAGCACAATAAAAGGGAAAAAAAGGTAAGTTGGATGGCATTAAAAATGTGTGTGCTTCAAAAGATACTATGAATAAAGTTTAAAGAGAAGTCATAGATTTGGAAAAAGTATTTATAAATCATATACCTGACAAGGGACTAGGATCTAGAATATTTAAAGAAACTGGAATCCTCGTCCATTACTGGTAGGAATGTAAAATGGTGGAGTCTTTCCAGAAAACAATTTGGCAGTTTTGTAAAATATTAAACATAGATTTACCACATGACTCAGCAATTCCACTCCTAGGCATCCACAAAAGAGAAGTGAAAACATACCCCCATGCAACAACTTTAACAGGAATGTTCATAGAAGCAATATTCATAACAGCCAAAAACTGGAAACCCAATGTCCATCAATTGATGAATGGATAAACAAAATGTGAAATACAATGGAAAACTATTTAGCAATAAAAAGTACCAAAGTATTGACACATACTACATATGACTATTCCTGAGTCTGCCATAACAAATTACAAACTGGGGCACCTGGGTGGCTCAGTCGTTAAGCGTCTGCCTTCAGCTCAGGCTATGGTCCCAGGGCCCTGGGATCGAGCCCCACATCGGGCTCCCTGCTCGGCAGGAAGCCTGCTTCTCCCTCTCCCACTCCCCCCTGCTTGTGTTCCCTCTCTCGCTGTATCTCTATCAAATAAATAAATAAAATCTTAAAAAAACAAAACAAAAAACAAATTACAAACTAGGTGACTTAAAACAACAAAAATTTATTCTTTCACAGTTTTGACGGCCAGTAGTCCACTCCTTCTGGAAGCTCTAGAGGAGAATTCTTCCTTGCCTCTTCCAGCTTCTCAGGCCTATCAGCATTAGTCCTCTTCAGTGACTTATAACCACACCACTCCAATCTCTCCCTCGATCTTTACATGACCTTCCCCTCTGTGTGTCTTCTATTTTTCTGTCTCATAAGGATACTTGTCATTAGATTTAAGGCCCACCTGGATAATCCAGAATGATCTCATCTTAAGATCCTTAACAATTACATCTCTGACTATACCTTTTCCAAGCAAGGTAACATTCACAGGTTCTAGTAATTTGACATCTTTTTTTGGGGGGGGGGCGCTCCCATTCAACCCACTACATACTATAATATGGATGAACCTAAAAACACATTATGCTAAATGAAAGAAGCTAGATACAACAAGTCATATATATCATACATGAACCCATTTATCTGAAAGCAGATTAGTGGTTGCCTAGGGCTGGGGGTAGGAAAAGGGAAGGACTGAACATGACTTCCTTTTAGGGTAATGAAGATGTTATAAGTTAGGTTGTTGTTATGGCTGCACAACTCTGTAAATATATTAAAAATCATTTAATTTCCCCACCCTCTTCTAGTTTCAGCTAGAATCAGTATAGCTAAGTCCTCATTAAATTCCTAAAATGATCATCAGTAATTAAATATGCCTGAAGACCACTCTAGGAAAACTCAGATGAGAAAGTTGACCAAATGGAATTAAAAGAGACTTTCAATTTAAAATATATACCAATATTTCTTATTAGATAAAATTTACTCCCTAATCTTATAAACCAAATTACTTAATGGAGGAGAAAAACTCATGAAGCACCACCCAGAGAAAAGAAAGAGGAGCTCAACTGGAAAGATCTGGAAAAAATTCCACAGAGGTGTGTATGTTGGGAAGAGTTGAGATTCTGCAAGTGAAATTTGGGTGGATGATGGGGGATCCTAATAACTGATAGAGAAAATGCAAAGATAAGGTGCCTTGCAGAAGCACAGCTATTCTAGGAACAATAAGTAGTTTGCTTTGACAAAAGGATGAGGTACACAGTGGGCATAAGTGGAAGATGAGACTGTCACAGGCACTGGCAATCACAAGATTATAAAGGGTATCCTATGAGACATACTGGGATTAGGGGTTTTATGGTTTAGGAGACTCTGAAGCCACTAAGCAGAGGAGTGACTGAAGTTATTTAACCAGATCTGTGTTTTAGAAAACCACTTGTGTGGCAGTGGGCAAGACTGCTTGGAAGGGACAGGTCTGTACTGTGTAGCTCAGGTGAGAGATGATCTGGGCCTGGGCTAAGACAAAGGGTGTGGAAGGTGTAAAGAAAACTCTGAAGAGGGCTAGGGGGGAGCACTATTCATTCAGTGAGGCAGGGTTATGGAAGGGTGGTATAAAACAGAAAATAATAATATTAAAGGAGGTAAGAGCAAGTTAAAGTTGAAATACTTATGTGACAGCCAGGTGGAGAATCTTGTACAGGACGTGTGAAAGGAACACAATTAGGTGTCATTAGAATGTAGACAGAGATACAACTGTGGGAGCAGGCAGACTCCCATGGAACAGATCCTGAAGGAATAGGCAGCAAAAAGGAAAAGAAGTGAAATAGGAGACAAGAAAGTATGAGAGACAGAGAGGATAGTGTTAGAAAAGCTGAAGGAGGGGCGCCTGGGTGGCTCAGTCATTAAGCGTCTGCCATCAGCTCAGGTCATGATCCCAGGGTCCTGGGATCGGGCCCCACATCGGGCTCCCTGCTCCACGGGAAGCCTGCTTCTCCCTCTCCCACTCCCCCTGCTTGTGTTCCCTCTCTCGCTGTGTCTCTCTCTGTCAAATAAATAAAGAAAATCTTAAAAAAAAAAAAAAAGAAAAAGAAAAGCTGAAGGAGAAAGTTCAAAAGGAAGGTGTGATCAAGAGTGTCAATTCCAAAGAGATACTGAGTAAAACAAGGAGTGAAAAGCCTTCATTAGAATTAACAGGTAAAGGTCATAGATGAGGTCTGCAAGAGAAATTTCAGTAGAATGATGGGGGCAGTCAGAATGCTATGGAAATTAGGAGTGGGAGTGATAAGGAAAAGACAGCTGGTGAAGAGTGCTCCTGCATAATATGCTATTTAAATACAGATAAGAATCAATAAAACCTGGCCAGGAAAAAAAGGAATAGAACTGAGGAAGAGAGGCTGAGGAGACAATACAACATTTCATTTGGCTCCTAAATGAGAAGGGGTTGTGGGGTAGATTTGAGAGAGGGAATTTATGGCTCAAGAAATACCATGAGCAAAGGCCTTGAAAGGAATGGTGCACAGTCTGATTATAGTTACAGTGTGTGTATGAGGGTGAGGTAGGGAAGGGGAGGAGGGTTGCACACATGTCTAGAGATGAGGATGGAAAGCCTAGGACTGCAAACCCAGTTAGGGAGTACACCAATATACTGGAAACTGGGAAACAACAGAGTCAACACCAATAAGGGGTTTAGGATCATGAAGGGCAGGCCTGAACTCCCCTCCTGGGCAAGCGTGGTGCCCCAAAGTCAGCCTGGACTGGTGCTCTAATAACAGGGCTTGATCCGTGGCTGCAAAGTATAGAGCCAAGAAAGTATGAAGTCACTGTCACTGACAAATGTCCCGAACAATGGAGAATGATATCATTAACATAAATGGAGAACTGAAGGGGGCGCCTGGGTGGCTCAGTTGGTTAAGCAACTGCCTTCGGCTCAGGTCATGATCCTGGAGTCCCGGGATCGAGTCCCGCATGGGGCTCCCTGCTCAGAGAGGAGCCTGCTTCTCCCTCTGACCCTCCCCCCTCTCATGTACTCTCTCTCATTCTCGCTCTCTCAAATAAATAAATAAATCTTTAAAAAAAAAAAAATGGAGAACTGAAGACACAAAAAAATGAAATTAAATTAGTAAAGATCCAGAGCTTCTAATAGTATATATTTCTGACCAACCTGAAATGAACATGAAGAGGTCATTGATGGATTCCAACTCTCAGAGAGGGCATTGAGAATAGACAGAAGAATTCTGTAACTTTCCAACTGCATTTCTATGTACTTGATTCAGAAGCAGAAAATTCACATTGAACCCACCTGGGGCATAAAGGTAATCATTCAGTGCTAGTCCAGTAATTAATCACTCGTTTTATAACAAGTATCAAGAAAAGAAATCAAATGTAGATTTGGCCTTAAAATGAGAAGAAAAATGAAGTGTGACTATAATTATAGATGACTGTTTAATTTATGTTAAGAAATAATTACTACCTCTTGTCTGACAATAGCAAGAGAGAGTACAGTGGGTGGAGGTGGAGAATGGAGAGATAGGGAGAAAGAGGAGAGATAGATGTGGTAGTCAGCACAGGATAAAGTAGATATGACAAATCCTACAGAAATCTGCCCCCACCCACCCTTTACCCAACTACTGCCAGGGGACAACAGTATTTCTGGACCAACTTCTCCCTGGACATCAGCAGGTGGAGGCAGGCTTTCCAACAAGCCACTGAAATATGGAGCCATTTTTCTTTATTTTTAAAAATACCTCTGAAATACAATAGATATACAAAGTATTCACTCCACCAACCAAGTTTTAAAGCAGCAGACTGCACATCTGCAAAACAGATTTATGTGCCAAAGAGTGATTCAGTGCAAATTTGAAAATGAGATAAATATTCTTCTTTTGAAAGAGAATGGATGTTTTTTTCCTGACTGAAAAGTTAAACAATGCTTAATCAAGTTGTAGAGTTAAGTAGTGAAGTCAGTTACTTTAGAAGTTTACACTAAAAATAGTGAACCTTTAAAATATCTCTAACAATCTTAACAGAACTCTTGTACTTGGAGGATTATTTCCAGAAATTATGAATGCCAAAAAGTGTTTGATAATTTAGAACACTGAACTAATAGTCTGAATAAAAGCTAAGATTTGGACTAATAACCATGATAGCTCACATTTACATGCTTCAAATGAAGTAAGCACTGTTGTAAGCAGTTTATCATTTAATCCTCACAACTCTATTATGAAGAAACTATTATTATAATCTGTATTTGACAGAGCAAAACAAAGCACAAAAGATTAGTAATAATTTATGTCAATATTCAGAAAAGCAGAATAATTAACTACTGCCTACTAACGTTTCATAGTCTTGTCTACACGAACCCATGAAAACAGGTAAGGTCACAACAATTTTGGATTGATACTGATGGTGCAAGAAATATTTTTGCTTAACAAAGAATACTGTAAAATTTCCATATCTATAAAACTAATGCAAAATAAAGCTGAATATTACCTGTATTTTGCATCCTTTATGAATAAGCAGTGATTTGAAAGTCTCATTATTGTAAAGTATGTTACAGAAATAGAGCACTATTTAACAAAATAAATTCCAACTTTTCTCTTCCAATGAAGATAATCAATGAGAAAACATTTTCAAAGGATAGAAGGGTAAAGGATCCCATTTATTTTATTTTATTTTTTTTTAAGATTTTATTTATTTATTTGACAGAGAGAGAGACACAGCGAGAGAGGGAACACAAGCAGGGGGAGTGGAGGAGGGAGAAGCAGGCTTCCCGCGGAGCAGGGAGCCCGATGCGGGGCTCGATCCCAGGACCCTGGGATCATGACCTGAGCCGAAGGCAGACGCCCAACGACTGAGCCACCCAGGCGCCCCAAGGATCCCATTTATTTTAATTGCTTCAGTGCCCCAACCCTCACTTTCCCATCCACCCCCACCACGGCCTACGACACATCTGTTCATAAGCCAGGCATTTTCCTCCTCAGTAAGCTCTGTCAGACACTCTTAAAAAATATCTTTAGTGGGATAAAATTTTCTACATGTAGAGGAGGAGGAACAGCATGTAGAATGAGCAGCAGCTGACAGACACAGAGTTAAATGGGGAAATAAACAGGGTGAATCCAGGAAAAGTTTTAAAACTCACCACACAGTTTAAAACCTTGCACATAGGCTACGAACTACTAAGATCAACAGAGCAGGGGAAAGCACCCATGTAGCATTTTGCCTTCAGAAATAAGTCATTTAAGAAAATGGTCAAGAAGTGTTACACACAAGGACAGCCCATGCTGAAAACAGAGGTTGAAATTCTGCAAACTCTCCAAATGCTCTCTGGCCGTTATGGCTACATAAAGAGACAAATAAAGAGATGTTCCCTGTCTGGATATTACCATTAAATATACTGATATTCATAAAAGCTAAACACATATTCTGTTTATATTATACCAGCCCACTATGCTAAGGGCTTTTTATCTCATTTTAAACTCAACATTGAAGTAGATACCTTTATCATTCTCATTTCATGCATAAGGTGTGAAAAGTTGTGTAATTTCGCCATGATCACACAGTCACTTAAAGAGTTAGGATTCTAATCCAGGTCAACCTGCTTATTAGTTAATATATAATTAATATCCTTAATTAAAGAATAATTGTGTGTAGACCTCTGGTTGAATAATTATTGTATAAAATTGGACCAGACACTACTAAGTAAACAGAGTATTCCAGGGTTATATGGCTTGATGTCTTGATATAGCAACTTTGAAAAATACGATTTACAATACCGTTAGTCTAATTTCCCTGAAACACTCATTACATGTCTCCCTAAAATATTAAAAGGTTAGGGGCGCCTGGGTGGCTCAGTTGGTTAAGTGTCTATCTCTTAATTTCAGCTCAGGTCATGACCTCAGGGTTGTGAGACTGAGCCCCGTGTTGGGCTCTGCACTGGGCACGGAGCCTGCTTAAGATTCTCTGTCTCCCTCTGCCCCTCCTTCCCTGACTTGCACACATGTGCTCTTTCTTTCTCTCTCAAAAAAAAAAAAAAAAAAAAATTAAAAGGTTTGATTTCATTCTTTGGCTTTCACCCACCCCTACAGTTAATTAGTGGTCAACACAAAACTTAAATTTACTCTAGGAGAAATGAGGACCAGAATACAACTGCAAAAATGACCCATCATATAACTGAAAAGACCATCAAAGGTTAAATATTTTAGTAAGGCAGATACTGCTTTAGTACATTTAAATAAACAAAAGTTTTCATACACTTCCCTCACCAGGAGTTGTCTAAAGTACTGTGAGATCCAGGATTTGGAATCTAATGAAATATCTCCTCCAGTAGGGCGCCAGGGTGGCTCAGTTACTCAAGTGTCTGCCTTCAGCTCAGGTCATGATCCCAGGACCCTGGGATAGAGCCCTACATAGGGCTCCCTGCTCTACAGGGAGTCTGCTTCTCCTTCTGACTCTCCCCCGGACTCCGTTCATGCGCGTGTGGTGTCTCTCTCACTCTCAAATAAAATAAATAAAATCTTAAAGAAAGAAAGAAATACCACCTCTAGTGAAATATCAGTTTATTGCCTTGGAATCTCTGCTACCCAACTGTAGATATACAGATAGTTCTTTGAGGATTTTTTTTTTCTTTTTGAGGGGAGGGGGAGGGGAGGGTACTAAGTTGCCTAAAATAGTATTTATTTGTACTTTTTGCAGAAAATGTCTGTAGTTGCCCCCTAGATCATCAAAGAGATACAACAAAGGTTAAGAATGCAGCTCTAGGTAATCTAAAATTTACACTGGCCCAAGTAAGACCTTCAGAGAACTGACTGTATATTTAGACTGCATTTCTTTGACCAGAGCTCTCTTAGAATGTCTTCTCCTGAATTACATTTCTTGGTGCTTGACTTATATTGTCAGGTGCAACAAAAAAAAGTAACAGGAATACAATACAGAAAAATGATTAAGAGAGAACGATGAAGTCAGATTTGCCTGTTTTTAAATCCTCTCTCCTCACTTACCATGCGTTCTTGTATAAGTCACTTAACCTGTCAGAGCTTCAGCTTCCCAATCTGAAAATAATACTTCACAGAGTTATTTTAAGGAATTGGATGACAAAATATACATAAAAAGCACTTAGTGCAGTGCTTTGCACACAGTATATGACCAATTATTATAAATTTACTAAACGGGCGCCTGGGTGGCTCAGTCATTAAGCGTCTGCCTTCGGCTCAGGTCATGATCCCAGGGTCCTGGGATCGAGCCCCGCATTGGGCTCCCTGTTCAGCGGGAAGCCTGCTTCTCCCTCTCCCACTCCCCCTGCTTGCGTTCCCTCTCTCGCTGTGTCTCTCTCTGTTAAATAAATAAATAAATCTTTTAAAAAATAAAAAAATAAATTTACTACAGTATTTATTGTAAGGATACTGTCTATATCAACCACTGTCCTCTATATGAGGATCTCTAGGAAACAATTTTCTTTTATACACTCTTGAAAGGAAAAGCTCTATGTTTTCATCTTGGGTATCCTGGGACTCTTTTAACTGAGCATGTACACATCTTTGCTCTGGCCACTAGTAAGTTTAGAGCTGAATCTACAACCTAACTTTGTCTACTGGGGAGCAAAACCTTCTGCTAATAATCTTTTATGAACTAACTTTATCCCTTCACCCCTACTTTCCCATGGCCTGGGTGCTGCATTTTTTTATAGTGTTGTGTTACTATTACTATTTTGAGCTTCTTCAAATTCTTTTTTGGGATGAGACAAGATGCATAAAAATAAACAAATTAACAAACCAGCAGAAAAAATAAATAGTGCTGTTTTTGAACCGGTGATAACTTTGGTCAAAAAAAAAAAAAGTCACTTTTCCTAATTCATGGGCATACTGGCTACCAAGTCAGGAGAAAAATTAATTCTTTGGGCTTCCAAAAGTAAAAACTGCCCTATAACAGTTTAGACTCTCAAAGGAAAGCTGAACCAAGAGTCATCAATCAAAAAGCAAAACAAATCCCTGCAATGATTGAGATAGAGATAAATCCCTGCATTTAACACACGAAAAGTGATAAAGTAATGGGGGAATATAGCAATATGCTACTCCTTTGAGGTGAATGCTTACATGTTCTGAAAGTTGAATAACTTCTGGAATTCAATGAGGGATATTTCAAAAAGAAGGTACAAATTCACAGAAATGGGATAAATTGCATCAATTCCTGGGAAAAACAGAAACAAGTTTCCTGGTTTTAGCTTTACCAAACCCACAGCAATGGCAGGTAATATTCAGGCTGACATAAAGGTCTCTTTATTTTCTGACCCAGATGAATGGAAATGTGCCATAGCTGTCGTGTGGTAAGCAGATGAGACACCAAAGGGGCTGAGTGTTGGCCAAAGACAAAGGAGGAAAAAATTCAAAATCTAAGCCAAAGAAGCTTTCCATAACTGCTTGGCAATACAGCGTCTAAATAAACTATCTTAATTTGATGCACATGTGGTGAGTGGAAAATTAAAAACAGGGCAGTAAAAAACAAAAAAATGTAGTGAATTTGTTAAATAGATAAAATTATAAAGCAGTTTCACTATTACACATGTTGACATCCGGATTATTTGAATTCCTACAGATACTTTAATTCCATACCATTAAGAAGTTCTATATTGTCTTGGGCAAACAACAGATAAGATACTAATTTCTGAGATGCAAATGTTTTTACAGTAAGAAAACTACGACCTCTAAAGAATCTATAAGAGAATAATATCCAATAATTTTTAAGTACATTATTGGACAATCTTAAGACAGCAAATTTAAATGGTGTGTTAAGGAAATGAAGAGAAGAAACTTATGAAGACAAAGCAGAGATGATGTTCTAAAGAAAAATGTACTTAATATGTTTGAGGGACTTCTTGTTTGTAAAAGCTGCTGTCTATCATAAAAATTCCATTGTGGGTGCCCAGTCTATTGAAAGCTGTAAGACAGAAAATGATACCATGTTGGATTATGCACAGTAATGAAACAGATAAGAGTTGATAAACTGAAATTCAAATTTTCTTCAGACTATAATCAAATCTCTGACTACTCTAAATGTTTAATTTTTCCAAAATTGTTGTCAGAGTTAGATTTTTTTTTTGGTCTGTTTTCTTTTCTTTGCTCTTCCAGAAGTGAATGCATTTAAAAATTTCCTTCCTTTCTTCTCCCTCTTTTCCTTCCAATCAGTCAAAAAGATAGGCCAAGTAATGCTCTAAGTGCTAGAAATACAGCACTGAATAAAACAAACATGCATTTCCTTGTGAAGCTGTTAGCCTAGTTACATACACTAACTCATTTGTTTGTTCCTTCATTTCAATATCTCTTTGTGGTGTGCCTTCAAGGGACACAGAATTAGGAGAAACACACTAGGAAGTAGAGAAACAATTTAATGGCAAATCAGGTTAAGACTCTGCAAGGAAATTAAAACTTCAAATATGCTATTTAAATGAAAATACAATATGTCGAAGAGACATGGGTCAGATTCAGGTCAGGGCCCACCTGTGGGAACATCTCCTCACTTCTCCAGGCTTAATTTATCACTTTTCTATGTTTCTATAGGGTTGAGTCTATTACACTTCTCGTATAAAAGATGTCATATCACATATTTTACAATGCACATTTTTCTCTCCAATATTAGACTGTGACCTCTATGAGGACAAAGTCCAGTTCTGTACATCTTTGTGTTGCTAGCATTAAGAGCTGTGCTGTGCAAATGAGTTCAAATAAATTTACTAAATTTATGGCCTTTAATTACACACAATGTTGTATCTAAATCATTAAATTTAAAAAACACACACAGGATGGGGAAGAAGGCAGCAGAGTAGGAGTAGGACTCTAGGCTTCCCTCGTCCCATGAATACAACTAGATAACTATCAAATCATCCTAAATACACCAGAAATTGACCTGAAGACTGGCAGAACAAACATCACAAATAAAGGTAGAGAAGAAGCCACACTGAAGAAAGCAGGAAGTGCAGAGAAAGGGTTTGAGAGAGAACCACATGGTGGCCACTGCCGTGGGGAAGGAGTCACAGGCATGGAGAAAGGCAAGAAACAAATTAGGACAAAGCAGAGCACATGGTGAATACGAATCCCTATAGCAACTGGCTTGGAAAGCAAGAGGGCCCAAATGTCATGAGTTCTTGCAACCAATGGGGCTTAAAGCCTGAAGTTTTTTTTCTTTTCTTGTTTTTTGTTCGTTTTATTTATTTTTTAATTTTTATTAATTTTTTCTATAATATTTTTATTTTATTTAAATTCAAGTTAGTTAACATATTGGTTTCAGGAGCAAAATTTACTGATTCATCACTTACATATAACACCCAGTGCTTATCCCAACAAATGTCCTCCTTAATATCCATTATTCATTGAGCCCATCTCCCTACCTACTTCCCCTCCAGCAACCCTCAGCTTGTTCTCTATAGTTCAGAGTCTCTTATGGTTTGCCTCCCTCTCTGTTTTTATCTTATTTTATTTTTTCCTTCCTTTCCCCTATATTCATCTGTTTGGTTTCTTAAATTCCACAAATGAGTGAAATCATATGATACTTGTCTTTCTGACTGACTTATTTCACTTAGCATAAAGCCTGGAGTTTTAAAGGTCAGCGTGCTTGCCTCTGGGAGAGCTCAGAGGGTAGTGGGACTGCTCTTGAAAAAAAGGCAGGCAAAAAGCCTAGGAAGATCAGTGTGGAAACAGTGATCTCAAAAGTATCTGGGCCACACAGTGGGGAGGTTATTTGCTCTCTCAGAGCATGTCCCAGAGAGGCAACATGAAGATGCCCCTGAGAACAAAGGAACTGGCCATTTGCCTCCCCTGCTCCTCAATATAAGCACAGGGCTACCTGCAAGAACCACTGCAGTGCTGACACTTGCTATCTAACTTGCTTACACCAAGCCCCACTCACATACTCCTGTGGAACCACCCCTCCCAGTAACGTTTGCCTCAATCCCAGTGCGGTGGGCTTCTTCCTCCCCAGAAGACAAGCTCAAACCCCTGCCCAGACCACATCTCCCCACGGAGAGTTTTCTGGAGCTTTGGTTCTTATGGAGGTGGCAACAGGTTTCATTTCATAAATAGACCAGAGCACACCTAGTAAAAACATGCCAGGGACTAAATACTGCCCACAACAGGCAAAGACAGTCCCTACAGACACCTGGCCTAAAAGATAAAGTGGCCAGGACAAAACAGCAGAGCACACACAGCACACACTGGGGACACTCTCGGAAACACCAGGCCCTGGGGAACAGCGGACACCACAAGGCAGGGCACTACAGGACTTTCATAAGGGCATTACCCACAAGAAGAGGAGACATAGCTGACTTTCCTAATACACAGAAACAGGCACAGAGGCTTAAAAAAGTGAGAAGACAGAGAAATTCATCCCAAATGAAAAAACAGCACAAGGCCATGGAAAGAGATCTAAGCAAAACAGATAGAAATAACATGCCTGCTGGAGAATTTAAAGTAATGATCATAAGGATACTCACTGGACTTGAGAAAAGAGTGAAAGACATGAAAGAGACCTTTAACACAGCGATAAGGAATAACATAGCAGAGATAAAAGATATAGCAAATGAAGTAAGAAACAACCTCAATGGAAAGAACAACAGGATGGAAGAAGCAGAAGAATTAATTATTGACCTAAAAGACAGTACTCGAAAGTAATCAACCTGAACAAAAAAGAGAAAAAAGAATTATGAAAAACGAGAATGGACTTAGAAAACTCAGTGACTCCAACAAATGTAATGACATTCATATTATAGGAGTCCCAAAAGAAAAAGGAGGCATAAGATTCATTTGAAGAAATAATAGCAGAAAACCTCCCTAATCTGTGGAAAGAAACAGATATCCAGATTGAGGAGGCATAGAGAACTCCCAGCAAAATCAAAATAAGCGGACCCACACCAAGACATATTAAAATTAAATTGGCAAAATATACTGAAAAAGAAAAAAACTTTAAAGCAGCAAGAAAAAAGAAGACAGTAACTTACAAGGGAAAACCCATAAGGCTAGCAGGAAATATTTCAGCAGAAACTCTTCAAGTCAGAAAAGAGTGGCATGATCTATTCAAAGTGCTGCATGGGAAAAACTGCAGCCAAAAGTACTCTCTCCAGCAAGGCTATCAGGATAGAAGGAGAGATAAAGGGTTTTCCAGACAAATAAAAACTAAACAGGGAGAAGAGGAGTAAAGAATGGATTCAAACTTAAATGACCATCAACTTAATATAGTCTGCTATTTGCCCAGATGTTATATACAAACCTAATGGTAACCATATATCAAAAACCATTAATAAATATGCAAAGAATAAAGAGAAAGAAATCAAAATATATTACTAAAGAATTAAATCAGGAAGCCATGAAAGAGGGAAAGACAAAAAAGGATCTGAGAAACTCATCAAAAACAACCACAAAATAAATAATAAAATTGCACTAAATAATATCTATTAATAATTACTTTGAGGGGTGCCTGGGTGGCTCAGCCTTTAAGTGGCTGCCTTCGGCTCAGGTCATGATCCCAGGGTCTGGGATCGAGCCCAGCATCGGGCTCCCTGCTCCGTGGGAAGCCTGCTTCTCCCTCTCCCACTCCCCCTGCTTGTGTTCCCTCTCTCTCTCTCTGTCTCTCCCTGTCAAATAAATAAAAATCTTTAAAAAAAAAAAATTACTTTGAATGTAAATGGACTAAACACTCCAAAGACATAGAGTGACAAAATGGATTTAAAAAAAGACAAAAAAAAACCCACAACCCATCCCTATGCTGCCTGTAAGGCACTCACTTTAGACCTAAAGACACAGCAGATAGAAAGTGAGGGGATGGAGAAACACCTATCATGCAAATTGATGCCAAAAGAAAGCTGGAAGAAATAGTTATATCAGACTAAACAGACTCCAAAACAAAAATGGTAACAAGAGACAAAGAAGGGGGCACCTGGGTGGCTCAGTCAGTTAAACGTCTGCCTTCAGCTCAGGTCATGATCCCAGGGTCCTGGGGTGGAGTCCTGCATCAGGCACCTTCCTCGGCAGGGAGCCTGCTTCTCCCTCTGCCTTGCCCCTCCCCCTGCTTGTGCTCTCTCTCACTCAAAATAAATAAATAAAATCTTAAAAAAAAGAAACCTCCCAACAAACAAAAGTTTAGTACAAGATGGCTTCACAGGCGAATTCTTCCAAACATTTAAAGGAGAGTTAACATTTATTCTTCTCAAACTATCCCAAAAATTAGAAAAGGAAGGTAAACTCCCAAACTCATTCTATGAGGCCAGCATTACTCTGATACACAAACCAGATAAAGACACCGCTAAAAAATAGAACTACAGGTTCATATCCCTGATGAACAAAGATCCAAAAATTCTCAACAAAACACTAGCAAACCAAATCCAACAATACATTAAAAAAAAAAAAAAAAAAGAGCATTTACCATGATCAAGTGGGATTTATTTCTGGGATGCAAGGGTGATTCAATATTCACAAATCAATCAACATGATACATCACATCAATAAGAGAAAGGATAAAAACCATATGATCATTTCAATAGACAAAGAAAAAGCATTTGACAAAGTACAACACCCATTCATGATAAAAACCCTAAACAAAGTTCGATTAGAGTGAACATACCTCAACATAATAAAGGTCATATATGAAAAACCCAAAGCTAACATCATCCTTAAAGGGAAAAAACTGAGAGCTTTCTGTGTAAGTTCAGGAACAAGACAAGGATGTCCACTCTCATCACTTTTGTTCAACATAGGACTGGAAGTCCTAGCCACAGCAATCAGATTTAAAAAAAGGAAAGAAATGGCATCCAAATTGGTAGGGAAGAAGTAAAACTTGCATTATTTACAGATGACATGATACTATATATGGGAAACATTAAAGCCTCATCAAAAATCTTCTAGAACTGATAAACGAATTCAGTAAAGTCCTAGGATATAAAATCAATGTAAAGAAATCCGCTGCATTTCTATAAACGAAAAATGAAGCAGCAGAAAGTGAAATTAAGAAAACAATCCCATTTACAATTCCACCAAAAATAAGATACCTAGAAATGAACCTAACCAAAGAGATGAAAGACCTGTACTCTGAAAACTGTAACTCTGATGAAAGAAACTGAAAATGATGCAAAGAAATAGACATTCCATGTTCATGGGTTAGAAGAACATATATTGTTAAAATGTCAAGACTACCCAAAGCAATCTACACATTTAATGTAATCCCTGTCAAAATACCAAGAGCATTTCTCACAGAATTAGAATAAACAATCCTAACATTTGTATGGAACAACAAAAGACCCCCAAATTGTCAAAGCAATCTTGAAAAAGAAAAGCAAAGCTGGAGGCATCAAGATTCTAGACTTCAAGCTACTACAAAGCTGTAGTCATCAAAACACTATGGCACTGGCACAAAATAGACACATAGATCAATAGAACAGAATAGAAAACCCAGAAATAAACCCACAAATATATGATCAATTAATCTTCAACAAAGCAGGAAAGAATATCCAAAGAGAAAAAGTCTCTTCAACAAATGGGGTTGGGAAAACCGGACAGTTATGTGCAAAACAAAGACACTGAGCCACTTTCTTACACCACACACAAAAATAAATTCAAAATGGATTAAAGAACTAAATGTGGAGGAGCAAGATGGCGGAGGAGTAGGAGCCTAAATTTTGTCAGGTCCCAGGAATCCAGCTAGATAGGTATCAAACCATTCTCAACATCTACGAACTCAAAAGGAGATTGAAGAAAAGAATAGCAGCAACTCTCTGAAGAGAAAAGCGACCACTTTCTGGAAGACAGGATGTGCGGAGAAGTGAATACAAGGCGATATTTGGGAAGATAGACCGAGGGGGGGAAGACTCCATCAGCCACTCCTGGCAAGTGACAGAGCAGCATAGCACAAAATCAGAACTTTTAAAAGTCAGCTCCACTGAGGGACATCGCTCCAGTGGCTAAGCGGGGGGCGGGGGGTACCCTCGCTGGACATTGTGGTCTCAGGACCCTCAGGGTCACAGAAAGACCAGGGATGCCTGAGTGCAGCAGAGCTCCCAGGTATCGGAGCAGGGAAGCCAGCTGCAGAGAGGGACCCGAGGAACGGGCTCTCAGCTCAGGGTTGCCATAAACTGTGATCCAAAACACAGTTGGGACACTGCTCTTCCAGCAGGGACCCAACAAGCGGCAGATCCAGGGAGACTCCCCTTCCTGCCCCGGGAGAAGCCGCAGGGGAGCGCACCGCAGAAATCTGCTGGGTTTGGAGACTCCACACGGGGTCGTGTGCCAGAGATAGAAATGCTCAGTCACAGGCTGGGTGAGCAAGGAGTGCGGCCGGAGACCGGGGAGACGGGAGTGATTGACTGCTTTTCTCTGGAGGGGCACTGAGGAGCGGGGCCCCGAGTTCTCGGCTCCTCCAGGGCAGAGATTGGGAGGCCAGCATTTTCACTCTTGTCCTCCAAAGTTGTACGGAAAGCTTGCAGGGAACAAAAGTTCCCGAGAGCAAACCCGAGCAGATTACTTAGCCCGGCCCCAGCAAGGGTGGTGCAATTCCGCCTCTGGCAAAGACATTTGAGAATCACTGCAACAGGCCCCTCCCCCAGAAAATCAGCAAGAACAGCCAGCCAAGACCAAGTTTACCAATCAATGAGAATGGCAGAACTCCAGCACTAGGGGAATACAGCACATAGAATTCATGGCTTTCCCCCCGATGCTTTAGTCTTTCAAAGTTAATTTTTTAAATTTTCTTCTTTTTCTTTTCCTTTTTTTAATTTTTCTTTTTCCCTTTTTCAACCAACATCTTATCAATCCCTTTTTAGAAAATCTTCTTTATTTTTCATTTTCAGAGTCATATTCTATCCCTTCATTGTAGTTAACCTTATTTTTGGTATATATATAAGTTGTTCTCTCTTTAAAATTTTGGGATACAGTTTCTTCTAACAACCAAAAATATACCCTAAATCTCTAGTGTATGGCTTTCTTGTAGTCTCCTGCCTGATCACATTTTCTCCCTTTTTTAAATTTCTCTTCTTTCTTTTTTCAACCAACTTCTTATCAATTCCTTTTATAAAATCTTTTATAATATTCACCTTTACAGTCATATTCCATCCCTATGTATTACCCTTATTTTTGTACATATATAAGTTTTTCTTTCTTTAAAATTTTGGGAGGCACTTTCTTCTAACAGACCAAAATACACCCAAAATCTAGTGTGTAGCACTGATCTATTCACCAGTCTGATCATATTTGATCATATTCTTTGTTTTTCTTTTTCTTTCTTCTTTCTTTCCCTTTCTTTTCCCCCGGTTTCAGGTCTCTTCTGATTTGTTTGGTGAATATTTTTCTGGGGTCGCTGTTACCCTGTTAGCATTTTGTTCTCTCATTCATCTGTTCTCCTCTGGACAAAATGACAAGATGGAAAAAATCACCTCAAAAAAAAAAAGAACAAGAGGCAGTACCGACTACCAGGGACCTAATACGGACATTAGTAAGATGTTGGAACTAGAGTTCAGAATGACGATTTTAAAGATACTAGCTGGGCTTAAAAAAGCATGGAAGATATTAGAGAAACCCCTCCTGGAGAAATAAAGGAACTAAAATCAAAGCAAGTTGAAATCAAAAAGGCTATTAATGAGGTGCGATCAAAAATGGAGGCTCTAACTGCTAGGATAAATGAGGCAGAAGAGAGAATCAGTGATATAGAAGACCAAATGATGGAGAATAAAGAAGCTGAGAAAAAGAGATAAACAACTACTGAATAACAAGGGCAGAATTCGGGAGATAAGTGATACCATAAGACAAAACAATATTGGAATAATTGGGATCCCAGAAGAAGGAGAGAGAGGGGCAGAAGGTATATTGGAGCAAATTATAGCAGAGAACTTCCCTAATTTGGGGAAGGAAACAGGCATCAAAATCCAGGAGACACAGAGAACCCCCCTCAAAATCAATAAAAATAGGTCAACATGCCGAAATCTAATAGTAAAACTTACAAGTCTCAGAGACAAAGAGAAAATCCTGAAAGCAGCTCGGGAGAAGAGGTCTGTAACCTACAATAGTAGAAACATTAGATTGGCAACAGACCTATCCAGAGACCTGGCAGGCCAGAAAGGACTGGCAGGATATATTCAGAGAACTAAATGAGAAAAACATGCAGCCGAGAACACTATACCCAGCTAGGCTGTCATTGAAAATAGAAGGAGAGATAAAAAGCTTCCAGGACAAACAAAACTTAAAGGAATTTGCAAACACAAAACCAGCCCCACAAGAAATATTGAAACGGGTCCTCTAAGCAAAGAGAGAGCCTAAAAGCAACATAGACCAGAAAGGAACAGAGACAATATACAGTAACAGTCACCTTACAGAAAAAAGATTGAATTTAAATCTTTCAAATAGTTACCCTGAATGTAAATTCAAATCTTTCAATAGTTACCCTGAATGTAAATGGGCTAAATGCCCCAATCAAAAGACAGGGTATCAGATTAGATAAAAAAAAACAAGACCCATCGATATGCTGTCTGCAAGAGACTCATTTTAGACCCAAAGACACCTCCAGATTGAAAGTGAGGGGGTGGAAAACCATTTACCATGCTAATGGACATCAAAAGAAAGCTTGGGGGGGGTGGGCCGCCCGGGTGGCTCAGTCGTTAAGGGTCTGCCGTCGGCTCGGTTCATGATCCCAGGGTCCTGGAACCGAGCCCCACATCAGGCTCCCTGCTCTGCTGGAAGCCTGCTTCTCCCTCTTTCACTCCCCCTGCTTGTGTTCCTGCTCTCGCTATCTCTCTGTAAATAAATAAAATCTTTAAAAAAGCAAGCAAGCAAGCAAGCAAGCTGGGGTGGCAATCCTTATATCAGACAAATTAGATTTTAAACCAAAGACTACCATAAGAGATGAGGAAGGGCACAATATCATACTTAAAGTACTTAAAGGGTCCATCCAACAAGAAGATCTAACAATTGTAAGTATCTATGCCCCTAACATGGGAGCAGCCTATTATATTAGCCAATTAATAACAAAAGCAAAGAAACACATCAACAATAATACAATAATAGTAGGGGACTTTAACACCCCCCTCACTGAAATGGACAGATCATCTAAGCAAAAGATCAACAAGGAAATAAAGACTTTACATGACACACTGGACCAAATGGACTTCACAGATATATTCAGAACATTCCATCCCAAAGCAACAGAATACACATTCTTCTCTAGTGCCATGGAACATTCTCCAGAATAGATCACATCCTAGGTCACAAATCAGGTCTCAACCGGTACCAAAAGAGTGGGATCATTCCCTGCATATTTTTGGACCATAATACTTTCAAACTAGAACTCAATCACAAGGGGGAAGTCGGAAAGAACTCAAAATACATGGAGGCTAAAGACCATCCTACTAAAGAATGAATGGCTCAACCAGGAAATTAAAGAAGAATTTAAAAAATTCATGGAAACAAATGAAAATGAAAACACAACTGTTCCAAATCTTTGGGATGCAGCAAAGGCGGTCCTAAGAGGAAAGTATATAGCAATACAAGCCTTTCTCAAGAAACAAGAAAGGTCTCAAATACACAACCTAACCCTACACCTAAAGGAGCTGGAGAAAGAACAGCAGATAAAGCCTAAACCTAGCAGGAGAAGAGAAATAATAAAGATCAGAGCAGAAATCAATGAAATAGAAACCAAAAAAAAGAGTAGAACAGAACAACGAAACTAGGAGCTGGTTCTTTGAAAGACTTATTAATAAGATTGATAAACCCCTGGCCAGACTTATCAAAAAGAAAAGAGAAATGACCCAAATAAATAAAATCATGAATGAAAGAGGAGAGATCACAACCAACATCAAAGAAATACAAACAATTATAAGAACATATTATTAGCAACTATATGCCAGCAAATTAGATAATCTGGAAGAAATGGATGCATTCCTAGACATGCATAAACTACCAAAACTGAACCAGGAAGAAACAGAAAACCTGAACAGACACATAACCACTAAGGAAATTGAAGCAGTCATCAAAAATCTCCCAACAAACAAAGGAGCCCAGGGCCAGATGGCTTCCCAGGGGAATTCTACCAAACATTTAAAGAAGAATTAACACCTATTCTTCTGAAACTGTTCCAAAAAATAGAAATGGAAGGAAAACTTCCAAACTCGTTTTATGAAGCCAGCATTACCTTGATCCCAAAATCAGACAAAGACCCCATCAAAAAGGAGAATTACAGACCAGTATCCCTGACGAACATGGATGCAAACATTCTCACCAAAATACTAGCCAATAGGATGCAACAGTACATTAAAAGGATTATTCACCACGACCAAGTGGGATTTATCCCTGGGCTGCAAGGTTGGTTCAACATCCGCAAATCAATGAATGGGATACAGTACATTAATAAAAGAAAGAACAAGAATCATATGATCCTCTTCATAGATACAGAAAAAGCATTTGACAAAGTACAGCATCCTTTCTTGATTAAAACTCTTCACAGTGGAGGGAGAGAGGGTATATACCTCAATATTATAAAAGCCATCTATGAAAAACCCACAGCGAATATCATTCTCAATGGGGAAAAACTGAGAGCTTTCCCCCTAAGGTCAGGAACACAGCAGGGTTGTCCACTATCACCCTGCTTTTCAACATAGTACAAGAAGTCCTAGCCACAGCAATCAGACAACAAAAAGAAATAAAAGGCATCCAAATCAGCAAAGAAGAAGTCAAACTCTCACTCTTTGCAGATGATATGATACTTTATGTGGAAAACCCAAAAGACTCTACCCCAAAACTGCTAGAACTCATACAGGAATTCAGTAAAGTGGCAGGATATAAAATCAATGCACAGAAATCAGTGGCATTTCTATACACCAACAACAAGACAGAAGAAAGAGAAATTAAGGAGTCGATCCCATTTACAATTGCACCCAAAAAAAACATAAGATACCTAGGAATAAATCTAACCAAAGAGGCAAAGGATCTGTACTCAGAAAACTATAAAATACTCATGAAAGAAATTGAGGAAGACACAAAGAAATGGAAAAATGTTCCATGCTCATGGACTGGAAGAACAAATATTCTGAAGATGTCAATGCCACCTACAGCAATCTACACATTTAATGCAATCCCTATCAAAATACCATCAACTTTTTCAAAGAAATGGAACAAATAATCCTAAAATTTATATGGAACCAGAAAAGACCCCGAATTGCCAGAGGAATGTTGAAAAGAAAAGCAAAGCTGGTGGCATCACAGTTCCAGACTTCAAGCTCTATTACAAAGCTGTCATCAGCAAGACAGTACCATACTGTCTTGGGTATGCGTCACAAAAGCAGACACATAGATCAATGGAACAGAATAGAGAGCCCAGAAATGGACCCTCAACTCTATGGTCAACTAATCTTCCACAAAGCAGGAAAGAATGTCCAATGGAAAAAAGACAGTCTCTTCAACAAATGATGATGGGAAAATTGGATAGCCACATGCAGAAGAATGAAACTGGACCATTTCCTTACAGTACACACAAAAATACACTCAAAATGGATGAAAGACCTAAATGTGAGACAGGAGTCCATCAAAATCCTAAAGGAGAACACAGGCAGCAACCTCTTCGACCTCAGTTTCAGCAACTTCTTCCTAGAAACATCGCCAAAGGCAAGGGAAGCAAGGGCAAAAATGAACTATTGGGACTTCATCAAGATAAAAAGCTTTTGCACAGCAAAGGAAACAGTCAACAAAACCAAAAGACAACCAACCGACAGAATGGGAGAAGATATTTGCAAATGACATATCAGATAAAGGGCTAGTATCCAAAATCTATAAAGAACTTATCAAACTCAACACCCAAAGAACAAAGAATCCAATCAAGAAATGGACAGAAGACATGAACAGACATTTTTCCAAAGAAGACATCCAAATGGCCAACAGACACATGAAAAAGTGCTCAACATCGCTCGGCATCAGGGAAATCCAAATCAAAACCTCAATGAGATACCACCTCATACTAGTCAGAATGGCTAAAATTAACAAGTCAGGAAACCACAGATGTTGGCGGGGATGTGGAGAAAGGAAAACAGTATGGAGGTTCCTCAAAAAATTGAAAATAGAGGTACCATACCACCCAGCAATTGCACTACTGGGTATTTACCCCAAAGATACAAATGTAGGGATCCGAAGGGCTATGTGCACCCTGATGTTTATAGCAGCAGTGTCCACAATAGCCAAACTATGGAAAGAGCCAAGATGTCCATCGACAGATGAATGGATAAGGAAGATGTGGTATATATATATATACATATATATATATGCACATACACACATATATATATATATGCACATACACATACATACTTACAATGGAATATTATGCAGCCATCAAAAAAACGAAATCTTGCCATTTGCAATGACGTGGATAGAACTAGAGGGTATTATACTAAGCGAAATAAGTCAATCAGAGAAAGACATGTATCATATGACCTCACTGATATGAGATATTCTTAATCTCATGAAACAAACTGAGGGTTGCTGGAGTGGTGGGGGGTGGGAGGGATGGGGTGCCTGGGTGATAGACATTGGGGAGGGTATGTGCTATGGTGAGCACTGTGAATTGTGTAAGACTGATGAATCAAAGACTTGTACCACTGAAACAAATAATACATTATATGATAAAAAAAGAGGAAGAAGATAGTAGGAAGGGAAAAATGAAGGGGGGGGGAATTGGAGGGGGAGACAAACCATGAGAGACTATGGACTCTGAGAAACAAACTGAGGGTTCCAGAGGGGAGGGGGGTGGGGGGATGGGTTAGCCTGGTGATGGGTTTTAAGGAGGGCATGTATTGAATGGAGCACTGGGTGTTATACACAAACAATGAATCATGGAACACTACATCAAAAACTAATGATGTAAAGTATGGTGATTAGCATAACATAATAAAAAAAGAAAAAGAAGAAAAATAAAATAAAATAATATAAAAAAAAATAAAGACCTAAATGTGAGACCTGAAATCATAAAAATCCTAGAAGAGAACACAGGCAGTCACTTCTTTGACAGTGGCTGAAGCAATTTTTTTCTAGATATGTCTCCTGAGGCAAGGGAAACCAAAAGCAAAAATGAACTATTGGGACTACATCAAAATAAAAAGCTTCTGCACAGCAAAGGAAACAATCAACAAAACTAAAAGACAACTTACTGAATGGGAAAAGATATTTGCAAAGGACACAACCCGATAAAGGGTTAGTATCTAAAATATATAAAGAACTTATAAAACTCTAAAAACCATTTTTTAAAAAGAACTTATAAAACTCAACATCCCAAAACCAAATAATCCAATTTAAAAATGACCAGAAGACATGAACAGACGTTTCTCCAAAGAAGACATCCCAGATGGCCAACAGACACATGAAGAGATGCTCAACATCCCTTACCACCAGGGAAATGCAAATCAAAACTACAATGAGATATCACCTCACACTTGTCAGAATGGCTAAAATCAACAACACAAGAACAAGTGTTGGCGAGGATGTGGAGATAAAGAAACCCTGTGCACTGCTGGTGGGAATGCAAACTGGTACAGCCACTATGGAAAACAGTATGGAGGTTTCTCACATAGTTAAAAACAAAACTATCTTACAATCTACTGGGTATTTATCCCCAAAATACAAGAACACTAATTCAAAGGGATACGTGTACCCCTATGTTTACAGCAGCATTATTTATAATAGCCAAGATATGGAAGCAGGTCAAGTCTCCATCAATTGCTGAATGGATAAAGAGGAGGTGGTATATATATACATAATGGAATACTATCCAGCCATAATCAAGAATGAAGTCTTGCCATTTCCAATGACATGGATGGAGGTGGAAAGTACAATGCTAAGCAAAACAAGTCAAAGAAAAATACCACCTAATTTCATATGCAGAATTTAAGAAACAAAACAAATGAGCAAAAGGGAAAAAAGAAAGAGAGAGAGACAAACCAAGAAACAGACTCTTACTTATAGAGAATAAACTGATAGTCACCAGAGTGGGGAGGGGTGGTGGGATGGCTTAAATAGGTGATGGGAATTAAGGAGTGCACTTGTCGTGATGAGCACTGGGTGATGTACAGAACTGTTGAGTCACTATATTGTATATCTGAAACTAATTTAACACTGTATGGTAACTAACTGGAATTAAAAATAAAAATTTTTAAAAAAAGAAAAAAGAGACAAATTAGTATTAACTGACCAATAATAAAACTTGTTTTTCCAATACCCCCAAACACACATACACACACGCATGCACGCTCTCACTTATTTTGATCTTCAATAAAACTAAAAACCATAAGGTACAGTGCCAAGAAACCAGTTATTAAAATTTCATAAATACAGTATAATTCCAGCTGAATGGTTAACTACTGTAAGACTGTTTCCACATGTTACTCTGTAACTTTCTCACATTCATATGGTCTGCACTAACAGTGGGTTTGTTACACTTAGAGCTATAAAATAAAATGACAATTCTCTGGTACAGAGCCCAAAAAAAGGCAAAGCAAAAACACTAAAATGTTCACGTTTATAATTATTCAAGTTATTACCTTCATTACTCCACTGTACTCAGCCTATATCACTCTTAATGTTACTTCCCTTAATTCCCCCTCTCTATGCCTCTTTCTTTCTTCATCAACACCTTTTTCATGTTTTCCATGCAGCCTTGCTTTTTGTCTCTGCTACTTTTCTGCAACTAAATTCTACGAGGCCAGCAATAACTCACTGGCTGCCAAATTTAACAGTTACATGCATCCTTGACCTAACTTTTCCTTGAAGTCCCATGTCAGGCTCAGCTTGGAGTCTGCTTGGGATTCTCGGTCTCCCTCACCTTCTGCCCCCGCCCCCACCCCATGTACGCTAAATAAATAAATAAATAAAATCTTTTTTAAAAATTAAAAAAATAAAAGCTGCTGTTCCTCAGGGTTCTATGCTTCAACCTATACCCTATGGCTTCAACCACCACCTATGCACTGACTAACTCTCAGGCCTAAGTTTACTAGTCACGCATCTACTACCTGGGCTGCAATTCCACATTTTGAAATACCAATCAGACATATGGTTTTTCTGCAGCCACCCAGAACTAAACATATCAAAAATAGAATGTAATACGTTCCCCCTCAGACTGGCTCCCCCTCCTACCTTCCCTGTCTCACTTAAAACAATCGGCATTATTGCCACTGCTCAAGGAAGTGGTCTCATTCATCTCGGACTCCTTCTTGTCCATCCCCACACCCACAACGCACTGTCTAAAACATCGTCTTATCTGGGGCGTCTGGGTGGTGCAGTCAGTTAAGCGTCTGCCTTCGGCTCAGGTCCTGATCCCAGGGTCCTGGGCTGGAGTCCCACATCAGGCTCCCCACTCAGCGGGGAGTCTGCTTCTCCCTCTCCCTCTGCTGCTGCTCCCCCTGCTTGTGCTCGCTCGCTCGCTCTCTCTCTGACAAATAAATAAATTTTTAAAAAATTTTTTAAAAATTTAAAAATAAAACATCATCTTGTCTCACGGCTGTCTCTCTCTCCTTTTCCATTCTCAACTAAGATGCTGTGTCCTTAGAAAACTTTGCCCTGACCTCTCACAATTAGTCATGCCATACCATCTAACCCCTTCTGCCTGCTTCAAAGGACTGATTACAAGCCACAATTCTGAATTCATTGTTTTCTCCTTCTCTACACTGGGAGGTATCTTACTCACTAGTGTCCCCTAGAACCTGGTCCAGGATGTGACAGAATTGGTACCAATAACTGATGACTGAATGACTATCAGAGTTCCCGGTCTTTAGCCTGTCTTTACCCTGTCAAAAAAATGATGGCTTTTTTTCTGAGAAAAAAAAATTTGATAATGCTGCTCTACTGAGGAAAAGCCGCTGAGGTTTCAGAAGGCTATAGAAAAAAGTTCCAGGTACTAATGGCTTAGCACCCAAGGGCCTTCCTAAAATGATCATAATCTAAACTCAACTTTCTAGGGCAGAACCCAGTTGACTTTGGCCCCCTTATGTTAGATATACTGGAGGGTGAGAAAGTATTGCTGGGTAAATAGAGGAAGATATCTCTGAGACTATGACACGCTAGAGTTGAGAACTAACTGAGAAAGACCTACATCCTGCCTTAGAGATTACCAGGAAGAGGGACCACAACTGAAAGGCCTTAATGTGAAAAAGAGGTTGGTATGAGAAATGAAGAGAACAGTGGTGTGACTGCAAAATAGTGTAAAATGAGATAAAGTCAGTGAAGCAGGCAGATACCAGATTATATAGAGTCTTATAGTCTGGATTCTTTTCCAAATTGGTAAAGCACTGAAGAATTTTAAGCAGGGGAAGGGCATAATCCGATTTATGTTATAAATTCTAAGTAGAGAATTGATTCTTTCATTCATATATTCATTCCTTCACTCAGGAATTACTTGGTAAGTGTCTGCTATGCACCAGATACCATTCTGATCACTATGGATACAGTGGTGAACAAGACAAGTAAAAGCCTTTGCCCTCATTAAGCTTTCATTCTAGAGTATTCTGGGAAGACAAAAAGGAAGTAAGGGGTTCAGTTAAGAGACCACTGCAGAGTCCACATGAGAGATTAGGATGGCTTGGACAAGGTATGTTACAGTAAAGAGGGAGAGAAATGGACAAATACAGGTTCTATTTTAGAGGTGCAAAAGATAGGACTAGAAAGGGTAAAGGAAAGACAAATTGGGAATGACTCTCACATCTCTAGTCTGGACAGCTGTATTGATGGGTGTAATATGATGTCTGAAACGGAGAAAAACAGAAATGCATACCTGGGGAAGGAAACCAAGAGTTCTATTTTGGTCATATAGGATGAGGTACCTATTAGATATATGAAGAGGAGTTATCCAGTGGACTGTTAGGAGCCTGCAAGTTCAGAGGGCAGAACCAGAGAGGTAAAACTAGGAGTTGGGCATAGAGATGGGATTTAGGAAGAGAATACAAATGAGGAGAGCCTCCAGGACCAAACCCTGACACATTCTAACTTTGAGAGGTTAAGCAAAGGAGGAAGAGGAAGCAAAGAAAACTGAGAAGTGATTAGTAAGGCAGGGGGAAATGAGTAGTGTCACCGCGGCGAGCCACAGGGGTGTGCTGCTAGGATCTCCCTTCAAGAAAACACTTGCTATTCAGGTGTAAGGAGTTCAGTTAACTGACAACCTCCAGCTGTTAATAGCCTCAGAATGCGCTTGGTTTTTGAGGCAAAGGCATACTCTTCCCAGGCCATCCAGCTGATCATTGAGCACACTGTGGGTGGTACGGTCTGGCCAGGTCTGCCTAATGCATCTCTTCTAACAAGTAACCTCTGCTCCAGAGTTCCCAGTAGGGTTGCCAGAGACTCTGTCATATCTGCAGCACGGTCTGAGGTTTGCCCTACCCAGTCCTGCTTTCTTCCCTCTTTCCTTCCACAGCTCTTAGGTCTTGGTCTGAAGACTTGCCCTATCCAATCCTGCTTTCTTCTTCTTGTCTTTCACAGGCAAGCCCCTCCCCCCAGTAAGCCTCTTGCATGTCTCTCTCCATCTCAGCACTTGCATCCTGGAGAACCACATTCCACAGTGACAAAAACCAAGAAGAAAGAGTGTTTCAAAGAGGAAATGGTCCACTGTTGCGGAGAAGTCAAGTAGTGAAAGGACAAAGAACTATGAGTGAATTTGGCAAAATGAAGGTCATTGAGAATACGGAAGAGGACATTTTCAGTGGGGCAGTGTGAATCAAAGCTGAACTGGAATGGGCTGTGGGGTGAATGGGCTGAGGAACCCATAGAGACTGTTAAGACTACAAACAACTAATTCACTCTAGAAGTTCTGCTTATAGAACTCCCAGCTATAATAAGTGCTCTGAAAGAATGGTACTAGGATTTCAAAAAGTGTAACTGGGAAACCTAATGTATACTGGGGAAGGTATCTCTGAGAAAGTAAAGTTTACCAGAAGAGTGGAAATAAGAACACTGCAGAAAGAAGAAAGAGCAGGTGCTAAAGCCAAGGCATAGGAGAAAGTCTGAGTAATTAGAGGACCAGAAAACCAGTTGCTGTAGCTGAAATAGAGCCAGGATCAGATTATGCAAGGCCATGAGGAATGAGATAAAATTTTGGATTTTAGCCTAAAGCCTAGAAGTTTTAAGTGGGGGTTAAAAGTTAACTTGACCTGATTGATAATTTTGTGAAAATATCACTACTTGTAGTAGGGGAAAAAACAGAAGTGAAAGACCTCTTGAGGGCGCCTGGTTAAGCATTGGCCTTCAGCTCTGGTCATGATCCCAGAGTCGGGGATCCAGTACCACATCGGGCTCCCTGCTCAGTGAGGAGTCTGCTTCTCCCTCTGCCCTTCACCCAGCCTGTGCTCTCTCTCTCTCTCTGTCTCTCTCTCAAATAAATAAATAAAATCTTAAAAAAGAAAAGACCTATTGAGAGCCAGTGGTGAAGTGAACTTGGACAGCTGAATTCATTCACTCATTCATTCATTCATTCAAATATTTAATAAATGAGAGAAGCAAATTGATTCAATATGTATTTTCAGAGATAGAATCTACAGGACTGGTAAAGATGGGGTTAAGAGAGAGGGAGTTATCATAACTTCATAATTCCTAGGACTTTGGCTCAATCAACTGAGCAAAACTGGTTATGAGGCCCAAATGAGGTGCACCAACTTTTAAGGGCCCCCACAGACCATATGCAGCCCCTTTTCTTGGGGTATACCAACAAATCACACCCCAACAATCTAACACCAAAAAATATAACTGTGTAACACAACTGAATTAAACAATACAGGCTAACACAGAATGTTTCTCCTTCAATGCTCAACTATCTCACTTTATGCCTGAGGGAATGGATTGCCTACTAGAGTTGGAATCTGCTCATACATATTAATGTTGCTCTCTTGACCTTCACATACAATTTTACACATATTTCAGGAACAGTCCAAAAGCCCTCAGTCCAGAAATTTATTCATGGGCAATTTCTGAAGCTCTTATCACTGGCTTCTCTTCTGGGCTTTTCCGGAAAATTAGAAATCCTTGCTTAACATGAGCCAGTCCCTTCTTTCTCCTTTTATTTAAGACCATCATTAAACTCCATAAACCGGACCTTAAAACTCCTTAGCCTTTTGTTTTTCATTGCAGAGGACATTCTTTTTGCTCCTGTAGCTCTGAGCAAGCAATATTAGAAATTTTGGTTTCGACTATTAATGTGCAATTTTAAATGTTGCTTTTGTCTAGGATTATATTCAAAATCAAGCATTCAAATCCACACATTTATCAAGCAACACCTATTTGCTAGGTACTGTGAGGAGTGTTAAGAAGCAAAAGAGGATTAACACAAGATCCCAGTCCTTAGAGAATTAACACAAACTTGGTGAATTCACTATCCTTTCAGGGTACCCAGATAAACTCAAATTCATCTGTGAGGATGCTCAGGTATGCGACGCTAGTGTGAAACTGCAGCCAGGAAATAACTGTGCTGGGCGAACACCTCACAGAGGAGGGGGCATGTGCAAAACATCTTGAAAGACTGAGAGTTCAATAAAACTCCAATATAAAAAGGGATAAAGAACATTCTAAGTGAAGGGAACAACTTGTGCTTAGAAACAAGAGGCCATGTTCCTAAAACCAAAGGACATTCTTCAGAACTCACTTGATTTCACAGCAGCTTTTGATCCTGATGATCATTCTCATATCCTTGACACATTCTCTTAGTTTGGTGACACTACACTCTCTTTGTATTCCTCCTCATCTCGCTGGTTGGTCTTCCCCAGTACTCTTTGAAGGTTCCTCTTTATCTCTTATACAGTGCTATTTCCACAAAGTTCAGTGCCAGGCTTTCTCCCCACCCCCCAAAAATGAAAAGTCCCCTGCCTGGTAGAGCTCATCTCTCTCCCATGGTTTCAATGACCATATATACATGCCTCTCAAAGCTGTGTCTCCAGAACAGATAGTTCCTGAGGTTGAGAGCCAAATAACTAGTGTCTTCTGGACGCTTCTTTAAATTTCACAAGTGCCTCAAACTTAATACGTTCAAAATGAAAATGTCTTTCTCTCAAACCCCCTTCTCCTCTTGGGATCCCCCTCCACCTCAGAGAACCAGCCAGCCAGTTGTCCAAACCAAAAATTATCCTTGACTTCTGGACATTATCCTTGACTTCTCTCTCTCCATTACACTCATCTATTCAGTTCTTAATTCTGTCAACTTTGCCTTTTACTTAAATTCGTATACTTCTCTTCATCCCAACTGCTACAGTCCTAATTTATGTCCCATCACCTCTTGCATAAATTATGGCAATACCCTCCTAACTGGACTCCCTTGTCACTATCCTGCTGCCCTCCAATCTACCCTCCACATGATAATATATCTTACAGCAACTTGCATGATCTAGTTCCTAATTACATTCTGGACTTACCTTTTGCCCCTAGCCCCTACACATTCTGTATCTCCAGTCATATTCAACCATTTATCTTGCCTTTAGGTCCTTCTATATATATTTCCCATGCACAAAATGCTATTTCTGTTCTTTCTCTTTTAAAAAATTTTTTTTTAATTTTTACTAATGCCCACTCTTCCTTTAGATCTAAAATTATACATTATTTCCTCAGGGGAGCCGCTGATCCCTCAACTACTTCCTCTTCTTTTTTTCTTTTTTTTTGAATGGGGCCCTTTGTTAGTGTCTTTTGC
Organism: Neomonachus schauinslandi; assembly: GCF_002201575.2. NCBI lineage: Eukaryota > Metazoa > Chordata > Mammalia > Carnivora > Phocidae > Neomonachus > Neomonachus schauinslandi. Next base: position 121,675,866 of record NC_058409.1, read on the forward strand.
TATAAGGTATAATTGGCAAGTGAAACTGTAATATCAAATATACAACATAATTTGAAATACATATACTTTGTGAAAGAATTCCCACCACTGAGTTAATTGACACATGTATCATCTCACATACTTACCTTTTTTGTCTGTATGTGAGAACACAAGTTCTACACTCTTAGCAAGTTGCAATTACATAGTACAGTATTATCAGCTATAGTAACTATGATATACATTAGATCCCCAGACCTTCCTCATCTTATAACTGGAAATTTATACTATCTTACCAAACTCTATCTATTTCCTCTACCTCCCAGGCCCTGGCAACCACCTTTCTATTCTCTATTTCTTCGAGTTCATTTTTTTTTTTTATTTTTTAAGATTCCACATGTTAGTGATACCATGCAGTATTTGTCTTTCCCTGTCTGGCTTATTTCACTCAGTAATGTTCTCCAGGTCCATCCACGGTATTGCAAATGACATTTCCTTCTCTTTTAAGGCTGGAAAATATTCCTCTGTGTGTGTGTATCTCACATTTTTTTTTTACCATTCATCCATCAATGGACACTTAGGTTGTTTCCATGCCTTGACTATTGTGAATAATTCTGCATTGAACATGGGAATACAGATATCTTCAAGATAAAAGTTACATCTCCTTTGAATATCACTAGGCGTGAGATTGCCGGATCAGATGGTAGTTCTGTTTTTAATTTCTTGAGGCCTCTCCACACTGTTTCCCACAGTGGCTGCACCAGTTTACATTCCCATCAACAGTACACAAGGGCCCCTTTTCTCCACATTCTTGCCAGCATTTGTTATCTCGTATCTTTTTGATAGACACTCTAACAGGTGTGAGGTGATATCTCACTGTGGTTTTGATTTCTATTTCCCTGGTGATTAGTGATACTGAGTACCTTTACTATACCTGCCTAACTGCTTTCTGTTACATGTTCCTATCATAGGTATCTTTATCCCACTATTTTAGTTTGTTGTTTGCTAGTTAGCATCTTCCTAGACGGTAAATTCATAAGAGCCCTTGACACAGTGCCGACGCATACTTTAAGTGCTCAAAAATTATTTGTGTTATGACTAAACAAATGATAAGGAAATCCTTAACACACTTCATCAAAACACTAAGCACACATTAGATTTAAAAATGGGTGCAGGATGACAGGGGACTTCCTGTGGTTGCCCTTCTATAATAAGGTCAACAGAAAAAATAATATATAAAATACTATTATAAATGGAAAGCAAAGATAATAAAAAGGATTAACTGAAAAAGCATAATTCAACAAACACTTAAGGTAGCCAATAACAATGGAAATAAACTGCTTTTGTCTTTGATTCACTAATTTTGCAGAAATATCATTCAGGACAATTTTCTGAGAAAGCAACAACTGAGCAAAAAGTGAGCTGATGTCTAAGCTTCCCCCCCCCCCCCAAAGAAACATGTTCTAAGACCAACCATTGAACACAAGTTAGACACTGCTGCATAACAAACTACCCCAAATGCAGGGGCTTAAAATAACAAACTCTCTACAGGTCAGCTAGCAATTAATTCCACCTTGGCTGTGCTCTCTGATGATTATGCAACAGTCTTACAGGTTAACTAAGACTGGCTTATCTAGAATGGCCACCCTCACATATATTATGGTTGGCTGGCTCTTGAATGGGATGACAGGCATGATGGGGACACATCCAGCCAACTAGCCCAAGCTAATTCTCACAGCAGCTAGACAGGTGTCCATGAGCAGAAATGCACAAGGCCTCTTGAGACTTAGTTTCATAACTGACACACCATCACCTCTGCTGCATCTATTAGTCAAAGCAAGTTACAAGGCCAGCCCAGATTCAAGAAGTAAGTAAACAGATGCTATCTCTGCAGAGTCACACTACAAGGGGCATAGATATTGGGAGGGAAAAATCAAGGCCATTTTTAAAAATCAGTATCTCATACACTATTTGGCCCTACACGTGCATCTACCTGTGAGCAGTACAGTTCAGTACCGAGATTCATAATGATGATTCTGACTCAGCAAGGAGTTAAATAACACTTAGTATCTTATAGGTCGAGAAGCATATTGCAAAAAGCTTTCCATGATCAGAACAAAGGCTAAGAGATTTGCACTAAATAACTCACTTTATTGTGGTGTCATTCCCCACTGATTTCAGAGAATAGTGTTTTTATGACAGTGAATTCTATTAATTCAATGTGAGGGCTATCAACGGGCTTGAAAAAGTAACAGGACAGTCCACTGTATCCCTGGTGAAAGGATTCAGTTAAAATAAATAAGGGCTAAGCCCACATCAGATCTTTTTAACATACAGAAAAATTTGTATTTATATGATTCAGGAAAAGGACCAGGCCATGGACTCACTTCCTAAACACCTGCCACACAGAGATAACATTCCCCATATTCATGGAATCACTCACTATAACCCTTGTACCAAAGGAAGGAGCTAGGTGAGTGGGTAAGTAGAACTAAATGAGGAGTTCCCCTGGCAAATACACATAAATCTGGCAAACTCCTAGAAAGAAAATTAGACAAAAATGGAAAAATATTTTCATATGTGCAAACTGTTACTAGTAAGGTATTTTTTAGCAACCACAAAAACTATGCTGGGCTTGAATAGGTAAACAGAAACCAGACCAAATTACAGATAAGCTTAAAAGCATGCAGATCTTCAAATCCAAGTGATATTACTGGGTGCACTTGATCCTTGGACTATGTGGCCTAGTTTTGCTGGATGACCCTCTAATTTCTGAAAAGTGCTACAGGATCCTCTCGACAACGACCTCTCCTAACTCCTGCATGGGAACTCTTAGCATTTCCGATGTGGATTTTAGAGACAAAGATAGAACACTGAGACCTGCCAAGGCTGAAGAGGATATCATTTTCAAAGGTTAAAAAAAACCCCCCCCTCTTTTTTCTGATGACTACCCAATTACACAAGCCAGGCATGATAACTGGGAGCAGTGAAAGAAGTCTTCTTATAGGCATGGACAAAACTACCTGTTCAAACTCAATAAAAAACACATGAGGCACAGCAATAAAATTCACCTTTTGGGGAAATGCACATGGAGTAGTTAATCTACCATAAAAAAAATGTTTTTTAATATAAAACAGAAAACTCAGAATCTAATTCTATTATTAGTACTTCTTATTGGGGCCTATTTAAACAGAACAGCTTTTCATTTTTTAATTTTACATAAGAGCATCAAGTTTTACAAGAGATTTATTCTTAAAATTCTGTAGGCAGAACAAAATTTTGTAAAGTGAAACCCATTCTTCCTCTGAGAGCTATTATAAAATCCAACATGTGTATCTATATATAAGCACGCTCCTGAGACCATGGATTTGGGTTATATTTTTGTGTACTAGAATAAAAGCTGTAGTGTGATGTCCACTTGTCCGACGACGTTCATTTTCCACCTGCTCAGCTGACATAGGGTCCAAGCACCTCCTGTCAGTACCTAGTAATGACAATGTTTTAGTCCTCTTGTTTATTTGCCATTCAAAAATAACATTTTGATTTTATATCTAGAGAAGAAATGTGAGGCAGGAATCCAAAAACAGAGTACTTGTTCAACCTGTGGGTTCTTTCAGTATCTTAACTGTTGAAAGTATTTGCCATTGCTTATTACTACAGAGACAGTAAAAAAAAAAAAAAAAAAAAAAAAACAGCTATTTTTGGAACACTCACAGTAAACTAGTATTATTTGCTTTTGGAGACCCCAGATTCTGTCATCATTTTTCAAGAAGACTTAGAGAAGCCTTATAGTAATGTTCCCCAAACAGGTCTTCTTCCCAGAATTATTATGTGATCAATTTCACATCTCTTCATTCTATTATACATCTGTTAGAGTTTTATACAATAACAGCCTTAGGATGATTCTGACAGTTCTTAGCTGAACTAAAAACCTCAGGTCAACTGTAAATTAGATCTCTACATTAACAGAATACTCAGTACAGCAGCTAACTTCAAAAAATGTATTCCCTTTACCACTCTCTCTCTGAACACCTAAATTAAACCAGGCAAAACTATACTGATCTTGGCTAATCACAGATCTGTGATTATTAATCCACTGGTCAATCAGGTGCCCAAAGTCACACAGCTAGCAAGAACCTTAAGAGTTTGCATTGGTGAATAAATAAGCATGAGCTGTAAAGAATGTCAATTGTTTGTGTGCAAAAAAGTGATGTTTCCTAAGAAAAATTGGAAAGTTTAAAGAATTTTAAACATTACTTCTATTATAACTGCTACATAAATACTTATTTGTACTATGAAGGAAAGGTATTCTAAGCAAAGATAAGCACAACCAAGTTCACTATATTTATTCCAATTTGGGGGTTAAAAGACAGAAACATTTATTTCAAATCTTCAAAAACAAAAGCAAAAAAAAAAGAAGGCAGATTCAACAAAATTTTACTAAATAATAGTAATTAACAATATACTACTATGCTTAATTAAACCATACAGTGATGATAAACTATTGCTTACAACATGAGGAAGCACATTAACACTGCCACAAATACTTAATGATATAGAACTTAATTACATGATTTCATTAATATGAAGGATCCGTGTTATGAAACCTATTTTTTATTTCAATTTTCTTTAAATTTAATTTAACTTTATTATGTTATGTTAGTCACCATACAATACATCATTAGTTTTTGATGTAGTGTTCCATGATTCATTGTTTGCGTATAACACCCAGTGCTCCATGCAGTACGTGCCCTCCTTAATACCCATCACTGGGCCAACACATCGCCCCCCTCCCAAAACCCTCAGTTTGATTCATCTCCCCCTCCGATTTCCCCCCTTAATTTTTCCCTTCAATTTTAATGCATCATTTTAAAATTCAGTAAGTAACAAGGAGTACATTAGTGGTTGCCACGGACTGAGGGAAAGGGAAAATGGGGGAGTAACTGACAACGGGTATGGGGTTTCATTTTGGGGCAATAAAAATGTTCTGAAACTTAGACAAATAGTTGCACAAGTTTGTAAATATACTAAAAACCACTGACTTATACACTTTAAAAGGGTAAATTTCATGGTATGTGAATTATCTCTCAAAGTTATCACAAAAAGGCTAAATATTTTATTACCTATGTGAATTCCTATAAAGAAAATATTTATATATTTTAATATATAATTATAAATATAAAATATATATTTTAAATATAAAGTATATATTATATATCTTATATATTTTAATATTCAAATTGTCTACCTATAAACTGCTTTGTCTATTATTTTCTAGGAATTATCTTCCTGAAGGGTTAGTTACTCTAATGCTCTAAGTATCCACAGACTACCAACAACTCTTCAAAACATAGAAGTGACACTAAATATTAAAGATTTTGACATCTTGATGGACCCTTTAAAAACAAAAAGGTTTGAATTCCAGTGGGCTACATAATATAAAGACACCTGTTTTCCTGGGAATTAACAGTTGTAAATACAGACAACATAAGCAATTTCACACATCAAGCTGATGTGTAATAAAATAAATCTACTCAAGGTTCTTCTTTCAACAAGATAACAGACTCTAACGATAAATGACTACAGCTCATCTTGTTAAGATCAAAAGGGAATGACTTTTGCAACAAAATATGCCTACCAGCTAAGCTATTTCACCAGCTCAGTTACTAATGGCACAAAAGCAGTCTTGCATGAAGCAGCAAAAGGAAGAAGGGATTCTTAAAAGACCTGATTTGTCGAGGTTGTAAATTGCTTTGTAACTTTCATTTATTAGACTTTAGAGTTTATATCTCTGAAATGTGCCGACAAAAAAAACACAATAAATCTTTCCTTAACTTGTAAGCTCTCTGCAGGCATTTTTTATCCAGCTATAGTTATATTAACAGTTCTTATTGCCACTCTATAACATATCAGTCAATTTGCCACAATTGGGACATCAAGAAAGAGCAAGATCTGTAAGTTCATCTCCTATGCCATCATATAAAATGTCACATAAAGCAGTTAATCTTTATGATGATGTTATTTCTAAAGGGCTATAAAATAGTTTATTTTGTATTTAAATTTTAACTATATGAGTTACCGCTAATGTGTATGCATAAAAACCTGAGCTGCACTTAAGTTGCCTTTGAAATAAAACAAACACAATCACAAAAATGTCAACATCAATAGAAAAAAATCTTTTTCCAAATCATAATTCAGAAATATGACAATGAAAAAAGGAGTTATTGGTGAAAACTATAACTAACAGTATAAACAGATACAACTTCATCCTTTTTTATATCATAAATTTTATCGTAAGATCGCACATAGTTGTCATACCAATTGGAGCCTCAGAATTTCATCCTAAGAGAGGAAAAGGAAATGTTTTTCGAACTCCAGTCTAAAGAGCTAAACTTCCTCCAAAACTATCTAACATGCCCACACCTGGGCAATAAGGAAAATAAGCCTCAAAGCCATTAAGTAACTTGGAGATTTCAAACACAAGGTTTCTGACTTTTCTAGAATGTCATTTTAAAGAACAGAGAAAATTTTCCACTTAATTACACAAAATTTGAATATGCATTTGATGTCATCTACTCAGATGTAGACCTCAGGACCCTGAGTGTATCTTGGGTGCCTATACAAGAGGTATCTAAAGCGCTTCCCCTCTCTCACTCCTCCAAATCCCTCTGCCTTCCTTGCCACTGCTTCCTCCAACCTTAATTTTCTAAATCCGTGAGTTCTTTTTTCTTTTCCACAAGAACACATTAAATAATTTTCATATATGTAAATAGCAAGGGCACTTAAAACTACAGATGCTATCTTTATGTTAAATCAACAGAGAGAACCTTTCTAGTTTACTGCTAAAAAAGCAATATGTCATAATATAAACTATAATAAAATGAATTCTACCCACGAGAGGATTAAGCTTTGCTACTACAATGAGACCTGCTTTATAAAAATAACCCTCATAATGGTATGGCCTGTTGCCGAGACCCTCCTACAGTAGATCCTGTCCTTGTTGGGGACAAAACAAGCCTTAGCACCATGCCAACATAACAGCTGCCAAAAATGAATTCTTCCTGATTCTGGAGAACTGTCACTCCATTTCTCCACCAAGGTAGCTAACCCTATCTGTCGTGACCGTGTTTCCTATACAAATATTTTACACAACTTAAACAGTTGTTTTAGAACAGTGGATACCATCTCTATCATACTGGTAAAGAAGGCTTTATTTCTAAAAGAATTTGGAAATATGGACTTACAGACTGACCAAAACAATCTTCTCTCTCAGTTTTCCGTATTATTAATTCTATTTTTCTAGAACTTTGAGGGGCTACAGAGAATACAAAAAGTACAAAATATCCCTGCTTTCATGGCCCTTAAAGTAATATTTAAAGAGATAATATTAACAGAGTTTAAAATAATTGGAAAACACTTAGCAGATGGAAATAAAGTCTATAGTACCATCTGCTACAGCCTTCATTTCCTAATGATCTTTCTCCTATAATACCCATGAGGTGAGACAAGGTGAGTCTACAGTAGCCAATCACAGCCATCTTTCTTAGCAGATCTCCCCGCCCCCCAGCAGTATGTGTAAGAAACCACTGTCTTATGGAATTAAAGCAAGTATACGGTTGATACGGTAACAGTGAACATACCCTTGAGCCTGCCAGTCATGGGTGCTGTGTACCAAATGGCTGGCTCAGCCAAAGCCAATGCCCGACTACATAAACTGCTTTGAGTTGTGGGGGGGTTTTTTTGTTTGGCTGGGTTTGTTTTTGTTTTTGTTTTTGTTTTTCTCAAGGCTGACTTCTATAAGCTCTAGTCATGTGCTAAAATAAATAGTAAGTAGCTGACGGAGTATCCTGGAAAGGTCCAGTGACTTCGATTGTCACAAAGCTTCTAACATATAGAACTAGTTCCTAATTTTTATAATCAACTATTAATGTATCTCAGACTGGTTCATTTATAATTTGAGACATGCAATATCCTACTTGAATAAATTACTGGAGGAATCAACAATAACTAAGAAAGACAAATTCATGTTCAGTCAAAGGGCATGTATTTTAAAGCTCTGAAACAGCACAAAAGATAAGAAGGAAAGGTGTCAGTCTGATAGAGACAGATAGCTCATACTTGGCTTACCAGACAGACTCTCATATTTGACTCTAAACCAGGTGTTTTCAGGAGAGGATACACTGTAGCTTATAAAGTATATATCTTAACAGAAGAAGATAAACTAATGACCAACAAAACTATATAACTTTAAGTAAAGGAAAATATCTGACACAACAAGTCAGAGAGATTCCTTTGGAAAAAGTAGAAAGAGAATGATTTATTGAAAGGCAGTGCTTAATCTATAATGGTTTTGAAGAATATCTGGCTCTGACCTTTACAACATTTACATCAAAAATAAATGTAGTGTCTGTACCTCCCTATCTTCAGTTATATAAACTCATAATTCAAGCTACTTTGGGAACACTTAGTTATTAACAGATTTTCTTGGTTTTAAATTCTCCCCATCTAAAGTATCAAAATTTTCTTCTGCTATCAAAAATAAGGTATTAAAAAAACCTAGAAAAGTTATCTTCTAAAAGTTATGAGCATAAGCATAAACACAATGAAAGTTTCGTCAGTCAAAGCAAAACAAAATATATAACTATAACTAAAAGAAGTGAAATTGTTTAATGTAAGAAAAAAAAATGTAGTGTTATTACAGGACAACAAGAGCCAATCCATAATCTCCCAAGGCTTTCAAAAAGCCTTTTATATTTTTATTTATGAACTCATTTCTGGTAATCAAATAACACCCAAATAAATCAACATTTCATATAACTTTAAAGGAGTATGTTCTAGGGGCGCCTGGGTGGCTCAGTCGTTAAGCATCTGCCTTCGGCTCAGGTCATGGTCCCAGGGTCCTGGGATCAGGCCCCACATGGGGCTCCCTGCTCCATGGGAAGCCTGCTTCTCCCTCTCCCACTCCCTCTGCTTGTGTTCCCTCTCTCGCTGTGTCTCTCTCTGTCAAATAAATAAAACCTTTAAAAATAATAATAAAATAAAGGAGTATGCTCTAGATTAATACTTGTCTCTGAGAGAGATGAGGGAGGAGAAAGATCAAGGAAAGGAAGAAGGGAGGGAGAGGAGATATGGGGAGAAGGAAATGGAGTGGGGAGAGAAGAAAACATGAGAAAGGGGAAGAATAAATGAGAAGTGATAAAGTGGTGCCACATAAACTAAGAGAAAAGTTCAATACATCTTGTTTAAAGAAGAATAAGAATATATTTCATTATGAGAATAAATATTAAGGAGGGAAGAAGAATTATTAATATTCTAACTAAGGGGTGGGGATGGGAGCAGGTAGAAACCAAAAAAAAAAAAGCAACAGAATTAGGCCTACTGACCTAAGAATGAGATCACTGTGGAGCTACCTGCTTTTCTTGAAGAAGGAAAACTTAATCTCTATGAGTAATAGAGATGGCTGGAAGATAATGCAGAACAGGGAAATACACTTTCACCAAGGAGTAGATAGTTATTAATCAAAGAAAAATATTAAATATTCTGAGTTCAAGACAAAAGATTTGAGGTTAACAGATATTAACATAGCAACTACATGCAATCTGGCAACTTTAAAAAGTAAACAGCAAACTATGTCTGCAAATCTAGACAGATTATATCATAGTAAGTATTCCTAAGTAAAAGCCTGAAATCTCTTTGAAATTTGACATTCAGAAGGGCTTGCTTTGCATCTAAAAATGGCTGGAATTCCTATAGAATGTTACTACTACTGATGGAACTTAAATAGCCAAGGCAGTTGACATATTTAAAGTGAGACAGTGTGGTCATGCTAGTTCTTATAGGAATTATAATATTCTTGAATATTACTAACATTAAGAAATTAATATAAATTAATATACATAATATAGCTCAAAAAATTCTAAGTGGAAATCTAAACTAGTTCACAAAATGCAAATCTAAATAATTCATTTTTTATTATATATATTAGTCAACTCTTATGGAAGAGATTACCTGATGTACAGATTAGTCATGGAAAATATGTTAATTTAATAAAATATTTAGAATTACCATGAACCAGAAGGAAATCCTTATTAGATGTACCTAACACCTAACATCTGAAACTACATAGTTACCAAAGACTCACCACTGACCCCACTACAACTTTGAAACTTTCCTCCTACCACTAAGACTGTGGCACTTCCCACCTTTAGCCAAAGTGCATCCCCAGAACAAGGCAACAATTTCAGATTTCTACACAAAAAGCAGTTGAGGAAGGAGGAAAAAAGGAAGGATCTTTTATTGTCCAATCTGCTTGTTGTGAGAATTAAATGAGTTAATATACACAAAGTGTTTAGAAGAGTGCATCTGGCACACAGCAAGCATTCAGTAAAACTGACTATTTCCCTCGTACAAAAACAGAGTTTTACAAAAGTCCTAGTCTCCATAAACTATCTAGGAAGAATAAATAGCCCATATTTGGTAAACTCGTGGTTGATCTATTCAGGGTCAGTGCCTTGCCAATGCTCTTCAAGGCCCATCAGCATTAATTACAACAGCTACTTGGGTGGTCATTAACATCAGTGATTTTGTGAAGCTTTTTTTAAAATGAACTTCATAAATGTCAAGCCCCAGTTTTGCTGTTTTGAAACAACAGCTAACTTCTTTTCATGCTGGCTGCTCATACATTTCATTCCATAATACAAGTACCACCAGATAAAGCCTATTCAATTAGTTGACCTTTTCTCTGGGAAGTTACTCAGGTTATATCTAAAAAGAAAAATCTCAATGATTTCATTTCTAACATATGATTCCATTTCAGAAAGGAAATAAACATATTAAATCCAGTGAAACCTCTCAATAATATACCCTTCCGTAACACTAATTTGGATATAAGGCAATTGGTGGTTGGCTTCCATCCTTCCACAATCTTATAATAACGTGACTGTGTTTAATGACATCCCACACTTTACCCAAGTGAATATTTGTGGTTCCATTTACAGCGCTATGGGAGATTTTACCCTATCAGAAATTGACACAAAATATTCTTAAGTTTGAATGCCACACAAAGGAATTTACTTTGACTCTCAAGTTGTTAGTATTATCTGAAAATGTGTTACATTGTTCCTGCTCTCCAAAACTGACTAGCCCACCCTTCCTATCTTCCCTTGTTACTGTAATTTCTCACAGTCTTAGGATATCTGCCTGCGTAAAACAGGTATTTTTTAATTTAAATTTCAGTTAGTTAACATATAGTGTATTTTTCGTTTCAGGGGTAGAATTTAGTGATTCATCAGTTGCATATACTACCCAATGCTCATTACATCAAGTGCCCTCCTTAATACCCATCCCCCAATTACCCCATCCCCCCCACCACCTCCCCTCCTGCAACCCTCAGTTTGTTCCCTATTGTTAAAAGTCTCTTGTCAGGGGGCGCCTGGGTGGCTCAGTTGGTTAAGCGGCTGCCTTCAGCTCAGGTCATGATCCTGGAGTCCCAGGATCAAGTCCCACATCAGGCTCCCTGATCAGCAGGGAGTCTGCTTCTCCCTCTGACCCTCCCTCCTCTCATGTGCTCTCTCTCTCTCTCTCTCATTCTCTTTCAAATAAATAAATAAAATCTTAAAAAAAAAAAAAAAAAGAGTTTCTTGTGGTTTGCCTTCCTCTCTGTTTTTATCTTATTTTGGTTTTCCTTCCCTTCCCCTATGTTCATCTGTTTTATTTCTTAAATTCCACCTGAGTGAAATTGTATGGTATTTGTCTTTCTCTGATTTATTTCTCTTACCATAATATACTGTAGCTCCATCCATGTCATTGCAAATGGCAAGATTTCATTCTTTTTGATGGCTGAGTAATATTCCATTGTATATATGTATGTGTGTGTGTATGTGTATATATATACATACACACACCACATCTTCTTTATCTATTCCTTGGCTGATGGGCGTCTGGGCTTTTTCCATAATTTAGCCATTGTGGACATTGCTGTTATAAGCACTGGGATGCGGGGCGCCTGGGTGGCTCAGTCGTTACGCATCTGCCTTCGGCTCAGGTCATGATCCCAGGGTCCTGGGATCGGGCCCCGCATCGGGCTCCTTGCTCCGCGGGAAGACTGCTTCCCCCTCTCCCACTCCCCCTGCTTGTGTTCCCTCTCTCGCTGTGTCTCTCTCTGTCAAATAAATAAAATCTTTAAAAAAAAAAAAAAAAGCACTGGGATGCATGTGCCCCTTCGAATCACTATTTGTGTATCCTTTGGGTAAATATCTAGTAGTGCAATTGCTGCGTTGTAGTGTAGTTCTACTTTTAACCTTTTGAGGAACGTCCATACTGTTTTCCAGAGTGGCTGCACCAGTTTGCATTCCCATTAACAGGATGTTAACAGGTATTTTAAAAAGATATTAAAATCTGACTAAAATTATAAAATGAATGAAAGAATCATCAAAAAGAACATTCTAGTGAAAAATGTTAATAAAGCATTAATGTGAATAAAGCATTTGATATTTCACACAACGTTGATCAGTTTAAGATCAAGAACCTCTAAAAGAAAATGTCATTTGTGAAGATCATATAATGCTGTTTATTTCAAATATATAATCTAAATATTTCAATTATAAGTGCTAGAAAGGCAAAATAATTTAAAAAAATTTTTTTTCCAGAATCAGTAACTAACTAATTTTTCCAATAATTTTCATGTCCACAGAGATAAATTAAGGAAAGCCATCTGGGATACTCCACCCAGTTCTCTGATCTGTCATATTATAGGACACAAAATGGATGGTAGTAACTATCACAGAATTGGTCAAATCATATAATTCGAAGAACTGGTACCCCAAAAAAAATTATTTAGAAAGTGAGACTCTTTTTTTCCAAACACTTTTCTGCATCTAAATGTGGACACTGGTAGTAAATATTACTTTAAAAAAAAAAAAAGGAAGAAAATCCAAAATATGGAATAAGTTACAGGCATAGTAATATTCAACACACTATTTACAATAAAGAAAAATAGATAACAGAATGTATTGGTAAATTATGGTACTTGAAACTGAATTATTATGCCACAACTAAAAACTATAGTAATAAAAGGTACCCAGAGGTGTCTGGGTGGCTCAGTCAGTTAAGTGTCTGCCTTCGGCTCAGGTTGTGATCCCGGTGTCCTGGGATCGAGCCCCACATCAGGCTCCCTGCTCAGTGGGGAGTCTGCTTCTCCCTTTCCCTCTGCCACTCCCCCTGCTTGTGTGCACACTTGCTCTCTAATAAGTAAATAAAAATCTTAAAAAAAAAAAAAAAAAGTACCTCACAGCAGGGAAAAGGTCTTGGTATAAGGTTATATAGCTTTTGGTGTAAAGTTAAGGAGGGGGAGAAAAGTAAGATTTTGTGTAACCTATAATAGCTATATTCAAATACATGTAAAAATACTCTATGGTATTTCCTCTTCTCAAAACATTAATAGTTATATTACAGCAATGGGAATCAATAGGTAAGGATTTGCTTCTCTGAACTGCCTAAGATTTCTGCCATGTTGTTAAACTGCTTTATAATTATAAAACATATACCTGCATTTTTTTAATTTAAGCAATACGGAAATACAAAGGGCACTAGAAAAAATGGCATAAACTTATAACTTCATAACGTTAAGAAATCTGTTTGTCAACCTAAGCATTTGAGAACTTCATCTCTTATAATATTTGTGTTGTCAGAATATTGTGATGGATGTGAGGATAAGATACAATTTGCTTAATGCTTATAGTTAACTATGCATAACTAATAATTGTTATGTAAGTGTTGATGACTCTATGAAAAAATATTAACTCATATCTAAATTATACTAATTATTCTGTGAACCAGGTTGGGCTTTTCCAGTCAAGTCCTATGAATTTTTCCAATGCATTTACTGTCTGCAATTCTAGCAGCTGCTCATAGGTGGTACCTGTTAACGGGAGCCAAGGCCCAAATGAAGAGAAGATGTAAAGCATCCAATACTACAATTCTATAAACAAAAGACTATTTTATCAACAATCATCATAACAAAATATAGCTACCTATTCACTGTAAGATATGCTTCACTATATAAGAAATATAATTTTTAAAAATACAAATAATTCTCTAATACATATTTAACCTTTATTTTTTTACAGTAAGTTCTTATAAAGGTCTGTAACTGATATCCTAGAAGGTAACAGCCTAGAATTTCTTCTGTTCACTGCTTCTGCTTATTCTTGCCTTTCTATGACCATTTTAAGACTTCCAGGCTTCAGAGCTTGGTATGACATCTTTTAACTATTTTCCTAGAAGATTTCTATTCATCCTTCAACCCAAACTCAAATATTATTTCCTTTGTGAAGCCTCCCTTAATCACCCAAGCAACATCTTCCTCCAAACCTGTCACAGAGCTTGAGGCAGGCAGACCTACGTACAGTACATTTTTAGACCTCTAACACATATATTTTATGAGCCAGCAACACTGGCCTATGACCAGGATTAAATCAGCCTATAAAGCCAGCCAGTTCTTCACTGGCCAAGATCTGGCAGAGTCAGGCTCACAGTTTTCCACAGTAACTCTTAAACAGATTCATGATTTGGTAGCTATCTTAGCTGTCTTTGGTGTCCTTGGCCAAACAGAAACAATCTGAGTATATAAATAAAGGGGGTATTGCACTAAACCAGTGGCAAAGTTAGCATTCTTATAGCTTACAAAAAGTTTGTAAATTAACTAACCAAATGAATCAACTGCTATGGAAGGCTGTTGTTAAAGCAGTATGTCCATAATCCCTCTAAGAAAGATATAAACTTTTCAACAACACTAACAATAACAACAGTAATAGCATCAAATAACTTCTGGAGTGCTGCTTTGAGACAGACACTATCCTACGCACTTTAAGGATATAAATTCACTTAATGCTCAACCCCATGTACGGAAGAAAAAACAGAGGCACACAGATACAAAATAATCTGCCCAAAGTCACATAGCTAGTGAATGGCAGAGCCTGGACTCAAGCCTGCATTGTCTGAGTGCAGAGTCCATGCTGTACATTTTACTGCCTTATAACTGAAAGAAAAATGTAATGTTTTTTTAAGCCTGGAGAAAAGACAAAATAGGAAACTCATGACCATGTCCTATACTCAAAAAAGAGAATGATTTCATATAGTAGGAAATACACTATACTGAGATCCAGCACATGCACACCCCCACTCACCCCACTCCTCCCTCTCACATACAACTGAAGCCAAAATTCCAGGAAATAATATAAACTGGAACAAAACCTGACAATTTTTACTCTATCTTGTAAAAAATGCTGGTCATAACCCAAAAAGGTTTTACAATGCAGTCTGGAAAACACTGCACCAACCCCAGGATCAGCTTTACTAGGCAACCATCTATACTGAAGGAAGATATGAACAAGATACAGATTATTGTTGCGGGCTTAAGATAACTAAAGCTAGGGAGGGGATGTGGTATAATGGAGCTAGACTTGAGTCATAATCCCTACCCCACCCCTACACAAACATATGATCTAGCAAGTCACTTCCTTCTTCGACCCAATGCTAGGATGATTGAGTGAAACACAATATATAAAGCTCCTGGCCAATAACATATATAAAAGGGTATTTTCTTCCCCCCACACCAACTCTTGGAGTTTATATCTGTTGGCTTAAAGTAACTTTCATAAATCAGAAGTTGAGTGATTTTGAAATAGGAAAGGATTCAGAAATTGATAACTACAACTTACTGAAGACTCAAGCACCATCCTATCCGGAAAAAAATTTTCTTTCCAAGGTGAGTCTGAGCTAACTTCCAGGCTGAAAAGTACCTACAGGAAAACTCTGTTCTTGCATAATGGGATCTGTGTCTCTTAGCAAAGAGGGCTTCATATTCCTCTGGAGAAACAATCCAGAATGAGCTACCCCCATCCCTTTGCTATAAAACGTAGTGTTATAGGTGCCCAATGATCCTAAGAGACTGGAGGCACCCAGGAGAGAAAGCACCATGTTGTACTTATTTCTGTGCATTCAGCTCAAAACATGTACCTAATGCAGGGCCTGACATACAACAATAGATGCAAAATAAATGTTTGCTAAGCTTAACTGAAGAAAATTTTTCAGCTCTGGCCTAAAGAGAAAAGGTCCACCAAATGCAAATCCATATCATGTTTCATTTCTGTATGACTCCCTTTTTGCCTCTTCTTCCTGCATTCCCACAGTACATATTTTACACCACCCACTGTTTTCACTCTGCCTTTCCTAACGAAAAAGTCTATTTAGCATTAACTTACTTCTCTGCAGTTTTGGAACTGTTCTTCACATAGATAACTGGTATTTCTTGAAAGGCCAGAAATTAAATTAATGTACACAAAGACCTTTTTTTTATTTACTTTTTTTTTTAAAGACTTATTCATTTATTTGAGAGAGAGATCAGGGGGAGGGGCAGAGGGAGAAGGAGAGAATCTCAAGCAGACTCCACGCTGAGCACAGAGCCGGGCACAGTGCTCAATCCCAGGACCCCAAGATCACGACTCAAGCCAAAACCAAAAGTCAGATGCTCAACCGGAGCCACCTAGGTGCCCTGATTTAAAAAAAAAAAAAATTTTAAGAATATTAATAAACTCATTACATGCTGGTGGATTTTCATGAAAAAATGTGAAAACCAAAATAGGTCTCATGAATATATAACAATGTTTTCCAAAACAAACAAAAATAGTAAGAAACGTGGCACCGTTCTACAGTTTCACAAATCACTTTAAAGTGTGGCTTAATAGAGGACAGTACTTAATACTTCTGCATTCGGTCTGTTACATATGTTGTTTTGGTTAAATCACAAGAAGGAAATCCATCACACAGATATGTAGTGGAAAAAAAGAGTATTTTAATAGTTCTTTCATATAATTGCGGATACTCTTTGATACTATGCCAAAACTCAACAAGAAGTAGTTTCTTAAAAGTTAATTGCAGTGCAGAACCTAAAACCATGACAATTTTCATACTCTTACATTAAAATCTACAGGCTGGGTGCCTGGGTGGTTCAGTGGTTAAGCGTCTGCCTTTGGCTCAGGTCACGATCTCAGGGTCCTGGGATCGAGTCCCGTATTGGGCTCCCTGCTGGGCGGGAAGCCTACTTCTCCCTTTCCCACTCCCCCTTGTGTTCCCTCTGTCACTGTTTCTCTCTCTCTCTGTCAAATAAATAAATAAAATCTTAAAAAAAAAATCTATAGGTCTATCATATATTATGAATGGATCCTTTAGCTGTGCACAATTTTATAACATGCACTGAAACTAACTTCAGTCATTTTCTGAAACTAATGTGGCACTGTGTGTGAACTATACTTCATTTAAAAAATGAAAAAAAAAGAAAAATACTCGTCAATGGGTTATGCAAGTCCTCAAAATGTTGATACATTTCACTGTACAATTGAAAAAAAAAAAACACTCATTAATGTGATAACCAATCTCATTATAAAAAACAAACCATTGGAGCACCTGGGTGGCTCAGTCCTTAAGCGTCTGCCTTCGGCTCAGGTCATGATCCCAGCGTCCTGGGATTGAGTCCTGTATCAGGCTCCCTGCTTGGCGGGAATCCTGCTTCTCCCTCTCCCACTCCCCCTGCTTGGTTTCCCTCTCTCGCTGTGTCTCTCTCTCTCAAATAAATAAATAAAATCTTTTAAAAAATAAAATAAAATAAAAAACAAACCACTAAGTACCGAGAAGCTGTCAAGCTCAAAAGAATATTTACAAAGTTCTAAATTTTACTTGAAAGCACAAATTGTATCACTGGACACAAATACTACCAACTGGTTTCCTTAAAATGACAAGTGACTTCAGTTTTTTAATGATTGATTGATTTGCTGGGGGAGGGGGGAGCATGCAAGCTCAAGTGGGGTATGGGGCAGAGGGAAAGGGAGAGAATCCCAAGCAGACTTCCCGCTGAGTGCAGAGCCTGACATGGGGCTCAATCCCAAGGACCCAAGATTATGACCCGAGCCAAAATCAAGAGTTGATGCTTAACCGACAAAGCCACCCAGGCACCCCAACTTCGTTCACTTTTTTGATAAAATGTTTACCAAATGCCCAGCATGAATAGCCATAATTTGTCTGTCAATGGTTCTTTTAAGTAAAAATGATGTTTGTTCCATGAAAACACAGCAGTTACCTCACAACTGAGGCATGCAAGTGCTTCTCCTCCAGACAGCCAACACTCGGATAGGCACCGAAGTGCTTCATATGCCCCTCCCAGCTTGTCACACAGAATAGTAAAGATGTACTCAAGGGTTGAGATTTAATAAAACTAATAATTTTTACTGCTTCATCAAAACATTCTGAAGTAAAACTAGCTTTTTTAAAAAATTATGAGTGTGTGGCAGTAAATACAATGGTTTCTAATAAAGTCTATTGCCACTGCCTTGATTAAAGCCAAGACGCCAGCAGCTTCACCCACTGTTGCTTTGGTGTCATCAGCACAAAGGCCAACACAGTGAAAAAGCCAAATTATGCCTCAGTGTTACTACGAAAATAGTGTCGGCCTTACGGACCAGCTGAAAGGATCTCGAAGACTTCCAGAGGTCCGTGGATCGCACTATGAAAGCTGCTGTTGCAAAACACTATTTCATTCAGCATTATCTCCCATATGATACGTTTACTTTAGAGAATTTGCCACATATATTTTATGTTATCCAATAGCCAACCACAGTAAATACGTTCCAATTGATGACGCCAGCTTCCTACACCAAGAGAAATCATGTGAAAAGGGTGCCAAAAGATTTTCACAACTGTGGGTTGACGTGCTTGCTCTGTCCCTGGCTAACTATCTGTGTGACCTTGGGTAAGTCACTTCTCTGAGCATCAGTTTCCCTATCAGCAACAGTAGGTAAGAGCTGGTCTAGCTCAGTGATTCTCACCTCAGGGGTGGGTAGCATATGGATGAAGATCAGATTCACTACAGATGATGAACAGTGTTACTGATGGGAGTATGTTTCATATTTGAAAACTCTCCAGGCAGAAAAAAGAACCACTAACCTAGCAGTATGAAAGCCACTCATTTTATAAAATTTTTAGAATATGGTTATAACTGCCCCACCTTTGCCCATCCAATTTACTCTCTACAGAGATGCTAGAGTAATTTTTTTTTAATGTAAATCTGATTGTGTTACTGCCCCGCTTAAAAGCCTTTAACCTCTTGTATATAGCTGCCCTTGGAATAAAATCCAATGTGTCCAAAATGGTCTATAAAGCCCTGCATGTCTTGGCCCCCACCTACTTCAGTGAATTCATCTCATGCTGCTCTCCACCCTGCTCTACTTTAGTGATGTTGGTTTCTCTCAGTTCCCACAACAGGCATTTCAATGTAATGTCTCCTCCATCTAGGATGGCATCCTCTTCTCTCTGCCTATCAATAATCATTCATCTTTCATATCTCAGCTTAAACATTATGTCCTCAGAGAAGTACTTACTGACTCTCCAGTCTACTTTAGGTCTTCCTTATATACTGCTCCTTCATAGGACTTTACATACCTTTAATTATTTAGTCAGTTATTTACTGTAAATTGTTGGCTTAATTGTTAATTACTATGTAAGTATTTTCACTATATTATAAATTCTACAAGAG
Source organism: Neomonachus schauinslandi (assembly GCF_002201575.2). Taxonomy (NCBI): domain Eukaryota; kingdom Metazoa; phylum Chordata; class Mammalia; order Carnivora; family Phocidae; genus Neomonachus; species Neomonachus schauinslandi. The sequence continues at coordinate 121,695,427 of NC_058409.1, forward strand.
CAAGAACTACTTCATTTATCCAGGCTTGCTGAGGCTGAGCACATAGTAGTTTGTAAATATGTTTGCTGGTTAATAAACAAAATGTTTTTATAAGAACAGAATGGAATTAAGAATATTAAAAGTTGTGTAACTGCAAAGGATATATTTTCCTGTGGAAAAAATTAATTACATAATGGGTTATGAAAAAGAATTATAATCTGCAGGCTATTTGGGACATATAAGTAAGACTGCCTAAGTAAGATAAAGAACACTAACTACAACCATAGTTATGTGGTATAAACCAGAAGGTGCCCTACCTCTGCCCAATTCTAATATAGAGATAAAGCTCTGTAACCAAATTTTTGTTGGAATATTATCAGTGGACCTCATTTCCTCCATGAAGTCACAGCTATTGACTGATACTGCAAGACTTAAGTGGCCAGATGAAGTGTCTTAAACAAAGCTGTGCCAGTTCTATTTGTTGATAGATTAGTACAGCTTTCCAAAAATACCATTTGTTTTATTCTAATTAATAGAACCCAGTCCATTATGGCCTGTAGTTAGTAATTTATAAGATCTTTCTATTTAATAGTCTATCTTATTACTATTATAATAATGGAAAAATATTATCAAGGGAAGAGTAAACTATTTCCACTTGGAGCACTTCTTAAAATTAAAACAGCAACAAAAGCTAACATTTTCATCAAGGCAGATTTTAAAAGTATTATCACAAGAAAGGATAGTTTATAAGACAGAAATAGTTTTATAATGTCATGTAAACTTACAAGATTTAGAAAGAGGCAACTGAAAAGGGCAAATCATTATTCACACTTCCTTGCAAAGTTCCTATTAACCTGCCACCCTAATTTCATGGACTCTGTCAATATGAAAATGAAAAGATGAGGTGACAATTTTTTCGAAGTTGGAAATGGATTCAATAGGCTTATCTGGCATTATAGCAAAGATTCAGAAACAGGATACATATAAATTTGCCATGTAGTTACAGAAACTTAGAAAAGAAATGGAAAGGATAATTTAAAAAAGGAAAATCACTTATTGTAGCCAAGTCTTCCAGGAAATGTTGGAGATTCAAAACAAAGAAACATTTTAAGTTTAATTACGGGTTTTAACGATTATAAAATCCACAGTATGGAAACACGTTTAATCCCATTCCTGCAACTACATTCAATTCATCAATTTTCACAGGAATAACCTTCTTCATTTACAACTACTCCATAAATGGCCAAGAAGGCCACTACAACCACAAGAGTACTGGTATATTAGTCATACATACAAACTCATTTAGTCACACATGGAATGGACTGGTTGTACTGATGCTACTTTGCTTGACCTATAAATTCCCAGAAGAAATTCAAACTACTCTCTATCACACTCTCGGTTAACCGAGGGATGCCAGGAAATAAGCATAGCCTTCAATACTGGAGACCTCCACATTATGCTTTAAAAATATATAAATGAATAAATAAATATCTTGAAAACTGAACTGATGTAACAGAGATGTACTGATGAGATTAATGATGGTTTCATATGGACTTCAAGATAAAGAAAGAAAATACTAAAGAACATCTTCCACAATGTATAATTCCTACATTATTGTTCAGTACTGATGTTCCTATAGCCAAAATAAGTTCCTACTTAACAACTGGGAAAAGCATACTAATAAATATAACAAACTTGGACTTAATCAAATTTTCTCCAACGTTTTTGAAGGTGTGAACATTTTAAACTGGTTCAATATGGCAATATAGTACACCTGAGCAACATTCTGTATAAAAGTTACATAAACTTATATCAAGGATAATGTGACATTAAATTTTTTTATAATTCCTAGAGATATGACATAAAGTTTTATACTATAAACATATGCTAAAAAACATACCTAAGGAAGTTGATGGTACCAGGAAAATTATAAATCAAAGGCTATTCAAGCATAATAGAAGCTTGAAAATTAAAATGCACACTAAATTAAAATGTTTAATTATAAATAACTCTTGCCTATTCAGTAAATTCAACTTCCCTAGTGATATTTTGTTAGCTTATTTTGTGTTACAGAATATAAATGACATTATATCTCAATTTTTAAAAAAGGGTATGACTAATAATTCCACATCCATTTCATTAATAACACTAAAAGACTGTGTTCTAGCTTTTTGAGATATTACATAATAAGTTATTAGCGAGCCAAATTATGTCACCAGTAAACACAGTAATATATAATTCATCTCTAAAGTCAAGCATGAAAATTTCCCTCTGCCTCTTGTCGTATTTATTACTTTAGACGAGCACCCAATTACTTTAAATCACTACAGAACCAAAATACTGTAAAATTACAGAATTATAATTTTTAAATCTCTAGATTGTTTTTGATGTAGTATTTTCAAATTACTTCAAAATATCTGATTATAAAGCCCTATTTTATGCTCTCCTCTAAGGTAAAACTAGTTCTAGAGTTCCAAATATTGGATGGTTCTCAATAACTATCAATTTCATTTTCCAACTAAAATATGTTTCCAGGATTTTTAGTGTTAAAGTATTATGTTGCACGACAGAAACTGAGAACACTGACATCTTTACACTTAAAAGAGATTACAAACAAAACACAAACAAAATCCAACCTCGGTCTCCTGGGTAACAAATTAACCCAGGTAAAAATTAACAAAAAAAAAATTCTTTCTATATTTAATCAAACATTATAAATACAGGCAATAACTGCAAAGATGGTTGAACCAAAGGTAGCAGCTTAAAATTGCGATGATCACACATTAATCTGAACGGCGATCTTTAGAGGACAAGCACATCCATAAGCCCTAATTCTAAGTCCTAAACTTGACCTTTTAAAGCATCTGTCCTGGGGGCGCCTGGGTGGCTCAGCCATTAAGGGTCTGCCTTCGGCTCAGGTCATGATCCCAGGGTTCTGGGATCGAGCCCCGCATCAGACTCCTTGCTCGGTGGGAAGCCTGCTTCTCCCTCTCCCACTGCCCCCTGCTTATGTTCCCACTCTCACTGTGTCTCTCTCTGTCAAATAAATAAAATCTTAAATAAATAAATAAAGTATCTGTCCTAGTAGCTGTGGAATGGGTTATTATTACTTTAAAATCTTACAGGCTTTTTACCTACTGTATGTTTCTCAATATATAACAGAAATAAAATTGGACTGAGTAAACACAAACTATTTTAAGAGGAACTTATACAAACCAAATGAATTTATGATAAAATTAAAAGAAGATGTACATATTTCTTCCATCTAGACCTACACAGAAAGTTTGTCAATAGAAGCTAAATCAAACACCAAAATGTGAACATCTCAATTATAACAATAATTTGAGAATAGATTCTCATACTCTCAGAACTCATGAAGAAAAAGAGTTTCAGAAAGTGAGTAAATTTTGCCTTTTATCATAAGCATATTTCACCATTATCAGCAAATTTCAATGGTAAAATTTTCAGGATTTAGGCTCCACTGCTAAATCCTAATTAATTTTTCAACAAAGTTACCTGTTTCATGTAAAATTTGTTAACAAATGCTTTAAAATTATATAGACAAATTTTTCATTACCCACACACTGAAAATAAAATCAAAGCTATTAATATTTTAAATGCTGGTGGCTATTGAAATAGATTTAAAAGCATCCTTATGGCTTTAAAATGAAAACCTATGAGAGTATGTTAAAGAATAATTAGAAGCAGATTTTAAAAATCAAAGAATTAAATTAGATAAAAGTAATACCAGATATTGCAGAAACATGATCTAAACAGCATACTTCCTTCTTTTAATTGAGTTATAATTGACATGTAACATTATATTCGTTTCAGATGTAAAACATAATGATTCGTTATTTGTATACATTGCTAAATGATCACCACAAGTCTAGTTAACACCTGAAAGGAGTACACTGTTTTTATGAGAAATTCACCAAAAAAGAACCCATTAAAAATATAACCACCACACCTTACTTATTTGGCAGCATGGACAGTATAAAACTCCTCCCAGAACCAGAAATAAGCAAGAAAGAGTCTCCCAGCAGCCAAAGATGGCAAAAATTAATGTGCTAACAACAACAACAAAAATCATACACTCTAATTGCTTATTCCCTCTTCTTTTGCACAAATTCTAAAAAAAACCTACCCCAGCTCCAGCCCACAGCTTATTGGAAACAAAGAACTGAAAGAAACTAAGGAACTTGTGGGGCGCCTGGGTGGCTCAGTCATTAAGCGTCTGCCTTTGGCTCAGGTCATGATCCCAGGGTCCTGGGATCGAGCCCCGCATCGGGCTCCCTGCTCAGCGGGGAGTCTGCTTCTCCCTCTCCCACTCCCCCTGCTTGTGTTCCCTCTCTCGCTGTGTCTCTCTCTGTCAAATAAATAAATAAAATCTTTAAAAAAAAAAAAAGAAAAGAAAAGAAACTAAGGCACTTGTATAGGCTGCAAGCCTGCACCAACAGCAGCAAGAAGCAACACTTAACAGAAAGGGAAAACCAGGGGCGCCTGGGTGACTCAGTTGGTTAAGCAACTGCCTTCGGCTCAGGTCATGATCCTGGAGTCCCGGGATCGAGTCCCACATCGGGCTCCCTGCTCAGCGGGGAGTCTGCTTCTCCCTCTGACCCTCCCCCCTCTCATGCTCTCTCTCTCAAATAAATAAATAAAACCTTAAAAAAAAAAAAAAAAGAAAGGGAAAACCAAAAAATGAAAGTAACAGTCAAGAACTCTAAAAGCTGTAGATAGGACTACATATGCTAAGACTTTGTGAGGCATTTTATACCACACTGTAATAATTTATACAATATAAAGATGTTAAATTATATTCAAAACACTTATTAATAATATACGAAGCTGGTGTATTTTTTAAGTTTCCCCCCCAAAAAAATAGTAAAATAGAAAAAAATACTTTGAGTTACAGAAAAGTTTACTTTTCTGGGATCCATTTATGTGAATCACTGCTTCTTAGAGAATTTTATAATTATATTTACACATGTTGTTGATTATAAAAATTAAGTGAAATCTGTCTAGCAGCCTTCCAGCAAAGGCCTGTGAGATCCACCATGCCCCACACATGCTCTCAAAAGGGAGATGCTCATCAAGATGTGAGAGAAACTAAGAAAAACTAAAGACTGAAAATCATACCGTCTTCAATCCAATTCAAACGATTCCAAAGCTACTCCTACACATCAACGCCAACTATGCACAAGGCTTTATACATTAAATCTAGATTACAATCCTGTGAATCAAGTATTACCCAATTTTATAGGAATCTGAGATTCAGTGGTAAATTACTAGTCCCAGGTCATGACAAGGGGTGGAGTACCCAAGTTGCTCTGAGTCTGGAAAGTGCATGCTCTTTCTATTATGCCATCCCAAAATTTGCCAAAAATTTTAATTGATATAGCTGCAACCAAATAAAAATATTTATTATACTGAATTCCACCAAGAGAAAAGCATTAACTAGGGGCAATCTTCATTTCCCAAAGTGTACTCCTGAAACACCAAACCCCCAGAGTGTAATAGGTGTTGTTGGCAGTGGGAGAAAGATGGAGTTATATCAATACAGCTAGAAAATGCTGATTTCTTTTTTTAATATAGTTCTCAGGATCTTTAACATACTTAGTCTTTGGCACTGTGACTCTCCAAGTAGAGGACTAAGGAACCCTTTCTCCATGGACACTCTACAGGTACTAACATTCCCAAGAACACACTTAGGAAATCCTGCTACATATAATCCAATGAAGACAATCCTGAATAATAGGTCCTCCACAATCTAAGTCAGCACTGATATGTCGAAACTTAAAACATACTGAAAAACTATCCAAGAAAAAACTTGATCAAAGTAGAATGCAACTAGATATGTAAGACTGCTGACAACACTGACTCCATCTTTGGCCCAACTTGTCCCAGGACCCTGGGAAGTTAATGTGTGCCCTGGCTGGAATGCAGGAAGCTTATTCTGATCTTCCCTAAAGTTGTTTAGATAACTAGTAGAGATAACATAGTTTCTTCCTCTCCCTTCCCTCTGGCACACAAATGGCGACACTTTAGATAACTACCCTTTGACCTCACCGCAACACAATAAAATCTGTGGATTAAGGTCCAGGCTTTGCAGAGAATAGCTGCATAGCAACTGGACTGCCATCCGTCTGATCCCCCCTGTCAGTAAGTTACCCTAAATAAATCTCTGTGTAAATGATATGAAGTGGCTTGCTTTGTTTTTTCAGTCTCAAAGTGCCTTCTCAGTGTGGAGGACACTTTACTGTCCCTCCTCCACCTTTTAACAGGACAACATCCAAATAAGCCAATATTAAGAAGATCCTCCTAATTTTTATTTTGAAAAGCTTCAAAGCTACAAGCAAGTTAAAAGAGCAGTACAATAAAGACCATATATCCTTTCCAATGGACACCATATACCATAACATTTTGTCACATCTGTCTTCTCAATCTCTCACTTTCCATATATATGTATACCGACATACATACACATATACACATACCATACACACAGGCATACTTTATTCTCATTACACCATTTTAAAGTAAGTTGCATTATCACATGATACTTCACACCTAAATTTACCAGCTGGTATCTTCTAAGAACAAAGACATTCTTCTATATAACCTTGATTCTACATTACACGATTCAATAATATCATCTGTATCAGTTAACAACTGATGCATAACAAAACATTTCCGAAATTTAATGGCTTAAAACGATAGGCATATGTTATTGCTTATGAGTCCACCAGTCAGGTGGGTGGCTTTGTCCTAGCGGGTTAACTCATGGGTCTGTGGTCAGTTTTGCTAATCTACATTAGGGTCTCTCACAAATTTGGAAGTTGTCTGACTATAAGCTAGGATGGCCTCAACTGGGAAAACTGAATTCTCCTCATCCGGGTCTTTCACTCTCTAGTAGATTAGCCAGAGCTTGATCAGATAGCAATGCTATGGTTCCAAGAAGGTACAAACACACAAGAACTCTTAAGTAGCCTATGCTCATAAATGGCACACCATCATTTCTGCCACCTTCTGTTGGTCAGCCCACATTTATGAGGTGGGGAAACAGTGGGAGTAGCTGCAAAGTCACATTGCCAAGGGCATGGGTACACGGAAAGATGAAGAACTGCGGCCATTTTTGCAATCTGTGATATCACCTAGTATCCAAATTTCCCAAATTATCTCCCAAATTGTCTCTTTATTGCCTTTTTTTTTTTTTTTTGGTGTTTCCTTCCTTCCCTCCCCTCCCTTTCCTTTCCTCCTTTAGAAGAAATAAGATCAAACCAGGGGCGCCTGGGTGGCTCAGTCAGTTAAGCGCCTGCCTTCAACTCACTTCATGATCCCAGGGTCCTGGGACTGGGGAGGGGGCGGGGAATCCCTGCTCAGCGGGGAGTCTGCTTTCCCTCTCCTGTTCCCTCTCCCTCTGTGTGCTTGCGCTTTTACAAATTATAGGTTTCTATGCTTGCCATGAATCCTTTAACTTTTTTAAGATTTTATTTATTTGAGAGAGAGAAAGAGAGCAGGGGGAAAAGGGCAGAGGGAGAGGAAGAGAGAGAATCCCAAGCAGGTTCCATGATGAGCATGGAGCCCTACACAGGGCTCAATCCCACAACCCCAAGACCATGACCTGAGCCAAAATCAAGAGTTGGAAATACTTTTTTTTTTTCCTAAAGAAAACTAAATGGACTAGATATTAATGTCTCTACTCATTTCACATTGTACAAAATAAACTCTAAATATGAAATTATGTTTTTTGCTTATAGATAACCACCTAATCATAGATCACTATATATACTGCATACTCTATATGGTAACATTCTTGAGGGCCCAAATTAAGGCTTTCCTATATTCTTCTCCAAGTCCATCTCCTCTCTCTTCACTTCCCTACTTTTCCACAAAAAGAATTTATGCCCAATACAGTAATCCCTCCCTTATCTACAGTTTCACTTTCCATGGTTTCAGTTACTCATGGTCAACCTGGTCTGAAAGCAAATGATCCTCCTCCTAACATACCATCAGAAGGTCAATAATAGCCTATGTCATTCAGCTCACATCATATCACTTACACATTTTATCATCTTGCATCAACACAAGAAGAAGGCTGAGTACAGTAATATATTTTGAGAGAGAGACACCACATTCACATAACTTTTATTACGGTATAATTGTTCTATTTTATCATTCGTTACTGTCGTTAACCTCTTACTGTGCCTGATTTATAAATTAAACTTCGTCAGAGGTTAAGTATGTACAGGAAAAAACATAGTACATATAGGGTTTGGTACTATCCACGGTTTCAGGCAACCACTGTGGGTCTTGGGATATATTCCCCATGGATGGGGGGGGACTACTGTACACATATTCAAAACCCCAGTATAAAGCTTTCCCTGGGGGCGCCTGGGTGGCTCAGCCGTTAAGCGTCTGCCTTCGGCTCGGGTCATGATCCCAGGGTGCTGGGATCGAGCCCCGCATCGGGCTCCCTGCTCAGCGGGGAGTCTGCTTCTCCCTCTGACCCTCCTCCCTCTCATCTTTTTTTAAATTTTTTTTTAAAGATTTTATTTATTTATTTGAGAGAGAATGAGAGAGAGCACATGAGAGGGAGGAGGGTCAGAGGGAGAAGCAGACCCCCCGCCGAGCAGGGAGCCCGACGCGGGACTCGCTCCTGGGACTCCAGGATCATGACCTGAGCCGAAGGCAGTCGCCCAACCAACTGAGCCACCCAGGCGCCCGCTGGTGAACGTTTTTAATACGACATGAGCAGCCTGACTTTCCCCAGACCACTGCACCCTGGAGTAAAAATTGGTCTCATTCCGATTTTTTTTTTTTTAAGTCTCTACTTCTTAATTGCAGGAGTCTAACCCTCAAAGACTCGTTCAGTACTTGGGAGCCATTTTTCACAAGTGTTTACAAATGGGTCTTGTGGCTATTTTGTGACATCCACCAATTCCTCCTCTTTAAGTCTGACCTAAAACCCACTTTCTCTGCACCCATCTTTTTTTTTTTTTAATTAGCATCAGCCCTACCTATTCTTCCATATGTCCTCCCTCCCAACTGTGGTGTGGAAGGAGACACTATGTTAGAAAGTTTTGTCATCTCCCCAGTGTTTTTTATTCTTATCTAATACTGTCTATTCTTTCTGCAGCAACTCACTGTGAAATGTTTGTGCGTATCATTATTTTCCTGCTTTGTCCTCATCATAACACGTAGAGGCAGAAGTAGGCACAACAGATATAAACAAATTCCTCTGAGACACAAATTCCTGAGTAAGCAATAGGAAACCCTCCAGATACATACCAGAAGCTCGGATTCATTCAGCAGTACCTGCGGGCAGAGCCTGTGCTGAACTGGAACGTGCTTTGCACAAATCTGTACCGAGAACTCAGATCCCACTAGCACAGCATCACTTGCACCCTCACTCTGTGCACTACAGATCATAAAGTGGCTCCATATCAGATCATATAAATTAACAAGTAGAACTGACTTCCACTGAGTAAGTAAGCATTTTTATCTTCATTACCATCTGGTTTAAATTAACATTTACTTCCAAGCATAACATAGTAAGCTCTGCCTTGTTATCTATGTTTCATTCTGGTAAACTTGGAAAAAACAAAAAGATGTCCCTATTACCCTCTTCCTTTTCATTTCATTCCTAAATTGGCCTGATCCCAGGTTTGTGTTTCATATTGAAACTCATAAAATCAAAAGGTTAAGGCACTAGCATCTCCAACTCACACTCAAAGGAAACATCATAATGTAACTGAACATACGTGAGGCCAGAACAAAAACAGTGAGTGCCTCCTTCGCCTCCAACGGAAGTTTCTCACAAGTGCTATCTGGTTCTTCACTCCTACTGTATCTAAACTTATTCATAATATGTGGGAGTTACATGAATGGCTGGTACTGACCTGGCCAGTTAGCTAGCACTAAACACCTAACACTATGGTAACACAGGAGGTGCTGAGATGAATAACTTTCATCCGGAAGCTATCTACACCATAGTCATATTATCCAAAATACTTATTTTCCAGCTGTCCAAAATGAGGGGAAAGAGGAAGAAAGAAGGAGACTGGGGAAGAAGAGAATATTACTATTATGAGCTTGATGAAGTCTGATGAAATTATCCTAATTTAAATCCTAAATAACCTCTAATAAAATCTCAAAGAGAATAAAAAGTTTATAAGACGTACAGTTGATATTTACCTCTCTGTCATGCTTACCAATGAAGAGTATGAGATAACGCAATGAAAGGCAGAGGTAGCCCTCTGAGCTATGAGACACACAAAAAATATAGGCAGATTCTGCCGAAAGGTGCTAACTGAACTAATTACTGAACCATGGGAATATTTCTTAATCCAGGATGAACTTCATAATATCAGACCTAAGAATTCTGATGATGCCTCATCAGATGCTAGTTGTTCCTAATAATTCATGTAGTTTCCCAGGGTGATGGAAAGTAACCAATATACCATGGTTATGCTTTTTTTTCCCCCCTAAAACCTATTTAAAATGTCTTATAGAATGTTACAAGGTAAAATACTGGTTTGACAATTACACTGAAGTATAATCAAAAGTATCATCAATTTTACTTTGTTTATCCTGTTAACCCAGAGTTTGTCCAATAATAAAATTAAAACTTTTTACTCTAATATCTTAGAGTAAAAAAACAAAAAAACATACTACAAAAATATGACTCTTGATCCTAGTTGTCTATTTTATTTTTTTATTTTTATTTATTTATTTTTTAAAGATTTTATTTATTTATTTGAGACAGAGAGAATGAGAGACAGAGAGCATGAGAGGGAGGAGGGTCAGAGGGAGAAGCAGACTCCCCGCCGAGCAGGGAGCCCGATGAGGGACTCGATCCAGGGACTCCAGGATCATGACCTGAGCCGAAGGCAGTCGCTTAACCAACTGAGCCACCCAGGCGCCCCCTAGTTGTCTATTTTAAATAATGGAAACTTTTGATCCATAAAATAAGATAAAAACAGAGAAGGAGACAAACCATAAGAGACTCTTAACTACAGGGAACAAACTGAGGGTTGCTGGAGGGGAGGTGGTGAGGGGATAAGGTAATTGGGTGATGGGCATTAAGGAGGGCACTTGATGTGATGAGCACTGGGTGCTATATGCAACTGATGAATCACTAAATTCTACCCCTAAAACTAATAACACACTATATGTAAACTAAATTGAATTTAAATAAAAATTTTTAAAGAAACACTTATTTTTAAAAAGCCAACTACAGGGGTGCCCAGGTGGCTCAGTCAGTTAAGTGTCTGCCTTCAGCTCAGGTCATGATTCCAGGGTCCTAGGATTGAGCCCCATACCGGGCTCCCCACTCAGTGGGGAGTCTGCTTCTCCCTCTCCCTTTGCCTCTCCCCCCTGGTTTGTGCTCTCTCTTGCTCACTCTCTCTCTCTCTAATAAATAAATAAAATCTTTTTAAAAATTAAAATAAAAAGCCAACTATAATACCAATATCATATCCCCCAATTAATAATTCCTTATTATCAAGTAACCAATCATTAAATAAATCAATTCTTACATTTCTCTGAAAAAAAAATATAATATATACATTACCCCTGTCCCACTAGAGTAGATAGCCAGTAATTGTAAATATTTATATTTCAATTAAAGGTACATCCTTAGTTTTACTGAAAAAGACTTCTACGTACATTTTATTCAAACTGATCTATATCAAATTATATTTGTGGGCCTCTAGATCACATTCTTATGCTCTTTTAACTCTCTTCCCACCTCCTATGTTCATATGTCCAGGTCCACACACTTTTCCTTTAAGGGAGAACTCAGTCCAGGCACAATATTAGTACACTTAACAGATATTTTCCTGAAATTTTTTATCAAAGCATTTTCTTCTAAACTGCTCCTGCTCACTTCTAATATTTCTTCTAAATTTGTTAAATCTATTTTTTCAGAAAAAAATCTGAGAAATTATAGTCAAAAATAAAATAAGTCTTATAAAATAACTTCTATATTAGAACTCTGGGTGTGGACTATAATTCAGCTTGTTGGATGACCTTGGTGTTCCATGATATTTTTTGTTTACAGCCATGTTCATGAACTTGGACATGGATATCAAGTAATAAAAAAAGAGGGAAAGCTGCCTTATTTTAGGAAACCAGTATAATGTTGGTTCCAAAACCTAATAAAAAAACAATACAACAACAAAAAGTCCCCATTTACTTGTCAATATAAAATTAAAATCCTAAATAAAATATAAGTTTTGTAAATAGAGCAATATATTTTTAAAAAATACAAAGTGATCGGGCACGTGGGTGGCTCATTCAGTTAAGCGTCTGATTCTTGATTTTGGCTCAGGTCATGATCTCAGTGTTGTGAGATCGAGCCACACGTGGGGCTCTGGGCTGGGAGTGGAACCTGTTTGAGATTCTCTCTCTCCCCCTCTCCCCCTGCCCCTCCCCCCTCCTCTCTCTCCCCACCCCCCAAAAATACAAAGTGATGAAGTAGGATTTACTATAAAAAAGCAAAAATGGTTTAACATTCTGAAATGTATTCATGTAATTCTCTGTATGAATGGGCCAGAAGGATAAAATCAAGATTATATCAAATATTCCACAAAAGCATTAAAATTCAGTATCTATGATAGAAATAGAATGAAATTTCTTTATTTAACAAAGTTATATATCAAATCCATCATACTTCAAGAAAAAATATATTAAAATAAAAGGTATTTAACCCAGTACACGGTTTTCCTTGTTTAGTTTTTGCTTAGGAATGGGGTGGGGAATGGAGCCCAACACCAACTCCCAGCTGGTAAGAAAGACGGAGGAAACACCCTTAGACCTAAATATAGTCTGTCTCTGGCCAGACTGTGCTCATCCAGCACAGCCAGAGTGCTTCTAGATCTCAAAAATCAAGTAGGGTTGCCCTGGCGGGGGGACAGGTAAAAGAGGGTAAAGACCACCTGTACTGGCAAAGGACCTCTCATCATCTTCATCACAGTCAGATAATATGGTAGCATCATCATTGGGGTGCACTACTGGAGACTTCCAAGTGAAAGGAATTTGTCCTTCCAATGATGGAGAATACTGCAAGTATTCTTTTTTTTTTTTTTTTTTGCCTGACAGAGAGAGACACAGTGAGAGAGGGAACACAAGCAGAGGGAGTGGGACAGAGAGAAGGAGGCTTCCCGTTGAGCAGGGAGCCCGACGCGGGGCTCGATCCCAGGACCCTGGGATCATGACCTGAGCCGAAGGCAGACGCTTAACGACTGAGCCACCCAGGCGCCCCTACTGCAAGTATTCTTAACGAGGCGAGTTCTTGTGCCCTTCCCTTACATAAAAGGGATTTCTATCTGTGAATGCATCTGTAAATCAATCACCATAACCTTTGTGACAACCACTCACAAAGTATCTGACTCAGTGGATTCACATCCTGGCTCAACCACTTAGTCATGTGTCCCTAGGAAAGTCATGACCAGTTTCTTCACTTGAAACATGTAATAACATTACTACCACCTCTACCGCTGTGAGGAGAACATAAGACAAAGTGCTTAGCACATACTAAGTGTATTGCACGGTGCTGGCACAATGAGTGTTAGCTATTATTAGCTATTACCACAACGTTATCTTGCTGCACACGTGTGAGCAGGGGGAGGGGCAGAGGGAGAGAGAGAATCTCAAGCCGACTCCACTCTGAGCATGGAGCCCAATGCAGGGTTTGATTTCATGACCCTGAGATCATGACCTGAGCCAAAACCAAGAGTCGGATGTTCAACCAACTGAGCCACCCAGGCACCCCACAGTGTGGTTTCTGATTTGCATTTCTCTGATGATAAGTGATGTTGAGCGTCTTTTCATGTGTCTGTTGGCCACCTGGATGTCTTCTTTGGAGAAATGTCTGTTCATGTCTTCTGCCTATTTTTTAACTGGATTATTCATTTTTTAGGTGTTAGGTTGTATAAGTTCTTCATATATTTTGGATACCAACCCTTTATTGGATAAGTCATTTGCAAATATCTTCTCCCATTCAGTAGGTTACCTTTAGTTTTGTTGATTCTTTTTTTTTTTTTTTAAGATTTTATTTATTTATTTATTTATTTATTTGACAGAGAGAAACACAGTGAGAGAGGGAACACAAGCAGGGGGAGTGGGAAAGGGAGAAGCAGGCCTCCCACCGAGCAGGGAGCCCGACGTGGGGCCCGATCCCAGGACCCCAGGATCACCACCCAAGCTGAAGGTAGACCCCCAATGACTGAGCCACCCAGGCGCCCTTTGTTGATTGTTTCTAAAGCTGTGCAGAAGCTTTGTATTTTGATGTAGTTCCAATAGTTTATTTTTGCTTTTATTTCCCTTGCCTCAGGAGACACACCTAGAAAAATGTTGCTAGGGCCAAAGCCAGAGACACTTCTGCCTGTGCTCTCTTCTAGGATTTTTATGGTTTTAGGTCTCACACTTAAGTCTTTAATCCATTTTGAATTTATCTTTGTGTATGGTGTAAGAAAGTGGCACAGTTTCATTCTTTTGCATGTACCTGTCCAGTTTTCCCAACACCATTTGTTAGAGACGATCTTTTTCCCATTGGATATTCTTTCCTGCTTTGTCAAAGATCAATTGGTCATATAATCATGGGTTTATTCCTGGGTTTTCTATTCTGTCCCATTGATCTATGTGTCTATTTTTGTGCCAGTGCCATACTATTTTGATGACTACAGCTTTGTAATATAACTTGAAATCTGGAATTGTGATGCCTCCCACTTTGCTTTTCTTTTTCAAAACTGCTTTGGCTATTCAGGGTCTTTTGTGGTTCTATATAAATTTTAGAGTTATTTGTTACAGTTATGTGAAAAATGTTGTTAGTATTTTGATAGAAATTGCATTAAATGTGTAGACTGCTCCAGGTAGTCTCAACACTTTAATAATATGTTTTTCCAACCCATGAGCATGGAATGTCTTTCCATTTGTGTCATCTTCAATTTCTTTCAACAATGTTTTATAGTTTTAAATATAGGTCAGGGCACCTGCCTGGCTCAGTTGGTGGAGTGTGTAACTCTTGATCATGGGGTTGTGAGTTCAAGCCCTACACTGGGTAAAGAGATTACTTAAAAATAAAATCTTAAAAAAGAAAGACTATAGGGCTTTCACCTCTGGTTAAGTTTATTCCTAGGTATTTTATTATTTTTGGTTAATTGTAAATAGGATTGCTTTAATTTCTCATTCTGTTGCTTCATTATTAGTGTACAGACACTGCAACAGATTTCTGTACATTAATTTTGTATCCTGTGACCTTACTGAATTCATTTATCAGTTCTGGTAGTTTTTTGGTGGAGTCTTTATGGTTTTCTATATATAGTATTATGTCATCTGCAAATAGTGAAAGTTTTACTTCTTCTTTACCAGTGTGGATGCTTTTATTTCTTTTTGTTTGTTTGTTTGATTGGCTAGGACTTCCAGTATTATGTTGAATAAACGTGGTGAGAGTGGACATCCTTGTCTTGTTCCTGACCTTACAGGGAAAGTTCTCAGTTTCTCCCCATTGAGTATGATGTTCATTCATGGCCTTTAATATGTCAAGGTCACTAGAAAATTTTAATACCCTGTAAAGTGAGCGTTCCTATGATTTTGATTTTCAATAAGACTATAGGGCAGACTTAGGACTCTTTATTGACTGGCCTTATAATTACATTAAAATCTTAACCCTTTATACCATAGACTACAATACCTTATATGATCTAGTCCCTGCCTTCCTCTCCAAATTCACTTCCTGTCATTCCTACCTTTTCCATCAACCTACAGAATGTCAACAAAACCAGACTTTCTGCCCCTCCAATATGCTCTAATACATTCCCTTCTTAAGGTCTTGAATTATTCTGCCATTCTGGCCTGGAAGGCTCTCTGCTGGGGCTGCCTCCTGTGCATGGTGTAATTCTCAACTAAAAGGTCACCTCCTCAGAAGCTTTCTCTGACTACTCTACATACAATAGACACTTCTACTCTCTCTTTCTCTACCCTTCTGCTTTACTTTATTTTATTCTCAACACTTATTACTACATAAAACTATATTAATTTATTAGTGCATCTGTACCTTGTCTGTCTCCAAGCACTCACCTCCACCGAAATGTAAGCATCATGAAGGCAGAGACTTAGATCATATCCAGGAGTACCTGGCACACAGTGAGCACACTGTATTTGTTGATCGAAATAGGTGTCTGGGCTGATGTCCCACAGCTTAGCCCATTACTAATTACTACCCTCAAAGTCAAAGGCCAAAAGAAAGTCACTCTAACTACAAACCATCTGAATTTATTAATGGTAGATTTTTCTAAAAGCTGGTAAAGAGGGGCACCTGGGTGACTCAGTCAGTTGAGCATCCACCTCTTGATTTCAGCTCAGGTCATATTCTCAGGTGGTGAAATCAGTGAGATCAAGCCCCACATCAGGCTCTACACTCAGTGCAGAGTCTGTCTGAGATTCTCTCTCTCCTACTTCCTCTGCCCCGCCCCCTGTGTATGGACACACTCTCTAAAATAAATAAATCTATAAATAAATAAACAAATAAATAAAAGGTGGTAAAGAGTATGTATAATTGGGGTCTATGGTTAAACCCCACTGATCTTCATATAAAAGTATGGACAAAGCCCAATTTGTACAGTGTAAAAGGAAACTGGAGCACATTTTCAAAGGTACAATATACTAGAACATCAGTGACTGGGCACAGAACTGAAGACTTGCTCTTTCAAAGAATGGAATAAACTACACTTTATACCCAGTAAAGTGATGTCATGCATTAGAACTTTATCCAAACTACTGTTCAGAGGATTAACAAAGTTAAACATGTTTCTTTAAACCCTATACAAACCATTTAAATGTTTATTGTGGATCACTGGCCTGGGAATATAACATTCAAAGTTTCTCAAACTTATTTGACCCTGGAATGCCTTTCTTTAAATTACTAATTTACATATCCTGGATATCAATTTGGGATAAGCTTCTCTAGAGGTCATAAAGTTATTGTGTTAGCAACCATGAGAGCCTACCACTTGGCATGATCCTTAGTAGTTTGGAGAACAAAAGTTTTGGTTTTTTTTTCCAATTGCTTTCTTCAGCAGAAGTTTTTAACCACAATAGCCTGGCTCCTCTATTCTTTAATAGTTGTTTTCTTCCAACACTTCTATCAATTTATTTATTTTCTTATTTTACTATACTGTATAAAATCTCTAAATCTACACTGCATAAAGGCTCTAAATAGTTGTGGGCATCTTTGTCTTTTTTTTTTTTTTCTTGTCTTTTTATTTAAATGCAAATAGCTCCAGTACTTCAATACATAATACAATATTTACTTTAAATTTTGGTAATTAATTTTTAACAGTTTTGCTAATTTCTTCTTATTCCTATTCCTATTCTTCTTATTCCTATTAATAAGTCCTTATTAGAACTTCAACTAGGAAAGACTACTTTTATCAAATGTCAATGTTATCATATATAACATCATGTGATTTGTAACTTTTCACTTATTTAATAATGAATTATGTTGAAAACTTCTTGATGGCAAAATTTCCGAATTGTAAAATATCCTTGCATTCCTAGAATAAACCTTACTCGGTCATGGGATACTATTAATTTAGATTACCTCCTAAGTTTAATTCCTGAAGAAATCAGATACTTGATTTGCTGAAGTAAGGAATGTCACTTTAAACATACATAATTTAAGTTTTGGAAAGATAGTAAGACAAAGATAAAAAAGAAATTAGAACTGCATAGTTCTTCTATTTACCAGAAATTTTAATCAAATTGTATTATCCTGTTCCAGTCATATTCTGTACAGATACCCAAATTTTAGTTCCCTTTAGATCAAATTAATTTTTAAACTGTGGTATGGAAATGAAATTATGTCTTTTGTCTATTATCCTAAAGATCAACTCCAGAAAACATAAACTATCCAAGAATGTGAACAGGAATTTTGAAGGTAAATGAGGCAAATTATAAATATCAGAAAGTAAAAAGATGAAACAAAATAACCTAAAAACAATCTTTTTTATCTAAAATATAGTGTTTCACCTAAATAACACCATCTATATTTTTTAATTTATAAGGTTTTCCATTGTAATTTATAATACTACCAATAGTGCATTCTTATGAACCACTCTGAATACTAAAAATTAATCATACAATATAACAATATAGGAAAAAGCTGCTCAAATATTCCCTGTAGTATTCTTGAGTCCTAGGCCAACAGATATAATGCTGAAGAATCTTAATAACCATTTAAACAATTTTTTCAGTTATTATTTCCAAAAAGCAATCACTTAAACAATAAACTTATATAAGGTATTATACTCAGATATCAATCTTTATTATAAAAAGTAACAAATTATTAGTCATAACTTCAAAGTCATTTGAGTCCACTTAATAGCATCAGTCTGATCCACTGATCTCCCTAATAAACTGTACTAGAATTTATACCAACTCTCTTTTTCATAGTTTCCATATTTATTTAAACAAACCTTCTACTATCAGGTAAAATCAAAGTAAAGACCAAGAATAATGTAAACCTCAGGATTCCTAATACTCTATCCCTACTTCACTGGCAAGTTTGTTACAATATAAATGTTAAAGAAAATATTGAAAGACGTGAATGTATTAGATGATTTATCAACAGTACTCACGCATCATTTGAGCAAGTCATAAATTCTCCCTTTATTTTGGGATGCCATGAACCAGTATGAAGCATTGCTGTATGACCCTTAAAAAATAAAAATATAGGAAAAAAGATAGTTTAAAAAGATTCTTAAAAATAAAGTGACCAGAAACCAACATATCATACTTCAAAGTAAATGTTTAGTCCTCCCAAGAGCACACTATTTTAATTACATAGTATACTCTCCCAATTTTATTTCATAATATGCTTTGTTTATTTCACTTTGTTTAATTCACTGTATAACTCCCCTGCCTAGAAATTAACATAGCACTTATATAGAACAGGTGCTTCATAAGGAAGGAAATAGAAAGGAAACTGACAGCCTCTCTTTAGGAAACAATGGAAAAACCATAATAAGAGACAGATAGGCCCTACTTTAAAGACTCTTTTCTCAATGGAATATAAGAATAGAAAGTATTTACAAATAATCAAGGCAAAAGCAAGAGGCTGAGGGAAAAAATCCAGACTTCTTAAAAATGTGTCAGTGATCTTAATTCTACATCTATAAGAATAAATATGTGAGAAAAGGAGAAATATCTTTGAAATTATTCAAGAAGATTAGCCCTACTAATTATAGAGCATAATATAAAAATACTGTAATTAAAACAATGTAATGTTGGTATACGAACTGACATACACACCAAATCAACCACAGAGTACATATCAAACATGAATATACATACACACTTCCTTCTAGGTGCAAAGTCGGCTAGAGTAATCTCATACAGTATGTTCGGATGGGGCAGAAAAGAGCCTAAAACCTAATAATGGCCAAATCTCTTATTCTGTAAGGGTCCAAAATAAAGGACTTTTGCTGTAAGGAGCAAAATGTGCATATTTAAATGACTTAGAAGGAAAATAACTATAGCTCTCTGGAAAGAATGAATTGGAACTGGAGTACTCACATATAAAGCTGAAGACCATCTATAGTCCAAATTGCCCACAATACCTCATACAGATCTGGCCAACTCCTGACAATCTGCTTATGTTGAGAGGGTACAAACAGGGACCAGAGATGTACATCAGGGAAGCATGAACTGAAGTAATGGACTAGATGGGAGGTTTGAGATTCCATTTTCTTTCCTGAGCTTAAGATTGCATATTTAACTATCAACGTGACACTTGCATTTGCGTAGGCATTTCAAACGTAGTAATAGGCCAACAGGGAAATCTTGATTCTTAATGTCCACTTCATTTGCAATCAACTTCTTCCATAGTTGCTAAAACTACAAACTTGGAGGTCATCCTTATATACTCCAACAACCATAAACCTAAAACCCCTCCCCACCGGAATTCAATCCCCTAGCTAGTCCTGTCAGTTCAGCCCCAAATACATTTTAAATCTATCCACTTTTCTCCTTATTCACCTCACCATTCTTACAGGAGCCAACATTACCTCATGCCTCTATGTCAGTTATTATACACTGTAACTGGTCTGACACTTGTCTCTCTACTTTTACTCTTGCCTCATGTGCTCCACCTAGCAATCAATACAGTCTTTTAAAAATATCCTCCTAGGGGCCCCTGGGTGGCTCAGTCATTAGGTGTCTGCCTTGGGCTCAGGTCATGGTCTCAGGGTCCTGGGATCGAGCCCCGCATCAAGCTCCCTGCTCCGCGGGAAGCCTGCTTCTCCCTTTCCCACTCCCCCTGCTTGTGTTCCTGCTCTTGCTCTCTCTCTGTCAAATAAATAAATAAAATCTTAAAAAAAAAAAAAATCCTTCTGGGGAAAAATGAAGGGGGGGAAATCGGAGGGGGAGACGAACCATGAGAGACTATGGACTCTGAAAAACAAACTGAGGGTTCTAGAGGGGAGAGGGTGGGGGGATGGGTTAGCCCGGTGATGGGTATTAAAGAGGTCAGGTACTGCGTGGAGCACTGGGTGTTATACGCAAACAATGAATCATGGAACACTACATCAAAAACTAATGATGTACTGTGTGACTAACATAACATAATTAAATTTAATTTAATTTAAAAAAATAAAAAATAAAAAAATATATATCCTTCTAGGGTGCTTGGGTGGCGCAGTCGGTTAAGTGTTCAACTCTTGGTTCCGGCTCAGGTCATGATCTTGGGGTCGTGAGATCAAGCCCCGCATTGCGCTCCGCACTCAGCGGAGTCAGCTTAGGACTCTCTCTCCCTCTCCATCTGCCCCCCCCACCCTGCCAGTGCTCACACTCTCTCTCTCAAATAAATAAACCTTTAAAAATATATATATTTATATACACACATATTTATACACACACACGTAGAAGTGTATATATATACATACACTTCTAAAAATGCCAATGCTTATTGTCCTCCACTGGCTCTCCAGCCTCTTTACATAGTCTACAACAACTCGTTCTGGCTCTTGCTATCTTTACAACTGCACTTATTTTGTGTTCCCTCTTCCCCAACAGGCACTAATCTACTGGCCTTCTTTCACTTCCTCTAATACATCCAGCTCTTTCCCAGCATCAAGGCCTTCTCACATGCTTTTCCATTTGTGGGAAAGCTCTTTTCATTCCTTCAATCTCAGTTTATATAGTACTTATTCAAATAATACGACCTAGTCCTATATCTATGTATTTATGGCCCCTTCTGTTGTTCTCCACCCAAGTATCTCCACCCAAGAACAACAGAATAATTACATAATTACAATAATTACAGTCACCACAATTTGTAATTCTATATCTATTAACTTATTAGATTTCTGAAACTGTTGTTTTGCATATTCAAAAACAAACAAATAAGGCTGAGAGGAACCTAAAATTCAATATAAGCAGAAACAAATGAACCCTACTGTATTTCAAATGAACAACAAACACACTGAAAGAATAAACAGGAGATAATAACCCAAGTAACTATACACTCTGTACTGGATTAAATGGTGGTCCCCCAGAAGATCTACTCATGTCCTCATCACTAGAAGCTGTGAATGTGACCTTAAAGAGTCAGAAGAGAAGACACAAAGAAGAAAAAGCTCTGTGAAGATGAGGCAGAGACTGGATTATGCGGCCACAAACCAAAGGAACACCGGGAGTCACCAGAAGCTAGAATAGGCAAGGAAGGATTCCCCTAGAGCCACTGGAGGGAGCATGGCTGCTAATACCTTGATTCCAAGACTTGTGGCCTCCAGAACTGTACAAGAATTTCTGTTGTTTTAAGCTACCAAGTGTGTGGTAATTTATTACAGTAGTCTTAGAAAACTAATATATACTCTCAGGCTAAAGACCAAAAGAACTGTAAATAAATATTGAATTCTAGTTAATACACTTGTTTCTTTTTTGCAGTGGTATGCGTTAAGAATTCTGGAACTGCTTTCATTACAATGAAGAATTAAGGAATTGAAGAAATACTTTTGAGGACAATGAATTTCTCTCTGTTGGAAAACGGAGTTATAAAAGTGGAAAGAAGAAAATCTAGAATGAACCCTACGGAATTTGACTGAAATCAGGGATTATCAATATGAACCCATGATTTTTAATAGGTAGATATAAATATAGGTGTATATGGATGTGTGTAAGTTATTCTTGAGCTTTGTATACTGAGAATGGCTGGAAGCAATGATACCCTAGCCTAGCACAGAGATCCTGGTTTCTAAATTGCATTCTCCACTAAAAGGAAATAGGGCTCCTTGAAGAAATATTTGATTCTTGTTCATACAAGATGAACATGGAACATTTGGTTGTGCTAAAAAATAAGAAAGTGCAAAAATGATGGGGCTATGTTAAAGAATAAAGGCAGGTTGAGGGGCTTCTACTGGGACAATTAGGGCATCAAAATAAACAATGAAAGTAACAGATTATAAATGACTGACTAAGCTAGGAACTCCTGGGTGTATATGAATAAATAAATAAGAGAAAGCTCCTCTTTGCAATAGGATGATAATAAATATAAAATGAATGATGGAGTTAGAAAAATCACCATTTTGTAATCATCACAGTAATAGCTGATTCATGCAAGAATCATCAATGGATGCTAAAACTGTTGGAGAAAAGGTTGATAATGAACAGGGAGGGTATTTCCCTACTCTCAAAATCCCCCTGCAAATTACTTAATAAGTACAAAGAGAAAACAGCAGGGAAGAGATCTGGTATTACACTACCTTAAACAAGTGATCAAATTAACATCGCCAATACTGGGATGTACGGGTATCATGTGCTTCCTGATATGAGGATGTTAAGAAGAACACAATAGCATTTCTGTGACAGACTTTCTAAAAATGCATACCCAGGGACGCCTGGGTGGCTCAGTCGGTTAAGCGTCTGCCTTCGGCTCAGGTCATGATCCCAGGGTCCTGGGATCAAGTCCCGCATCGGGCTCCCTGCTCCGCGGGGAGCCTGCTTCTCCCTCTGCCTCTGCCTCTCTCTCTCTCTATCTCTCATGAATAAATAAATAAAATCTTTAAAATAAATAAATAAATAAAAATAATAATAATAAATAAATAAATAAATAAATAAATAAAAATGCATACCCAAACTCTAATGATGAGGAAAAACAGGCAAAATCAAATCCTGTATCTATTGTTATATATTTACAACTTCTACACAGTTATAAAATAAATGGCTTATAGTCTTCAAATATATCAAAGATTCTTTTTTTTAAAAAAAGGTAGAGGAACTATTCCCAATTAAAAAACAAAACGGCAGGGGCGCCCAGGTGGCTCACTCAATTAAGCATCTGCCTTTGGCTCAGGTCATGATCGCAGGGTCCTGGAATCAAGCCCCACGTCGGGCTCCTTGCTCAGCAGAGAGCCTTCCTCTCCCCCTCTCTCTGCCCCTACCCCCACCCTCATGCTTGCTCTCTCACTCTCCCCTCTTTCAAATAAATAAATACGATCTTTAAAAAAAAAAAAAAGGTACAACTACTAAGCTGGTGGGAATATAATTATAAAGGAGATTGTTGAGACAACTGTGGACTACAGATTAGATAACAGTATTTTATCAAGGTTAAATTCATGGTTATGTTAAAAAAATATAACATTATTAGGAAAACCACACTGAAGAATTTAGGAGTAAAGGAGCAAGATGGCTGCAACTTATTTCAAAAGTTGGGGAATATTACACACATAATTCGTATGTATGTGCATATACATATGTGAGTGGGGGGAGATCTATAAGTGTGGGTAAGTGTGGGGGAGGGAAAGAGGGACAGAGTTCGTATTAGTTGCTGAAGGAAGTGCGGGGGGAATAAAGCAATGGGGCAAAATGTTAGCAACTGATGAATCCAGAAAAGGGGCATAAGGAAGTTCTATATACTATTCTTACAGTTTTTCTGTAAACTTGAAATTATATCAAAATAAACGCTTAAAAAATATTCTGGCTGCTCTGTGAAGAAAAGCCTGTTGCAAAGTCAAAACAGGAATTAAGAAGATAGTGCTGTGGTCCACACGAACACTGACAGTGGCTTGGACTAGGGTGCAGCAGTGAAGTGTTCAGAGGTTAAGAAGATGTGGGATATGTTTTAAAGACAGAGACAACAGGTTTCCCTAAAAAACTGGGTCTGGGCTGTAACCACAGATGAAGGCAAAGTTTGCAAACTAAGCAACTGTGTTGTGTAAATGGTGACTATACAAATAACATGTCATTCTCTCTGGCCATGGAGAACATGAACTCTCTTTTCTATTTAGGAAATTCCCCCCATAACAATTCTTGGGGTAGAAGACAGAGACTACCTCTCATAGAGAAGTGGAAAAGTCAGGTGCTAACTTTGTCAGCCTCCCTTATAGATGTGACACAGGAATGCAATCCAGCTCCAGCCATTGCATTCCCTTGAGCTGTAACTCATGGACAATGGAGTGCTAACTTTCCATGTTAGGCCATTTGGGCCACTATAACAAAAATACCATAAACTGAGTGGCTTATAAGCCATAAACATTTTTTTTCCTCACAGTTCTGGAAGCTGGGAAGTTGAAGATCAAGGTGCCAGCAGATTTAGCATCTGAACTTCCTAGTTCACAGAGGCTTTTTGCTATAACCTCACATGGTGAAGGGATAAGAAAGCTTTCTTGGGCCACTTTCACAGGGCACTAATCCCATTCATGAGAGCTCCACGTTCATGACCTAATCACCTCCCAAAGGCCCCACCTCCTAATACCATCACCTCGGGGGTTACGATTTCACCATATGAATTCTGGAGAATATTCAGACCATAGCAGTCTCCTTAAGGGCAACAGTACCACACCTCCTGCAAGACAAAATTCCTGGTTCTTAAGAGGCAGTGGTACTCTGTGATATCCAATTTCTGGCAATGACCACCACAATTTTATCAGGAAACCAGCTTTAGAGCATGGGTGGGGCATTGTTCCTGCATTGCACATCAAGTGTGGTTCACTAGACTTCTAGCATTCTCATTATGCATAAGTCAAGTACAGTAAGTTTTGTTGCACAAAGCCAAGAACAGGTACTGAAATCCTAGCTCATAATTTTGATCAGAGAACTGGAGTGAATTAAAGTATGTTTTATAGGAGATTCCAATTTCACTCATGATGGAATACACACAATTCTACCCCAACTCTCCATTTAATTACAACAAAAAATTCTGAACAAAATAAAGAAGGTAAGGAGCACCTGGGTGGTTCGGTCAGTTAAGCATCTGACTCTGATCTCAGCTCAGGTCTTGACCTCAGGGTTTTGAGTTCAAGTCCCGCACTAGGCTCCACACTGGTCATGGAGCCTACATTTAATGAGAAGGGGCGGGGCAAGGCAAGGACAGGAGGGGACGGGATGGGAGGGACGAAACTACCAGAAGACAATGAATAGTGAATAAGAGCAAGCAAAAAGGGTATAGAACCCAGGTCTTAAAGAGCAGTTGGGGGATGGTTTCTGCCTTCTGTATTTCTTGACTTGGGCTCTGGGGCAGTCCACAACTAACAACTGATAGCAAGAGCGGACAGAAAGTTCCAAAAAAAGGTTCCTCTCTCCAAGGCACGGGGTGGCAGCTGGGTGGTGAAGGGCCTGTGGGACAAAGCTCTTGTGATCTGACCTACCCTATGCCAGCCAAGCACAAGTAACAAAGCTGCAAGTCTCTCCTCAGTGCTAGCACCAGAAATGGAAGAAGTCCTTACAGGTCCAAGAACTATCGATTTTCCCCTTTCCACACCAGGCAAGTGCTGGCTCTGGGTGGCACTTCTCATCTTCCCAACCAGCAGCAGTGGCTCTATGAGGCCATTACAGCAGACGAGTGCCAGCAACAAAACAGCAGTTGTCTTCTCAGTAACAGAAGCAGCCCTTCAGGGAGGATACTTGCTGACTCTCCTGACCCTATACCAGGAAAGAACCAGCAACAAAGAGGCATGGTGCCTACTCCCCTGAACCACAAGCAACAATAACAACAAACCCTGTGTGTCAGAACACTTTTGACACTCCGTGTTTTCTACTCGGCCAGTATTAGCAACAAAGCAGATAACCTACTAACATACGTAGAATAGAACACTTCTGATACTCTATGCTTTACATCAGATAGCTACACTGCCTTTTCCCACCAACACATAGTAACAGCTGCTGCGGGTAGAGAAATTTTTATTTTTCCACCCCACTCCAGCTTTGCTTAGAGGCATAAGCTACATTTATGGGAACTGCTACATTGCATAAAGAGTGTCTGATTTTCTAAAGATTTATTTATTTATTTATTTGACAGAGACACAGCGAGAGAGGGAACACAAGCAGGGGGAGAGTGGGAGAGGGAGAAGCAGGCCTCCCGCCGAGCAGGGAGCCCGATATGGGGTTCGATCCTGGGACCCCGGGACCATGACCCGAGCTGAAGGCAGACGCCCAACAACTGAGCCACCCAGGCGCCCCCAAAAATGTCTGATTTTCTAGCAAGAACATCAGAACAGAAAGCCCCTGCAGAGAGTAAAGGGAAAATCATGGGGTGAAGGGGTAAGAAAGGTGGAGAAAAATACCCTTTAAATTTGTATACCTGCACTCACTCCTGAGGTGGACTGTGTGAAACCTACCAGAATTAACCTGAGAAAAGCAGTGAGAACTGAAGATGGTGTGGACTACCAGCCAGGGTCCACACGGGTCCCTGGGTAACATGCACATGGGGAAAACCAGAATAGCATACAAATGCTTTGGAAATTAATACTGCAAGGAAAAACAGCTCATAGGAAGCAGGTCAGGACTTAAGAGTCTAAAACTAATCAGGTTGACTCTCAGCTAAAAAAGAAACCACACTCAGAAAAACAAACAAACAAACAAACAACCTAGCATTCTCCAGAGGTTTTGGACAGAACTAAGAATATCATAACACAATATTCAAAATGTCAAGGATACAATCCAAAAATAATCATACAAGGAACCAGGAAAACCTAACCAGCTCCCAAGAAATAAGATAAAAGATGCCAACCACAAAAGGATCCAAATGCTCTAATTATCAGAAAAAGACTTAAAATCAGCATTTATGACCATGATACATAAAAGGAAAGTTAACACATTTGAAGCAAATGCAAAGATAGAAGTGCTCAGCAAAGAAAAACAAACTATTAAAAAAGGGATATCTGGTCATATTGAAAAATATAATAATGGAAATAAAAAATCCACTGGAAGGGCCCAATAATAGAATGGATATGAAAGAGGAAAGATTCAATGAACCTGCAGGCAGATCAAAAGAAATAATTCAGTCTAAACAGGAAAAAATGAGAAGAATCACAGAGAGCTATGAGACAGTATCAAAAAATTTAGTACTCATGTTATATAAGACTTAGGAGAACAGAGACAGGTGCAGACAAATATTTGAAGAAATAATGGCTAAAAATTTCCCCAAAATGGTGAAGGAGGTAAATTTACAGATCCAAGAACCTCAGTGAATGCCAAACAGGATGAACTAAATAAAAACAAAAATAGTAACTAAAAATATTTTTAAAGCTTACACCTAGACACATATTAAACTATTAAAAGCCAAAGATTAAAAAAAATCCCAAATGCAAATATAAAAAAACAACACATTACATAACGAAAAACAAATACTTGAATTACTGCAGAGGACTCATCAAAACTAAAGCCAGAAGACAGCAGACCAACATTTTTAAAGTGCTGAAAGAAAAATACTGCTAAGTTAAATGTACAGAAAACGTACTTTAGGAATGAAGGTGAAATAAATACACTGTAAGATGAAAGAAAACTAAGAGAATTTGTCACCTGATTTAAAAGAAATATTACAGAAATTGAAAAAACTGATCATATATTTCATATGGAAATTCAAAGAATAACCAAGAAAATTCGAAAATTCTTTTACTTCAAGAATACTTATTACAAAGTTGGACACCTACCTCACACCACACACAAAAATTAACTCCAAATGGATCAAGATCTGAATGTAAGGGCTAAAACTATAAAACTCTTAGAAGAAAACATATGCATAATTCTTCATGAGCATAGTTTAGGCAACAGCACTAAAGGCACAAAACAAAGGAAAAATTAAATTGAGCTTCATCAAAATTTAAAACTTGTGCTTCAAAGGACACCATCATAGGGAGCAGGTCATGAAAAGACAACCCAAAGAATGGGAGAAAATATTCGCAAATCATATATCTCATAAAAGACTAATAATCCAGAATATATGAACTTATAGAACTCAATGATAAAAAGACAACCCAGTTTTAAAACACGCAAGGATTTGAACAGACATTTCTCTCAAAAAGATTTACAAATGGCTAATATACACACAAAAAGAAGCTCAACATAATTAACCATCAGGGAAATATAAATTAAAACCACAGAGACACCACTCCACACCCTCTGAAACGGTTATCATTAAAAACAAACAAACAAACAACAACAACAACAAAATGAGAAAATTACAAGCGTTGACAAGGATGTATAAAAACTGGAACCCTCACATACACTGTTAGTGGGTATGTAAAATGTTACAGACACTTTGGAAAACAGTCTGTCAGTCCCTCAAAATGTTAACAGAGAGTTACCATACGACCCAGAAATTCCACTCCTAAGTATACATCTAAGAGAAATGACAACATATCTCCACACAAAAACTTGTACATGAATGTTCATAGTAGCATTATTCATAATAGTAAAAAAAGTGGAAACAGCACAAAAGTCCATCAACTGAAGAAGAGATAAATGTGGTATATCTATAAAATATTGTTTTTACAACAAACAGAAATTAAATATTGATACATGCCACAACATGAATTTTAAAAACATTATGCTAAGTGAAAGGTCCACATATTGTATGATTCCATTTACATGAAATATGCAGAATAGGCAAATCTAGAGAGACAGAAGTAGATTAGTAATTGCATAGGTCTTTGAGGGGTGGTAGAATTGAGGATGATGGGTGAATTTTATGGTATTCTATCTCAAAATTAAAAATTAAAAAAGACAGTCTAAAGTTCTTCAAGTGAAAGGGAAATGATAAGAGAACCACTGAACATACATGTTAAATGGGTGAATTTTATGGTATGTATATTCTATCTCAAAATTAAAAATTAAAAAAGAAAGTCTAAAATAAGTTCTTCAAGGAAAAGGGAAAGGATAACAAAGAGAAACCTGGAATATAAGCAATGAAGGGACAACAAAAGAAAGGGTAAATATCTGAGTAAGTAGAACAATATGTTTCACCCTTAACTAACTGAAAACAAAAATTATTATCATTGCCTGATGGGATTTTCAATGTATGTAAATGTAACACATATAACAACTACATCAGGATTGGAGGAAGAGCCTATGTGGTTGCACAATTCCTATTTTATACTTGAAATAGTAAAATATTAATTCTAAGTAGATTATATAAAATTTAAAATATATTTTTATAGTTCCCTAAAGCCACCACTTAAAAAACTATACAAAGAGACATAATTAAAATCTAACAGGTAGGGCACCTGGGTGGCTCAGATGGTTGAGCGTCTGCCTTCGGCTCAGGTCATGATCCCAGGGTCCTGGGATCGAGTCCCACATCGGGCTCCCTGCTCCTTGGGAGCCTGCCTCTCTCTCTCTCTCTCTCTGTCTCTCATGAATAAATAAATAAAATCTTTAAAAAAAAAAAATCTAACAGGTAAATAAAAATAAAATTCTAAAAATGCTCAGATAATTTAAAAGAAGTCAGGAAAGATGAAGCAGAGAACAAAGAACAGAAAGAAGCAAAAATAGGGTGCCTGGGTGGCTCAGATGGTTAAGCATCTGCCTTCGGCTCAGGTCATGATCCCAGGGTCCTGGGATCGAGTCCCGCATCAGGGTCCCTGCTCAGCGGGGAGCCTGCCTCTCTCTCTCTCTCTCTCTCTCTCTCTCCCTCTGTCTCTTATGAATAAATAAATAAAATCTTTAAAAGAAAGAAGCAAAAATAATGAAATAGTAGAATTAAATCCAACCATATCAATAATTACATTAAACTTAAATGAGCTAAGTACACCAATTAAAAGACAGTGATTACCATTATACATTAAAAAGCAAGACCCAACAATACACTTCTTTCAAGAATCCAACTTGAAATATAATGACATAGAAAGGTTAAAAATAAAGAACTGAGAAAGATCTAGAAGCACCTTGACTCAGAGCCTTGAACAGAATAGCCTTTGCTGTTCCTCTTTCTGCATGGCCCTTTCTCAGATATGTGTGTGGCTGGCTCCCTCGTGGATCCTTCATCCAGGTCTCAGTCTGAATGCCACCCCCTCACAGAGGCCACCCTGACTACTCTATCTACAAGCCCCTAGTCACTCTCCATCCCCTTAATTGGCTTCATTTTAATTCATAGTACTTACTACTCTCTAATTTTGTGATATATATTTTTGCATATTTACAATGTCTCCCCACTGGCATATAAATTTCATGATGGCTTAATCTAGCAGACATTCAATAAATGTTGTTGAATACGGGGCGCCTGGGTGGCTCAGTCGTTAAGTGTCTGCCCTCGGCTCAGGTCGGGATCCCAGGGTCCTGGGATCGAGCCCCACGTCGGGCTACCTGCTCCGCGGGAAGCCTGCTTCTCCCCCTCCCACTCCCCCTGCTTGTGTTCCCTCTCTCGCTGTGTCTCTCTCTGTCAAATAAATAAATAAAATCTTTTTTAAAAATAAATAAATAAATGTTGAATAAATGAATACAGAACAAAATATACCAAGCAAACAATAACTTTTTAAAAACTTGAGTGAATATATTAATATCACACAAGGTTGACATCAGAAGATGAAAAATCACAAGAGATAAGGAGGGACATTATATAATGATAAAAGGATCAATTCACAAAAAAAACATAGCAATTATAAGTGTATATGCACCTATGGGGTGCCTGGGTGGCTTAGTTGCTTAAGCATTCAACTCTTGATTTTGGCTTAGGTCACGATCTCAGGGTTGTTAGGTCATGATCTCAGAGTTATGAGGTTGGGCCCTGAGCCAGGCTCTGTGCTCAGCACGGAGTCTGCTTGAGATTGTCTCCATCTCACTACCCTGAAATCATGACCTGAGCCAAAATCTAGAGTCAGACACTTAACTGATGGAGCCACCCAGGCACCTCTCCAAATAATCTTTAGATTCAAAATAATTTCAAACAAAATCCTAGCAGGATTCTTTGTATGTATAGACAGGATAATTCTAAAATGTATGTGAAAAAGTAAAGAAACTAAAAGGGCCCAATATCAAAACTACAATGAGATATCTCACACCTGTCAGAATGGCTTAAATCAACAACACAAGAAACAACAGGTGTTGGCGATGATAAGGACAAAAAGGAACCCTCGTGCACTACTGGTCGGAACACAAACTGGTGCAGCCACTCTGGAAAACAGTATGGAGATTCTTCAGAAAGTTAAAAATAGAACTACTCTATGATCCAGCAATCGTACTACTGGGTATTTACACAAAGAATACAAAAATACTAATTCAAAGGGGTCCATGCATCCCTTTTACAACAGCCAAATTATGGAAGCAGTGCAAGTGTATTGATGAATGTATTGATGTGTTG
The DNA here is from genome assembly GCF_002201575.2 of Neomonachus schauinslandi. Taxonomy (NCBI): domain Eukaryota; kingdom Metazoa; phylum Chordata; class Mammalia; order Carnivora; family Phocidae; genus Neomonachus; species Neomonachus schauinslandi. Next base: position 121,726,979 of record NC_058409.1, read on the forward strand.
ATGAATGGATAAAGAAGAGGTGGTATGTATATATATATATATATTATTCAGCCATAAAAAAGAATGAAATCTTACCATATGTAAGGACATGGATAGAGCTAGAAAGTATCATGCTAAGTGAAATAAGCCAGTCAGAGAAAGACAAATACCATATGATTTCACTTATATGTGGAATTTAAGAAATGAAGCAAATGAGCAAAGGAGAAAAAAAGAGAGAGAGAATGAGAAACCAAGAAACAGACCCTTAATTATAGAGAACAAACTGATGGTTATCAGAGGGGAGGTGGGTGAGGGAAGGGTGAAATAGGTGATAGGGATTAAGGAGTGCACTTGTCATGACAAGCACCAGGTGATGTATGTAGATGAATCACTATATTGTACACCTGAAACTAATATAACACTGTATGATAACTGTAATTAAAAGCTTTTTTTTTAAGGGCGCCTGGGTGGCTCAGTTGGTGGAGCGACTGCCTTCGGCTCAGGTCATGATCCTGGAGTCCTGGGATTAAGTCCCGCATTGGGCTCCCTGCTCAGCAGGGAGTCTGCTTCTCCCTCTCCCGCTCCCCCCTCTTGTGCTCTCTCTCTCTCAAATAAATAAAAATAAAATCTTAAAAAAAAAAAGCTTTTTTTTAAAAAGAAACTAAAATAGCCCAATTTGAGACAAAGAACAAAGTTGGGAGGACACCGACAAATTTTTTTGAAGATTTTATTTATTTGAAAGAGAGAGAGCGAGAATGAGCAGGGGGAGGGGCAGAGGGAGAGAGAAGCAGATTCCCCACTGAGCAGGGAGCCCAACTAGGGACACGATCCCAGGGTCCTGGATCATGACCTGAGCCGAAGGCAGACGCTTAACCACTCAGGCACCTGAACACACCACCAAATTTTAAGACATACTAAAAAGATGCAATAATCAAGGCAGTGTGGTATTAGTGAAAGGATATTGACATAGCTATAGAAGAGGATAGAGAGTCTCAAAGTAGAGAGCCTAAACTGCCTTGGCTTCCTCAGTCTTGCAGACTCCTCCACACCTGCTGCACTCTCCTCTGCCTAACTGAACTCCATCTTCACTGACATCTCTGCCTGGCCCTATAATCTAATGCATAGTCTGCTTACATCCCAGTCAGTTCCCATTTACCATTTTCCTCTCCCACTCCCAGACTCAGGGATTCTACAGATGGATGCTGCTCAGTCTAGTTCTTGGACCCTCACTTCCAGTACTTTGTCCGAGCAACAACCCAACAACTCACCGAGACCATTCAGGTCTTGAAGGCAAGCCCCAGAAAATAGGGGTTTTTTTACTGGTATGTGTTGATTAGAGTTGAAATAGCATCTTGGAATATAAAGGATATTTTTAAGAGGACCAAAAGAAAATGATCCCTATTACAGAAGACATTAAGATCAAAAGGATATGTGGGCACCTTAGCTGCTGAGTACCTAGAATATGAACACAAGTAGGTTAAACTGTAAAAAATCTAAAAGACTGTGAATGTTGTTTCTTGTTTGTAAGATAGGAGCATGACAAAGGCAATGGGAATGTTAAGTACCCTTGTGTTAAAACAGTGACCAAAATTAGTCATAACAAAAATCAAGTTCAACTAAGGATTCTTAAATGGATCTAAACAGATTCAGTACCATGGCTAACATTAGCGGAAAAAATTTTAAAGTGACACCTACTAAAGAACAGCCAGTGACTAAAACAGTTTTTCATCAAATAAACTAGTTTTTCTCTCTTCCTCCCTTATCTAAACATAGGCACTCCTGAAAAAAATCCCTTTATTTAACAACCTTAACTGGAAATAGCCTAGAAGAATTAAGCATCCATTTGTTTCTCATAAATGTTATCCTCTCCCTAAAGAGAGGACATTACTGAACCATGATCAATACTGGTTTCCTCTAAACACACACACACACACACACACACACACACACACAGATGGGGCGGGGGCACAGCGCAATGCGTGCTGATTTGTACTAATCTATACATACTCTCGTGGCTGCCACATGACAAGAACTGTAAAGAGCCGCTCTGATGCAGTGCCATCTGTAGTCACTGAATGAGGTGAGGCTCTGTGACCCACCCAAATGAAAGTGCCCATGTCTTTGGCATGGTGAGCTAACTAACAGAGGCAACTCACATGATGAGATGAAATGCAGCAGAGAATATAGTGTGAACTTGGATCCAAAAGTTCTTCTCACCCGGAGTCTGTTCTTTGGCTGTTAGTAATCACAAAAGTTCCTAAAATTGTCAGCAAAATTTTGTGTGCATACATTTTGCTGCAGAAAATGTTCACAGCTTTAATACAGGAGTTGGCGAACTTTTTCTCTAAAGGGCCAGATAATGAGTATTTTAAGCTTGGCAGGCCACATGGTCTCTGCTGCAACTATTCAACTCTACCACTATAGCACAAAAGCAGCCCCAGACAATAGTAAATGAACAGGCATGGCAGTTTCCAATAAAACTTTTATTTACAAAAACAGAGTGCAGGCTGGTTTGGCCCACAGGCTGTAGTTTGCCGATCCCCGTTGTAATCCATCCACACTCTTAGTCATTTCCTTCTATGAATCAAAGACTCTGAAGTCCAAGTTTTTCTAACTTCTGAGTGATTTTAAAATCCATTTGAATACACTGAAGAGATAAATTCATTCTTCTGTGATCTACTCAACTCCAACGACCTCTTCCAATATATTTCAGCAGCCCCAACTACAGCTAACTCTGGCATTACCACAAATAGTTACTTTTCTGAAACCATGAATTTCCAATATTTATTGATTTAACAAATATTTTTCAGCTGATATGTTCTGGGCTCTATATATTCCATTTACTGGTCACATAACCTCCTATCTTCCAGTTCTTCAACCTTCTTTATTTTCATTCATCCACTCCTTAAGCATAAACCTGGAAGTCCTTTCGCTTTACCTACAATGAACAACTTTTATTCTGGAATAACCCCCTCCTCCTCATCACTGTATTCCATTCAAACACCCAGGCTCCTGAATAAGACTCAAGAATATCATACAAATATGCAGAATGACTGTCTCTGCAAATTTACATTCTACAGCCCTTAGTGCTCCCATAGTTCTTCTAGTCATTTTTCTCTCACAACCGTCAACAGCTATTCTAAGTCTTTTTTTTTTTTTAAAGATTTTATTTATTTTTTTGACAGAGAGAGACATAGCAAGAGCAGGAACACAAGCAGGGGGAGTGGGAGAGGTCTAAGTCTTCACTATCTTACTGAAGGCTTCACCTCAACATCTCCCAACACAAAATTAGTGACTCTTCCAGCAGATGGTGACACTTTTAGTTTCCTACCTAAGACCCACAATCTATAAACATATCTGGATATGAGCCCTCTACAATCCCTCCACTCCCAGTGTAAATATATTCCGTCCTCCCACTAGAAGCCAACTCTTGCTCTTCTGTGTGATCACAATCACTACAACCTCCTCATGGACTTGCATTATTACTTAGTATGTGTGGTTTTTGCAGAACTAGATTAGTTATCCATGCTGTGTAACAAATCACCACAAACTTAATTAATAAATTGGAGGTGGCCTACGACACTAACAGTTTTGGAGGTCAGAAGTCCATCACAAAGTAACTGGTTTCTTTGCTTAGGGTCTCATAGACTGAAATCAGGATCATGGTAGGGCTGCGTTCCTCTCTCAAGGTTCGGGGTGGGAATCTGCTTCCAAGTTCACTGGGGTCACTGGCAGAATCCAAGTTCCTTGTAGTTGTAGGACTGAGATGCCCATTTCCTTGCTGTCAGCTGGAGGCTGCTCTCAGTGATTAGAAGCTGTGTGCCTTCCTTACCACATGGATTCCTCCATCTTCAAAGCCAACAAATGAGAAGCTTTCTCATGTTTAATCTAAATTAGACAAAAGCTATGCCTGCAAATCTTTGCAAAATAATCCCCTTTATCTGTAACTCCTGTTGAAATGGCTAAGGAGTAATATCCTTAAGCTTCCTAGAGGTCACCTGGCTTGATTGAGAAAATCTATGAAGCACACATTAATTTCTTGAAAAAGCCTTCAGTGTAACTGAATAATCTGACCTTATGATCTTTCTGAGGTTGTAGCAAAAGGTTATATGTACACTCTTGGTTTCTTCTCTGAACCACATTTTTGGAAGCAATTTCTTCATTTTAACATTATTTGCCATCTAAGATAGGCTCAAAATTAACTAAATCATCTAGTCCTGGTTCCCTTTTAATAACATCTTTCAATTTAACTTTATTCTCTCATATTTTCCTATAAGCAGCAAGAAGAAATCAGGCAGTACCCTCAACATTTTGTTCAGAAATTGCCTTAGCTACATACCCAATTTCATCAAGTAAGTTCTGCTTACAACTTCAAAGCCAGAAACAGAGACTCTCCCCTCAAGTCAAATCCCTCCCACACTTCAAATCTCTTTTGCCAGGAAAGGCTCAATCCCTCTAAGGGCCCACCTGATTAGCTCGACCCACTGAAGATAATCTTCCTTTCTTAACTGTGCCATACAATATAACCTAATCATAGGAGTATTGCAACCTGCTCATAGTTCACATCCACACTCAAGGGGAGGAGCAGAGAATCTTGGGTGCCCTCTTAGAATTCTGCCTACAACCAGGACTAGGAGTGTAGCAATTCTGAAACTACTTTCTATGAATGGTAGCAATGAACAAATGAATGAAAGTAGTGATGATGCTAGAGGCCAAACTTCTCACCGTTGAAGAAGTGAAATACAAATATGGAATGGAGAAAGGCTAGGAAGTTAGATTAGGATTACTGGATATATCAGTGTGAACTCATGATTTTACACACACACACACACACACACAGTTGGTTGATCTCCCATTCCAGCTCGCTCTCCTGAAACAGTCTAGAAGCAATGACACACCAGCATCAGTGAACATACCCAGGGCCCAGATCCAGATTTGTAAACAGAATTCTCTATTAAAAGGAGCCATGGATCAATGGAGAAATGGGTAACATCAGAGCAGGAAAAGTACAAGATGAGCCAAGAACATTTTGTTGTACCAGAATGTAAGAAATCATCCCCAAAGTGTTGGGGATATGTCAAAAGGACAGAAACCAGTGTTAGGGAGTTTCTATTAGATAAAAAGCTCTGAAAATATTCAGAAATTGGAAAGAAACACAATGTACTTCCAATCACTGTACTATTTAGAGTTTATATTTGTGGTTAAAACCATCAGTTAAAACTGCTTTCAGAAACAAAACTATACCTAGAATTCACAGTTTAAAATGTTTTACTTCTTAGGAAACAGGATTTACCATTAAAAGGATATGACTAATATGTTCATCTCCAAATTTGCAATAGCAAATTTTTGGAGTGGCTGGATATCAGAATAACTATGTGAACTATTCAAATATAAATAAAGCTATTTGAAAACATGTTTTTCCTGTAATTATTTATAAAGCTTCTAATTTCCATAATTACAGTACATTCATGGAGAAATTGTCCAGTTAAAGGTCCAAGGATTCTAGGGTCCCCTGAGCCCATCCTTTCCCAATTTCATCATGTAGTTAAGAAAGAAATGTAACAGAATTGTTTTGATGTTGAAAAGAAAAGGGTTGAAGACAATCCAAAGGAAATTCACTTAACAATATCAACCCGAGATGAACTGATAAAAGGAAGTTTAATAAGTGAAATTATAAGATCATAATCATGGGCATTCACTTATTAATAATCTATGAAAACACTTTTTAATTTAACTTAATACTGATGTGTTATGGAGTTTTGATGTATAGGAATACTTCTCAGTGAAGAATCAAAATTTAATAGTCACACATTTGTGGGCTCTCGGCCAAAGAGTCCCAATCTGAATCTCAGGCAAAGTGTGTAAGACTTCAAAGTAAGAAAGGAAAACACTCTCTGATTGGAAGTAATGTACCAATATTCTGGTTTAAAATAAATGAGTTTTAGATGACAATATAACTACAGATTTTAAAGTATGCTTTTGAATAGCTTAAAGGTTGATTCCTGCTTATCCTTGTCCTACTTCCCTAATGTTAAAAAAAGAGAGAGAGAGAGAGACAACAGGCCCAAAATGGAGTCACTTATGGTAAGCCCACAGCACCAAAAAGAAACTTAGTACCTAACCTAAGTACAGTTTCAAACCCCCCAGGAATGTAATCTTAACTAGTCAGTCTGGAATTTCCTGATCAGCACCAGTGAGGTAATCCAACCAACAGACCCCTTTGCCCCCCCAAAAGAAGGTATAATCCTGCTGGAATAATCCATTTTTTTCTATTTGTAAGTTCCTTGTCCCACCCTCTCTCTGCCTTTAAAAAGTTCCATTTTGGACAGCTCCTCATAACCTCTATTTGCTAGATTAGATGCTGCCCAATTCATAAATCATTGAATAAAGATCATTAGATCTTCAAATTTACTCAGTTGGATTTTTGTTGGATTTAGTATTACTCGTCTAAACCTAGAGAAGTAAGGTCTTATTTTTCCCAGATAAAATAACCAATAATCCCATGAACTCCAGCCCAGGGATCCTCATATTTTAAAAAAGCAGCCCAACCTAATTTTCAAAGGATATCTTATGAAAAACTCCAACACATAAAACAGACAAAACCAGAACTCCTCTGACTGAAGTGGAAGGCCCCCTGCTCCTCACTCCTATCCTGAGGCCTCTCCTTTCACCTTACTGCAGCCCCTGGAGCATATGCACAAAATCCCAAGACTGTAGAACATACAAAACATAGTTCCAAGTAATAAACTAATGTAAATGTCCTGGTTTGATCAGAAAAACATCTTTTCAGATGCATAAGGAAAATACAGGCATACAGAAACAAATGTTATTAGTGATTATATTTGGGTAGTAGAATTATGAGGAATTTTTTTCCAAATTTTTTAGAGTTGACAGGAATTACTGTTAGAAACCCAATAAACTTTATTTTTTTAAGGTATAAGTACAATCACTCTCCCCATAGTGAACTGCGTTGTAGTATATGACAGAAAAAAGCATTTCTGTACCACTACGAGTACATTTAAAAATACACACATACACACACAATGATGTAAAGATTAGAGATATAAATTTAACAATATAACAATTTAACAATCAGAGAGGCCTGTTTATATTTGAAGGACATAATATTTTAATCACAATAGATCAGATATATTTAATTGTTTCCTTTAATGTCCTATTTATTGCAATTCAGAAAAGAGGTTAAAAAGTTAAGGAAAAAAAACTGTCCCATGAAATCTACTACTTTCAAATAATAATTCTTACATTTCCAAAACCTATTACTCAAGCCAAAGACTGCAGTTAAGATATCAGTAACATTTCCTAGACAAGTAAATAGTCAATTAATTACATCTGCTTCTGGGAAATGAAGAAAGTAAATATTAACCATGATTTTGAAATCAAAATGGAGATATTAGGCAAGTGGGGGAAGTTACAGTAGTTACAATATATAGTAGTTTTCTACATAATGGTAACTAAATTTTTTTCCTGATTTATTAAGAAATAATTAACATACATCACTGTATAAATTTAAGGCATACAGCATGATAATATGATTTACATATATTGTGAAATGATTATCGCAATAGGTTCAGCTAACATCCCACATCTCATACAGATAAAATATAAAGAAAAGAAAAAAAGTAAAAAAAAGTTTTCCTTGTAATGATACCTCTTAGGATTCACTCTCCTTTAACAACGTTCCTGTATATCATACAGTGTTAACTATAGTCATAATGTTGTACACTATACCCCTAATTATACCCTTAGTACTTATTTATCTTATAACTAGAAATTTGTACCTTTCGACTACTCTCTTCCAATTCCCTCATTCCCCATCTTCTGCCTCTGGTAACCACATGTCTGATCTTTTCTGTGACTCTGTGGTTTGTTGCGGGGGATGGGGGGGGGGGGGGGGGGCGTTGTTTGGGTTTTTCTCTGTTTTAGATTCCACATATAAATAAATCATACAGTATTTTGTCTTTCTCTGTCTGACTTATTTCATTTAGTATAATGCCTTCAAGGTCCATTCAAGTTGTTGCAAATGGTAGGATTTCCTCACTTTTATGGCTGAATTTTATATATATATATATATCACAACTTCTTTATCCACTTATCCATCAATGGACTTAGGTTGTTTGGCTGTTTCCATGTATTAGTAATTGCAAATGATGTTGCTATGAACATGGAGGTGTAGATATCTTTTCAAGGTCGTGGGTTTTCATTTCCTTTGGATATATTGAGAATATACATCATACTCAGTGGCGAAAGGCTGAACGCTTTTCCTCTAAGATCAGAAACAAGACAAGGGTGCCCACTCTCATTACTCCTATTCAAGACTGTACTGGAAGTCATAACTAGAGCAATCAGGCAAGAAAAGAAATAAAAGAAAGAGGTAAAATTCTATTTCAGATGATATGATTCTAAATACAGAAAATCCTAAAGACTCATCAAAAAAAACTCTTAGATCTAATCAACAAATTCAGTAAAGCTGCAGAACACAAAATTAACATTAAAAAAAATCAATAGGTTTTCACACACTAACAATGAATTTTCTGAAAAAGAAAGAAAGAAAATGATCCCATTTACAATAACATCAAAAACAATTAAATAATTAGGAATATATTTAACCAAGGAGGTAAAAAATAACTCTGGTAACTTAATATGCTAATGTTAATTTCCTATGTTTCCTCACAGACTTGCTTATCCATCCTTGTCCTACTTTCCTAATCATCTTATTATATGTACTATATGTACTCTAAGTCTGAAATTGCAGAAATAGCCAGAAACAAAACTAACCGGATTCCTTTCTTCCTGAAATTTTATTAGCTAAAACTTAAATCCACAAAGCCTTAGTGTTTCTATAATGTAAGAAGCCCTGAATGGCTGAAATAATTAAGAAGAGCTTAGAGACTGGCAAAAACTTCTCTTCCTCATACTTTTTAAGAAATACTGTCTCCCATCCAAGTAGTAACCAGGCCCGACCCTGCTCAGCTGTCGATGGTAAGCACAAACTAAAAAGAGAATAAATTAAATGCAAGTTATTAAAGGTTTCATTTCCATAGACCAGTTGCTTAAATAGTTCTGGATTCCCAAAAGCTTCAAATAAAGCAGATAAAAGCAGAACTAAGTTTAAGACAGGGAGAATGACCTAGAGACCTATCTGCTTTCTTTCCTTACCATCATCACTCTCACAACACCATCTTTGGTGGAATCCTAGGGGCAATGATTTTAAGGAGAAGGGAATGAGAAATTCTAATAAAATACATGAAAAAAAGAAACTACTGAAGCCACCACTGAATATAATTGTATGCTTAAATTACATATGAATTCTATTTGAATCACCTAACACTGGGCACTTCATAAACAGTCACACAAAAAAAATGAATGAGACTGTGATCCTCTTTAGGGTTGAGAGGAACTTCACTGGGTTTCAACAGAAGGCAGTTTGAAACATAGTATATTAATTTATTCCAAAAGTTCAACTACAGCATGTAGATTATAGCCAATTCTCATTATTTGCAGTAGTTATGATCTATAAAGTTCTGTAAATACTGAATTATCCAATACAGGGTTGGGTTCATACAAGCCAGTCATATCTTCATCAACTAATCAATATATAACTTTATGTTTTTGTTTAAAGAAACATTATTTAACATATATACCTGATTCATTAACATTGAACTCATAGTCATGACTGAATGAAGCTTATCTAACATATGTATTTCTCTGCAAGGCACATCATGGACTTTTCACACTTAGGAACACCAGACAGTGCTCCAGCACTTCAACACTATACTTGGGGGCCTTTTGTTGGTGATTTTGCTGTTTAAAATGGCCCCCAAGTAATAAAAATGCAGCACTACATAGATCACAAAAAGGACACTTGATTACAATGTGAGAGCTGAAACAAGAAGAAAGAGCATCAGCTTTTTCACATTCTTTTTTGCTGCTCTGTGCAAGTACATGTCTGCAAATGACCACAAAAGCACTGTGTATTGATTTGGGGGTTACAAAAACATTTCAGCAAATACAGAAACCACAAATAATGAGGATCCACTGTATTTTCTTAGGCAATCAAATCTATTAGATTTTGATGTAGTTACAAACCTTGAGTATTAAGTGTTTTAGAAGAATGTACTAGGACAGGGAAAGAGGAGTAAAAGTCAGAAGTAAAATTGAGGCTCAAAATTCCACACCAACCATATCCACTGACACTGTAATAGATCTGTGGGAGGCTGCATTACTGTTCCCAATCCATCACCTCTCCTGTATCCTCAACCTTTGGCATGTGATACTGCGGTTACTCTCCCTAAAGACCTGGGCAAATTTCTCCACCAATACCTGTGGTCATGTGATTTGCTCTAGCCAATGGAATGTCCATGGACATATGAGCAAAGGCCTGAAATGTGCTTCCAGAGTTGAGGTTTCCTTCTTGTGTTTCTGCCATCACCATGTGAAAAACATGCCCTCAGGCAGTTCACTAGTGCAAGGAGGAACAGGGACACATGGAACAGACCCAGACATTAACTGTAGCTTGGAGCCACACTCAGACATCCCACAGATATGTTAGTAATTATAAATAATCCATTAAGTTTGATAGCATTTATGCAGCTATAGTTAAATGATACTTAATATAATTTCAAAATACTATTATCTCACTAAAAAATCTTTATATAAAAGGTTGATGAAACCCTCTTTCGTTCTTGTTCGAAAGCCTAGTACAGAGTAGGTTCGTGGTATGTTGTTTCCAAAGACGGCTGCATCTATGTCTCCCATCCCATATCTTTTACAATGTGATCTTGTCATTCACACACCAAACGGTGGAGTCTGTCTCTCCTCTCCTCAAATTTGAGTTGGCCCTACAATGCTATATAAGACTTGAAGCCAGACCATATAAAATCTGAAGTTTCCATGTTCATCCTTCATGGAACCCAGTCATCAAGCAAGAAGTCAAACCCCACTAAGTCCACCACACTGCTACAAAGCCTAAACTAGACACGTGGAAAGAGAGTGAGCACGCACGCACGTATGCACATGCACATTGTGGGTAAGAGGCAGGGCTGGAAACAGGACAGATACCATGGGGTAGAGCACCAACTATAAATCATCTGAGTGAGGCATTTTGAACATTAAAACCATCCTAGTGCCCCAGCTGACACTATATGAAGCAGAAGAACTTCCTGGTCAATCCACAGAATTGTAAGAAATAATAATATGCTGTTTAAAACCAGACACTAATTTTTAGGGTGAATTATAGCAACTCAATCAAATTGTTAATAAATGTGTGCTGAATTAATTAAATTCAATAAATACTTTGTTTAATGCTTACCTTGGTGTTTGCCATGTCCACAATATACTGGTCTCCCTTTATACATTCCATTACTTCAAAACCATCTCTGTCAATCACTTTGGCCTGAGAGCTTCCAGATACAACAAGAATCATGTCTCCTGTGTTACTATACTGTAGTGACTTGATCTGATGGCTATGTAAAAGAAAAAAGAAAATAGTGTTGTAAGAACTGGGCATAATGTTTACACTTTCACTACATTAAGCACTGCCAGAAAAAAGTCACACAACTGCACAAACTGATAATTCTTCAAAATCAGGATCATCAACCTCAAATGGGCCCTCAACACTAGTGGCGATCCTGTTAGCACTCTCCTCCCACTCACCACAGCATCTATTAAAATATCTACTCACCGTAGGTATCTTCAACCCAACCAACTGCCCTTCTTTCAGCTGTTGATTTGTCTGGCTCTTTCCCAAAAGCAACAAACAACAACTGCCTCAACTTCCTCCCACTAATGTCATAAACTCATCTGCATCTGAACACCTCTCTTCCTCCTCCTCTTTGATTACAATGGTGGATGGAAACCTCTTCCTGCCCAAGGCAAATCTAATACCTATATTCTGGATCTCATCCTTTCCAGTCTCCTCAGGAACTTCTTCTGATTATCCTCTCTCCTCCCTTTCACAGCCAAGTGTTTGAACAAGTTTTCATCTCCTCCATGTCTCCAGTACTACAGTATCCTTTTTTTTTTTTTTAAGATTTTATTTATTTATTTGAGAGAGAGAATGAGAAAGAGAGCACATGAGAGGGGGGAGGGTCAGAGGGAGAAGCAGACTCCCTGCCGAGCAGGGAGCCCGATGCGGGACTCGATCCCGGGACTCCAGGATCATGACCTGAGCCGAAGGCAGCCGCTTAACCGACTGAGCCACCCAGGCGCCCTACAGTATCCTTTGCACGCTCACCACTCCACTCATTCCCCCAGCTTCCAGGATTTGGTCTGCTGGTGGCTAACACCTAAACTCCCCATACAAGATTATGTTACCATTCCAAAGCAGCCCACATTCAGCCTGGCCAGTGTGCAGTAAAATGGTCCAGCCCCCTGGTTCAGTCTGGGATCCATGGGAAAAATTAAACCAGCTTCAGATTTCCCTGTGGGACCAGCTGAGGCTGCTTCTGCAACCACATGACAATGCAATTTCTGCGCCTTCCTAAGAGTGTTTCCCCTGCACCTTCTCTCTCAGGGGCTAATCCCAAAAGCACTCTTCAACCAACCTTCTGCATGCAAATCCTGGAATTTCAAAGAATGGTTTTGATGAACCTGACCTGAGAGAGTTGGTATCAAAAGTGGTCCTATGAAGTCAATTCCAAGATGAGATCACCAATTGGATAGTAACGAGGACCCCATCATGGGGAGTACATAGTTCCTGACATGCTACAGCAGTGCAACTGCAACTGCTAAAAGCTCATCGTGAAAGGAAAGGTACTGGCTGGTGTAGTATTCCAGGCATTTGAGAGGTACAGGAAACCTAAGAACTGAAACAACTCTAGAACTGGATAGCTATTACTGGGTGTAGTCAATGCAATGAATAAAGACAATGAAAGGCTGAGGATGACTATCACCAATTAAAAACTACAGTGTGAAAAAAGCCAAAAGGCCTCTTTGGCAGCCTACAAAGACAGGGTTATTGTCCTTGTCAGGTAAGTGGTATGCGGTGACCGATCTGGTAAAGCATCTTTTTCCACCTCTATTAGGAAGCAAGACCAAAAACAGTTCACATTCACAGGTGACCAACAGCAGCATACATATGCATGCTTGAGCCAGGGCTACATTAATTTTCTGGCCCTTTGTCTTAACATAGTCCAAAGGGACCTAAACCATCTGGACAATCTGAAGAAATTCATGCTGGTCTGTGATCTAGATGACATTATGCTAATTGAATCGGGTGAGCAAAAAATCAAGTACATTGGTGAGAAACATGCTCTCCAGAAGACGTGAGATAAACCCTAGAAAAGATCAAGAGATTGAGACAAGGATGTGTAGGGAAGATGCATGTAGACAGACATAGGAAAAGTGGACACCAAATACGAAGCTCTTTGTATCCCATGTTAATCCAAACAACACCAACTTTGAAAGAGGCAATAAACCACAAAGACAAAGTGACTTGGCCAGTTGACATTAGCTAGCTTTTGTCATCATCCATACCGCTGTTAATGCAACAGTCTTATAAGTGAAATAGTGCAAAAAGGGATGGAAATTATGCATGGGACCAACAGCAACTCTGCAAAATTGACCTATTATTGCCAAAGGTCCAACCTGCCAGTAATAGAAGCCTATGATGAGCCCCACTCCCAAAATCAATACTAATCTAATGAGTAAGTAAAATACATAATATGAAAAACTGTAATAAGTATATGGGACAAAACTGGGTGGGGAGGGCAGAATGTGAACCAAGGGGACAGGGATATATGTTTTAAGTAAAGTGGTCAGGAAAAAAAAAATAATAATAATAAAAAAAAAGTGGTCAGGAAGTAAGTGACTAAGTAGGCTATGAAGTGAAGGAGTAGGCTATGAAGATATTTTGATATCTGCTCTCCCTTTCCAAGGGAAGCAACAGCTACTAGGAAGGACCAAGAAGCAGCAACAGCTACTAGAAAGGACCTGCAGCAAAAGTGTGTCTGGCATTTCCCCACTGTAACCATAGCAGAGTGAGCAAAGCAAACAGGAGTTGGAGAGGTCAGAAAGCAGCAAGTGGGGAGATGCAGATCAAGGAGGGCCACGTAAGCCACTGAAAGGACCTTGGCTTTTGTTCTCTCAGGGAGAAATTAGACGAAACCCATCGGAGTGCTTTGAGCTGAGCAATTACACAATCTGACCTACACTCTACAGAACCATTTTTTTGTGCCTGGACCATTCTGCACTCTGAAGTCTGTGGATTCCCTCTTAGTATGTTTTTTAAACATATTAAAAAACTACATTAGACATATACTGGAAACCATTATTTATCACATAAATAACTAAAAAATATTTTTTTGAATTTGTGACATATGTGAGTTTCTGTACTAATGTATCAAGTAACTATGCATAGAGGCAGGTCTAATAACTACTGTAATTTCAAAGGAGTGATGAGCATAAACAATGTGTACTTCAATATGACTATTATAATAATAATGATATAATATGAAAGCATCTGAACTTTGCAGGTACACCTGTGACTTTGTTGCCTACTTTCATAATTAAAGGAAATGGCTAAACATCATTTAGAGATTAGTGAAAAGAAATAATTTTTTATCCAAGTTCACAGAAATTGGGAGTACCAAATATTGAACTTATGAGTTGTAGAATTTAAAAAATAACTGTAATTAGGGGCGCCTGTGTGGCTCAGTCGTTAAGCGTCTGCCTTCAGCTCAGGTCCTGGGATCGAGTCCCGCATCGGGCTCCCTGTTCGGCAGGGAGCCTGCTTCTCCCTTTCACACTCCCCCTGCGTGTGTTCCCTTTCTCGCTAACTCTCTGTGTCAAATAAATAAATACAATCTTTTAAAAATTAAAAAATAAAATAAAATAACTTTAATTAGGGGCGCCTGGGTGGCTAGTCATTAAGCATCTGCCTTCAGCTCGGGTCATGATTCCAGGGTCCTGGGATTGAGCCCCGCTTGGGGCTCCCTGCTCAGTGGGAGGCCTGCTTCTCCCTCTCCCACTCCCCCTGCTTGTGTTCCCTCTCTTGCTGTCTCTCTCTCTCTGCCAAGTAAAAAAATAAAATCTAAAAAAACAAAATAACTGTAATTAAGAAATTAAATGACAAGGTATATAATACATACATAAAACTGAAAATTAAAAAAAGAAATATGCAGAAATTTTAGAATGAAAACTACAATCACTGAGATTTAGAACTAATGGATGGGTTTAACAGCAGAGAATTAATGGTTAAAAGATCATTTTCAGACTTAAGCGTGGTGACAAAAAATGGAAAATGCAGAAAAAGTTTAAGGTACATATGACATATGGTGAAAAAGTCTCATATTAGAATTGCAGAATGGAAAAAGAGAGAAGCAGTCTGTAAAGAGGTGACTGTCAAAATTTTGGAAAAATGATAAAAGACACTAACCCAGAGATTCAATAAGTACTGTAAACCCCAAAAAGGTAGCAAAAACCACACCCAGGCACATCACAGTAAAACTGCTGAAAGCCAAAGACAAAAGTAAAACCTTAAAAACATTTTTTTTCGGGCGCCTGGGTGGCTCAGTTGGTTAAGCGACTGCCTTCGGCTCAGGTCATGATCCTGGAGTCCCTGGATCGAGTCCCGCATCGGGCTCCCTGCTCGGCAGGGAGTCTGCTTCTCCCTCTGACCCTCCTCCCTCTCATGCTCTCTGTATCTCATTCTCTCTGTCTCAGATAAATAAATAAAATCTTTAAAAAAAAAAAAAAAAACATTTTTTTTCAAACATGGTTTCATCAGGAAAATTCAAAAGTAAAAGTACAATGAGATACCACTGTCTACCCACCAAATGACTAAAATATAAAAGGCTAACAATACAAAGTATATTACTGGGACTGTGAAATGAAAAAAATCTACCTTCTGAGACAAAGAAAGCTGTCACATCAACAACTGCAATATATTCTACATATTATAGGACCAGCACTGACCAAGAGAACTTTCTGTGATGGTGGAAACATTCTACATCTGTGTTGTCCATTATGGTAACCACTAGCCACTAGCCACATATTTCTATCAAGCACTAGAAATATGGCTAGTGCAACTAAGGAACTTAATTTTTAATTTTATTTAATTTAAATTTAAATAGCTACATATGGCTAGTGGCTCGTGCACTGAGCAAGTGCAGCTGTTAACAATATGAAATAAATATAAAACAGTCTCAACTTTGGAACAACAGAAGATTCTTATTGGCTCATAAAACAGATGAAAAATGAAATACTAACAAAATGTTCTTTAGAAACAAAAGAAAACCTAATGAAATCTATTAAAGTCTATTTGGATGATACTAGTACCAGTACTAAAAAAGTCAGTCGTACAGTCCCTAAATGTGATTTCCAGTTACAAATTTAGAAATGAATATGGAAGTAAACTCTCCATGTAAAAATTTCTTATTCACCATGCTAAAACACAGTCTGTAACATTCTTCAGAGATGGCATGGTAAAGTAACACACATCAAAGCAATCTTAAAGAATATGCTATCTCAGGTGCCATTCTCTCAAAAAAGAAATCACCAAATAAATACATATGGAAAGCAAACAATTAAACACCTTAAACAGATAATAATACACAAACCCATAAAGAATTCTGCTGGAGAACTTAAAGTCCCAAATATAAAATTTCTCTATCAAAAAGCAAAATTGAAAATCTGTCTTTTTAAACTGTCCTCATAACTTCCTTTATGAATGTAACTCTGTTGGCAAAAAAAAAAAAAAAAAAAAGACAAAAAAACAGTCAAATTCTTTGATTTATCCTAAAAGGTCAATCTGAAAATAAAATAAATTTCAATGATTAAGACAATTTTAACAAAATTTTAGGCTATTTAGTCTTATTTAGATTTACTTTCTAAGTCTATAATTTCAAGGCTGAGAAATAAATGGGGTATTTTAGCAGAAAAAACTATTAATCATGATAATTTTGTCTCCTAGAAACAGAATATATACAAAAAATCAAAATTTAAGTGTATCTGGCTAAGCAACAAAAGAATTATTCTTCCTGGCTGGTGGCCAAATCCAAATTAGATATTTACCAATGAAACTGCTTTTCTTCACAGCTACTGCTAACTAGAAACTAGTGCTCAAAATTTAAACTGACCATTTCTCCTAAAATGCTGAAATTCTAGCTCATAGTTTTTTAAATATTTATTCTTCAAAAAACCATTCTTAATGCACTGATTCAAAGTACTAATTCCAACGCAAAGATAATTCAAACAAAGGTCTGAGTGGGCTCTGAGGCTAGAACGTGTGACAGTGTGAGGAATTTCACCACAATACCCCAGATCAAAGGGTCAAGGTAGATGAGAAATTGAAGCTCCCAAACCAGATGCTCATGAGAAGGAAACCTAGAAAAGCAAATGTGGGGCTACTGCCAGGCCCTTCCTTCCTAAAAAGAAAAGCCTCTCTGGCCTTATACTAAATGCTAAAATGCTGGGAAGGAATGAGGTCCTTAGCAAAATTCTGACCAGGGTCCCAAATTTAAATGTTAAATCAAGAAGGAGGCCCCCATAATAAGCTATAAAATTATATGTTTCACCAGATCTGCCAGTTGTCCATTTATTGCCTCACAGCTCCAAATTCACCCTTCACTGCCTGCTCTGCAAAAATGAATTTGGGCCCTTTAAATAATCTTCCTTTGCCCTGGGGCATGAAATTTTGCAGCTAGAGGGTGCTAGAGAGACATTGCAGGGTCCAGTGTGCTCCTCCTGGTGGGCTCCAGCACCCCACATGGCTTCTTTAGTGTCTGGCTCCCACAGCCTGTACAGCATCTCTACGCCAGGCTGCTCAAGTACCTGGTGGTCAGCAACATCCAGCAGCTTCCCCCAGCACCTTCCTCTGGCAGTGCTATACCAGTGACTCTGGTGAGACAGGTTTCTGGAAAGTTCTGCTGTCAGAGCACAACAAATTCTTTATCATTCAATGAGCCAAAGCTTTGTCCTCTAAAATGTCTGGATCTCAGTCCCAGGGGCCTCTATGCTTGAATGCTTTATCTCCACCCTAGGGGTAATAGATGCTCCTTTTATCTGCTATTCCTGTATTCTTTAGAGTACTCTTTACTTCTTATTAGCCAATACCTCATTTCTCCAATCCTGTTAGTAACTCTTTATAATAAACTTCCCCCTTTTCAAATTGCTGTGTGCTTGCTCTCTACTTATTAGACCCTGCTTGATATACTAAATTTCAAGTGATTAATTAGAAACTGAGAAAAGTATTGGCAGTTTAATCCAATTTGTTTATATACACATTCACACGCAAATGTGTGTATATATATATATATATATACACACACACATATAGACAAATTTATATGTATATATGTATATATATATAAACAAGCAGATCAGATTTTTTATAATTAGATAGTTCAGACTGCTAAAGCAAAGTAGTTCACAGGGTATATCTTTGTTAAGAGAACTCTCATTTTGGAGAAGTCGATTTTCTTCACTAACCATAAAAGATCTAGTACTTATGAGGGTGCCTGGGTGGCTCAGTCGGTTAAGCCGCTGCCTTCAGCTCAGGTCATGATCCCATGGTCCTGGGATCGAGCCCTGCATTGGGTTCCCTGCTCAGTGGGAAGCCTGCTTCTCCCTCTCCCACTCCCCCTGCTTGTGTTCCCTCTCTTGCTGTGTCTCTCTGTCAAAATAAATAAATAAAATTAAAAAAAAAAAAAAAGATCTAGTACTGTATGAGATCACTTTGTTTTCTCTGGTCAATCATTTTTATTTCTCTTTGGAAATAATTATCTAAAGAATAGCAAAATTTAAGAAGAAAAGGTAATAAAAACAATCAGTGGCTCCATTTCTCTGGTTATGTGCTCTATGAAATTGCTCTATTTATATTTGGAGGGAAATACAAAATCTCAACAATCCCACACTAATATTCACCTTACTTTAGCTATTACAGGCAAAGTTGATGTTTTCCCTCTATCACTGTTTTTCATGTGCTCTCTTTGTCAACATTAAAATGAAAAGTTAAGCATCAAGCTCATCATTCCTGTCCCACTTCGCTCTTAATTCTGCTAGCCACAGAGTTAAAAGGACAGGATTAAGGAGTCATTAGACACAGTACTAAGGAGAATTAAAGGGCTTCTTCAAGGGGTATAACATCTGCTCCTCAAATTCCTGCCTAAACAACTAAGATTCCGATCAAAGAGAAAAGAGGGAAAGCCAATCTGACAGTAAGTAAACTGGAGTCATGAGGAAGTGAATGTTCTCTCAGGGAGTAACTCTGACACCAGAGGAAGGCTTAGTGACATTGCACAATTCTTTCTGTGAAGTTATTCATGGGGCAAGTGGCAGTATATGAGTGTAAGTGAAGGGGAATGGGAAGGTGAAGATTGAGGATCCTTTTAAGTGGTTTTTGCTCAGCTAGCAAAACAAGCTGGGACATGCAAGACAGATCAACACAGCTGTTTGGGGCTGTCACTTGGGGCTCAGGAGCCAACGTGTCCTGATGTAGTGAAAAGTGCACTGGAATGTGAGTCAGGAGGCCAGGGATCCAAGTCCTCACTCTGCTGTTAAGTGGCTGTGTGAGGGTGAACAGGCCCTTCAGCTTCACTCGGTTCAGCCTCCCCCATCTTTTGGAAAATTAATTGATGCAACTAGTGGGCAGCACCATGCAGAGGTGCTCCTGAGACAGAGTTCAGGTACTAACTGTATAACTTTGCTGAGTCCTGGTTTCTTGCACTGAAAGAACCTGGAGAAATAACACTTACAGGATCGGGATGAGGAGTAAAAATAATACACATAAAGACACCTAATACAGTACGTGAAATGAGTAGTTGCTATTATTGTTACTTCTTTATTTCTGAGGTCTCTTTAAGATTTGACAGGTATAAAATCTTGGCAGCCAACTATAATGAATATACTCGAATTGAATACGCTGAGTATTTCAAATTTATTACAAGTCAAGTTAGTATAAGTTTATCATATTTTTTAATTACCTATTAACCAAAATACTCATGAGAAACATCCTTACATTTTTTCTTATTTTCTGCACCAACTCAAAAAACTCAAGTCCTATGTCAAATGTGACTACTACATTTTTAGAAAAAAAGGATGATAATAATTACAGAAAATATAGTTTCAGATCTGCATGCCATTTTCCAGGTATGCAATATATATTATCCAGGGCTGGGAACAGGGCAAGAAAGCAAGAGACCTGAAGCAGAGCCATCAAAGTTTTCTGTATGAGAATATCAGAAAATACTAATTTATTCCATGCCAAAATAAATCTTCAGCTACTTCAGTATTTTAGCTTTAAAGAATAGATTTCCAGTGCAAAATATTAAGAATATGTCACTTACCAGCTTAAACATACCAAAGGTTAGTAAGCTAGTAGTAACTTGACAAAATACTGTATCTGTCAAACAAAATTAAAGCCAGAGAAAATTCTATTCAGGACTATATATACATAATTTTACTAAAGCTAATCTATAACTCTTCCCTTCCATTAAAATGCATATTCTTATTTAGAAATGTGATAAAATTACTCTATCAATCAAGTGTAGATTAATAGCTTCATGACATTACATGATTTCGCAGTAAAGTTCCATGTTAAAATAGGATAGTCAATCCAAAAGGCAAAGAATGAAAATACCTAAACAGTATGTTTTCACGTCTTCTGAGGATTAGAGAAATACGATCAAAAACAGCCAACCAATGAGAATGACTTGAAAGAGCTAAGGCTTTGTTCTGAGTATTCCCAACAGTTTCCTTTATGATAATGTTGATGCTAAAAATAACTCAAGTCTTAATTCTAGTAGCAGAACAACAGGGGCTCAGGATTTCACAATGAATAAAAGGTGCTGAGGGAACACATATGAGAGGGACCTACTTTATTAGAAAGCCTCTCTGGAAAAGCAATGTTTAGGTGGAGACCTAAGCATAAGGAGCTACCTGTTTGTAAAGGGGGAGCAGGTACCAGGGAGTAGGGAAGAGCATTCTAAGCAGAAAACAAAGTATATACTGTGTAAAAATCTCTCAGCCATTCTGCTAGAGCAAGGGAAGAAATAAGCAATGCCCAGATCACAAGGAACATTATAAACCATGGCATTTGGGTTTTAGTCAAAACGTATCAGGAAGGCATCACAGGGATTTAGCATGAATAGTGGGCAAAACAGTAAAGAGACTGATGCAGAATTCTAAGTGAGTTTTAAGCCTGAGGTGAACCCTAAGGGAGGGATTGTAAAAGAAACTGTAGAGGCAGGAGAAGTAAGGAGCATGGTACCTACGGAGTATAGGTACAATACATGAAAGTACTTTTTTCTCCAAATCTTGCATCAGAATTCACACTTTACATCTTGATAGATATTACCAAACTGTTCTGTGGAAAAAAGGTTTAGTAAATGATATCCCATCTTTGCCTTCTCCCAACATTGGATAGCATGGATCTCTTTCTCCTTTGCCAGTCTAAGTGACAAGTAGTACCTCATTGGCATTCTAATTTTTCCTTGCTTTACTGTTAATAAAGTTGAGTATCCATTTTCACATTTATTGGCCAGTTATATTTCTTCTGCTGTTATCTGTTAATTCATTTCCTTTGACCAGTTTTAATTTTCAAATATCCCTTTCCTTATTGATTTGTAGAAACTATGTATTATGGATAGCAGCCCATTACTTTCAATATGTATTCCAACTTATTTTTAGTTGATAATTTGTCTTTTAATTTTCTTTACGATGTCTTTTGTTTTCCTAAGTATAAAATATCCTTTTAATTATGACAGCAATTATACTGTTTTGCCATGCCATGTAAAAGTATAAAGTGAAAGTTCTTCTTTTCCTCCACAGAGTACACTTCCATTTGCAAGATATAACCTCCTAAACTTTCTCTAGTAGCTGAAAAATGTAAATATGTAAGTTATATATTACAAAAAGGGGGCACCTAGGTGGCTCAGTCGATTAAGGGTCTGCCTTAAGCTCAGGTCATGATCTCAGGGTCCTGGGATCGAGTCCCACATCGGGCTCTCTGCTCAGCAGGGAGTCTGCTTTTCCCTCTCACTCTCCCTGTCTACTCTCCCTCTCTCTCTCAAATAAATATTTTTTTTAAAGTTTAAAAAATAAAAAGGGAATTTTTGGTAAGTGCTTTTTATTTAATAAACATTAAAAAATGTTTCTTTCTATCTAAAAACATTTCAAGAAAATACGGCTTTGAGCAAAAAACAGGCAAGGACAGAAAACAATATGTAAAAATACATTAAGGCTGCTTTTCAAAAGACACTTAGGAAAAGGAAAAGCTGCAGACTTAGAGGAAATATTTAAGATACACAAATCTTATAAAGAACTTTATCAACCAACCTGAGAAGAACAACTCAATTTTTCAAATGGACAAAAGATTTGGACAGCTCCCTAAAGAAGACATACATAATGAAAGACATAAAAAGATGCTCAGCATCACACTAATTATGGAAATTCAAATTAAAACCATTTACGTATCACTACATACCCAAAACAATGGCTAAATTTTAAATACTGATACCACCAAGTGTACCTAAGGACGTAAATTAACTAAAATTCATACAATGCTGCTTAGAAAGCAAAATGCTATAGGCACTTTTGAAAAGTTTGGCAATTTCTCATAAAGTTAACATACACATAGCATACGAGCCAACAATTCACTCCAAATTTACTCTATTTGCCCAAGGAAATTAAAACATTTATCTACAAAAAGACCTGTACAGAAATATTCATAGCAGTTTCATTCAAATATCTAAAAACTGGAAGCAACCCAAATGTCTAACTGGTGAACAGAGAAACAATCTATAGTGTATTCATATGAGGAATACTACACAGCAATGAAAAGGACAAAACCTACTGAGAGAGGCAACAACAAAATCAGATCAATGGTTGCCTGGGTGTCAGGAGAAGGGACGGAGCACAAAGTGACTGGAGGGAACTTTAGGGGATAATGAAATGTTCTTTATCTTGACTGTGGTGCTGGTAATATGACTGTATGCATTTCTCAGAACTCCTGGAACTGCACACTTGAAAGGAATATATTTTACTGTACATAAATTATGCCTGAGTAAATATGACTTTTAAAAGTTCACTAAGGTACAGCCACTATGGAAGACAGTATGGAGGTTCCTCAAAAAGTTGAAAATAGAGCTACCCTACGACCCAGCAATTGCACTACTGGGTATTTACCCCAAAGATACAAATGTAGTCACCAAAGGGGCACCTGCACCCCAATGTTCATTGGGTTGATGTGGTGGAATGGAATGGAATATTACGCAGCCATCAAAAAATGAAATCTTGCCATTTGCAACGACGTGGATGGAACTAGAGGGTATTATGCTAAGTGAAATAAGTCAATCACAGAAAGACAATTATATGATCTCACTGATATGTGGAATTTAAGAAACAAGGCAGAGGATCATAGGGGAAGAGGAAAAAAATGAAACAAGACAAAACCAGAGAGGGAGACAAACCGTATAAGAGACTCTTAATCTTAGGAAACAAACTGAGGGTTGCTGGAGGGGAGGGGGGTAGGGGGATGGGATAACTGGGTGATGGACACTGGGGAGGGTATGTGTTGTAATGAGCACCGGGTATTATATAAGACTAATGAATTAAAGACCTGTACCCCTGAAACAAATAATAGATTATATGTTAATTGAATTTAAATTTTAAAAAAATACAAATACATATATAGGTAAGATATAAGTCAAATGAAATAAATATGACTCTTCTAAAAAATAAAAGTTCATTAAAACCAATGAGGAACTGAATTATAGTAAGAAATTAGTGAAGTAGTTTAGTTTAAGGGATTTTCACAGATTGGAGGGGGGGGGAAGGGAGAGAGAGAGAGAAAGAGAGAAAGAACAGAGTCAGAAAAAAGAAAAGGTAAATGGAGAAGAGGTAACAGAGAAACAAGGCTGGATAGACAGTACTCTTAAAGGAGATCAGCAGAGAGAACAGCCTAAACAACTGTCCAAAGGTAGAGGTACAATCCAATTTTATGTTACTAACAAAAACTTAGTAATGGGAAATAATACTTGAAAGGTATGAGAGATATCAACCTGTGAGACTCTGTACTCTCACATTAAATGACTAAGATAATAAGAACTAATATCACTGAGTGCTGCTTGACCAAGTGCCACGCACTGTGCTACATACATTATTTCATATAATCATTATCACAACCCAAAGAAATGGGTATTGTTAAATCTATTTTACAGGCTAGGAAACCAACAGTCGAAGTGATAAAATAACTTGCCTATTCACACAGCAAATGAACAGGCCAAGACAGAATTCGAATTCAGACTTACATGACTTAGAATCCACACTCTTACCCATCACACACATTGACTCTATGGTAATATTTAATTGTAAAATTGAATCTTACATAAATCGGTCTGCTATGGAAAAGAAAGGGGGGGAATACTCCAATGGAAGCCTAGGAAAGTAATGAAGCTTCTTCCCCCATCCCACTATAACTGACAGTTATGACATAAGCTCAGCTGAATTAGCAGAGAAGACGGTGTATAATGCCCAATGGCTACAGCATTGGTTCATCCATTCTAATTTCTAGCAATAGACATTTTTAAATTTCTGAATCTGGGTTAACCTAGGAAGGCAAAATACTAAAGTATTATTTTTCTTTGTTTAACCCAATGAATGAAATAACAAATACATACTAAGAAATGCAAACGACATTTCCAAAAGTAGAAATCATACCTCAGGGGCAATCAATTTTAATACAAAATGAATAGAAATCATAAGATGCAATAAAACTCATTAATCAGTTATCTTAAGAATACATGCCCTGTTTTTTGTTTTTTTAAAAGAACTAAACAGATCAGCCTGAAGACTCAACATCACCAACAGTGCAGAGCCATAGATTTCAAAAGCTGCCTGTTCCTATTTGCCCTTAACTGATAGGGTTTAAGTCAAAGAGTTTAGGTCTTCCAGGAAAAGAAATCTGTATGCTTCCTTTCTTTTTGAAAAGACAGGTACACTTGGTGAAAAATGGTCTTCTACTCTATACAACAAGAAACTTTTTTAAAAAGATTTATTTATTTGAGAGAGAGAACACAAGCAGGAGGGGCAGAGGGAGAGGTAGAGAAAATCTCAAGCCGACTCCACGCTGAGTGCAGAACCTGCCTGACTCGGAGCTCAATCTCACAACCCTGAGATCACAACCTGAGTGGAAACCAAGAGTCGGACACTTAACCTTCTCTGCCACCCAGGCGCCCCTACAACAAGAACCTTTTTAAGAAAAATATGAGAATATTCTATTATTTACAACATATTTAACAAAGAATAAATTCCCATTATCTGCCTGGCAGTATTCCAGGTACTGGAACACAAGTAAACAAATGTGAAAAACAGATTGTGTCTGATGGTGGTAAATACTATAAAGGAAATAAATCAGAGCAATGAACAGAGTAATGGCAATGGAGAGAAGCTACTTTGTGATGGGATGCTTAGGAAAGGGCTCTGAGGAGCTGACATTTAAGCTGAGACACAGTACAAGAGTTCGCTGATGTTTAGTTAACAAGATAAAATTCACAAATTATGTAACTTGACAACAGTTACAGAAGGCAGCAGAAACCCAGGAAATTAAGTTTTAAAAAATGCTTAAGCTTATATAATTTTACAAAGCAAATATCAAAGAGAAAGGGAAAATATATTCAGATACATACTGTTTATCAAAGAATATTAACTGTGCTTTTTCCCACATACCATTTCACCTCCTATTAAAGCTTTCTGTTGATGCACATGGTCTCATTTGACCTTCATACAGACCAAGTAAACAACCTCCTCTCCAGTTAGTAAACCACAAGAAGTTTTATCAATGCCTCGAACTATCCCAACATACATGAGAATAACTTGTGATTTTAGCAACCTAATATTACAAATGAAGGCATCTTACTTTCCAACTTTTTCCTTCTTACTGGTGATATCCAAGATTAGTTACAAACAAATAAAAGCTTGTTATATGCAAGGCTGAAGGAGGCTAGATGGATGTGGTATTCTACCTTGCATACAGCCTAATTAATGATGCCACTGATCGGTAATATTTACGGGGGGAAAAGTCATAACATGGCAAAATTTGCAAAATCTAGTAGTTAATATATAACATATTAACATATTAATAAGGTAAGTTATAAAGCAAGTTTACCAATTTACTAATAAATATAAAAAGTTCAAATATATGTTGTCATTAACCTGAATTAATGAACTAGACCAAGTGAAAAGAGACACAACGACATGATTACTGAAATATATGTAACTCTGCTTCCATACACATCAACTCATACAAGTCATGGGTCTCAGTTTGCAAGGGGACTCTCTGTCCACCTTCACTTTCTTTTTCAGAACTAACTGATAACACACAGAGAGAAAGCACAAATGCCTAAACAAATCACTAATCTTATCATGCAATTATGTGAAATGAATAAACTATTATGATGCACAAATATCAGCTGTAAAGTAACAAAAAACAACTTCCCTAAAAGCCAAAACATTATTACCTCAGTTACATGTCATGGGCAGTGAATAAAGTATTGAGCTATGTAAGGCTTACAAATAAAGGAATTAAGCAAACACACACCCTCGACTGTTTCTAATAGCACTTATTCTAAATGGTTTCAATCCCTCTGTGCTTTTGTATAACATAATGATTAATGGTACATGCTCTACAGTTAGAATGCCTGCATTCAAATCCCTGGTCTATCACTTTGTGTGACCTTAGGCTAATTAATTAATCTCTCTAAGCCTCCATTTCCACATCCATAAGACAGGGATAATAAATGTATCTATGACACACGGCAGTTATAAGAATTAACTGATATGAAGAACTCAGCCAGACTCAATAAACTATTATGCAAACAGATCATATCTTCTTTGTTCTTTAACAAAAGAAAACATTTATTCCTGCATTAAATAAGTAGAATATACACATAGTTAAAACTCAAAAGATATAAAAGGGACAAGTAACAACATGTTTTCTTCCCATCTTGGTCTCCCAGATAACCAGTTCTTTTCCCTATAAACAACTAGTGTTATTGGTTTCTTCTCTACCTTTCCAGAAACATTTTATGCATATATATGCAAATAGTACATATTGTTTTTTCCAAGCTTTAAAAAAAAAAGCTATATACTATTCTCTAAAAAAAACAACTATATACTCTTCTATACTATGCTTTTTTAACTCTACATATTTTGAGGATTGTTCCACAATTGATCCTTTTCTCAATGCCTTAGGTCAGTATTTTTCAAATGTGAGTAGTAACACCTGCCTTTTGATGGGAGAACAGCTTAGAGATCATTTTGTGATGACAAATTATTATTATTATATTACTTAACTGCATATAAACAGGTGACAAGGGTCCTTATCCTTACAACTCTTATAAAACTATGAATTTAAAAGTAAACATTAACCACTCCACACCCACAGAAATGACCATCATGGAAAAGATAGTACCATATGATGGTGAAACTGTAAAGACACTGGAACCCTTATATACTGCCAGTACAAATATAAAATGGTACAGTCACTCTGGAAAACAGTTTGTCAGGTTACTAATATATTAAACATAAATTTACCATATGACCTAGCAATTCCCAATCTAGGTAGTATCAACCTAAGAAAGATAGATGGAAATATCCCAAGACTTGTACACAAATGTTCATAGCAGCATTATTCATAATAGCCAAAATGTGAAAATAACCCAAATGTGTCCACCAACTGGTGAATGGACAAACTAAATATGCCATATATACATTCATACATAAATACAAAATGCAATACTATTTGATCATAAAAAGGAACAAAGTACAGATGTGTCCTACAATATAGATGAACCTCAAAAACATTATGATAAGAGGCCAGATACAAGACACCACATACTGTATGATTCCATGTATATGAAATGTCCAGAAAAAGCAAACTGAGAAAGAAAGATTAGCAGCTGCCTAAGGCTGGAGGTGGAAATGAAGAGTGACCACAATGGGAATGAGATTTGATTTTAGAGTGATGGAAATCAGACTGTGGTACTGGTTGCACAATTCTGTAAGTTTACTAACAATTATTGAATTGCACACTTATAATGAATGAATTGTATGTTATGTAGACGGTACCTCAATAAAGTGAATTTTTAAGTAAATACTAAAACAAAAGATCCAATAGAATTCAAATTAATTTTGAGATGTTTGCTGAAACAATATCATACAGAATGAAACAACTGCTTTATTGTGTAACAAATTAATTATGTCCACCTACCTAAGTCCTCTAACCTACCTTCAGATCAGCTAGTTAATGAATATTTATTGCCTGCTATATAGCACATGCCTATTTTACTGTGTTCCAGTGATGACTCAATTTCCCCCCCCAATTGTCTCTTTTATAACTACTGTGAAAAATTTATTCATACATCACTTCATGACAAAACAAACCTTCACTTGGTGCCAACACATTTATGTATGATGCGTGTCTCTGCTCCTTTCTCACTAGGCCCTGGCAACTGTAAGTGAAAAGAGCACTTCAGCCCAAATGATTTTAAACATATAGGTAAACAAATACGGGCATTAGGGATGGGCCAAAGATTATCAAAATGAAAAAACAAAACTTTCTAATTAATGAAAGAAATTCACGAGCCCCTAAAAGTATGCCCATAAAACCCAATTTGAGAACTCTGTAATGTGCAGTGTCAGAAGTTACTCAAGTATGTAGAGCAGTTCTGCTATGTGCCCATTCACAAACTGGCTTTGGAAAAATGATCTCTAATGCATGATCAAAAACAACCTTGTCTTCAATTATGAAATGGAAATTAAGCATTTACAAATCAAGTAAGAATAATAATTTTAAAGAAACACCTAATGAAAAATAGAATTCATCCACATGAAAAGGCTGAACATTTAAGACAAATGATTAACAAACTATTGAAACCATATCATGTGATAAAAATCATGAGGGGGTCTTGATATAGACCCCTGTGTTGGGCTCTGTGCTCAGCGGAGAGTCTGCTTGAGATTCTTTCCTTCTGCCCCTCCCTGCTCTCTCTCCCTCTCTCTCAAATAAATCTTAAAAAAAAGATATATATCTTTTATACACACACACACACATACACACACACACAATGGAATATTATTCAGTCATTTAAAAAAATGAAATCATGTTATTTGCAATAATGTGAATGGATGTAGAGGGTATTCTGCTAAATGAAGTAAGTCAAAGACAAATACTGTATGATTTCACTGATATGTGGAACCTAAAACACAAAACCAACAGACTCTTATACAGAGAACTCATGGTTGCTAGAAAGGAGGTGGGGTGGGGCGGCATGAGAAATAGGCAAAGAAGATTAAGATATCCAGTTATAAAATAAATTAAGTTATGGAAATGAGAAGTACAGTATTGGAAATGTAGTCAATAATATTGTACGATGATACATGGTGACTACACTTATCATGATGAGCACGGAGTAAAGAATTGTCAAATCACTATGTTGTACACCTGAAACTAATATAACGTTTTATGTCAACTATAGTTCAATAATAAGTGCTTTTTATAAATACAGGCCATCAGCAGCATTATTTACAATAGCCAAACTATAGAAGCAGCCCAAGTGTCCACTGACAGATGAATGGATAAAGCACACACACACCAGACTAATGTAACATTGTAGGTTAACTACACTGGAATTAAAAAAAAAAAAAAGATACAGGCAATCCTTGCTTTGCATAGTTCTGATGCATGAATTTCAGTTACCACAGTTTAGAAAAATAATACCAGGCCCCAACAGCATGGCTCAAATTTCAGTTATTCCCAGGCCACACCAACTCTAAAGAATTAGAAATTCTAAAGGTGAGGTCCAGCATTTAACATTTTTTTAAGTTTGTATTTTAATTCCAGTTAACATAGAGTGTTATAATAGTTTCAGGTATGCAATATAGTGATTCAACACTTCCATGCATCACTCTGTGCTCATCCTTAATCTCTATCACTTATTTAATCCACGTCCCCACCCACCTCTCCTCTGTTACCATCAGTTTGTTCTCTATAGTGAAGAGTCTGTTTCTTGATTTGTTCCTCTCTCTCTCTATTTTTTTTTTTCCCTTCAGCATTTAACATTTTAACAAGCCCTTCAGATGGTTCTGAACTATGGTAAGTTATACACAATATGCTATACAACACTTGGAAAGAATATAGAACATGTAGTGATATTAAAAATCTCCAACTTGTGAAGTGGAAAACAAAAACAAATTATGGAATAACAACCATCTGATATCATTTATGAAAACAAATATAGTATACACTCTTTTGATGGGTATGTATATTTGTCGATGGTGGCATAAAAAAAAACTTAAAGAATATATACACCATCATGAAAACAGTAAGAATACCTAGCAAAGAGATTTTTAAGAGATGATCAAGGAAGAACTTTAGGTTTAACTGTAATGTTTTAATTTCTGTATGAGAACATAACTTAATACATTAATTAATTAAAATGTTTTTAAAATAAGAGAATAGAGAGTAGCCATTTTTAAATGGGCAGAAGATAAGGAATTCTTGACTTGGGGCTACCTAAGTGATCCAAAGCTTCTTAATATTTTATGAAAAATTTTACTCCATCCACATTTTTTTGCATAAAGGGTACATCTGAAGGATCTGTGAGCCCAAGGATTCAAACTCATGAACATACATATATCATTTTTGAGAATCTGTGAAGAAACAAAACAAAAGGTGACTAGCAGACTGGATTAGAGAAAATGCAGTACTGATGATTTTCACTAAATGGGACAAAGAAAGACTTTAGAAACTAGAGATTCACAAATCTAATATGGATGCTGGCTGGGCAAAAGTCCAAAACAAATTATTAAACATACTTCAAAATACCAAAATGGAAACTGCATCAAAAAGAAGTTGAATAACAACAGAAGAAAAGCATTTTGAAAAATCTCATTTTTATGCTGGTAGGTCAAGAAAACATTTGACCTCAAAGTATTTTTAGTGTCCCAGGGAAATGAGAGCAAGGTCAAAAATACTGAAAAAATTCATCAGAGATGCCCAAAATTCAAAACACCTGATCTCATGCTCACTCCTAAACTTAGGACTTCTGCCTCCTATCCTGAATGGCTATGAGGATCTTTGTGTGAATGCCTCTTTGACACCCACTTACTCACCACGGTGAATAGATGGTCTAAAAACAGCACACTCTGCTTTTATACCTTCAAGACAGTCAACAAACTCCCTTAAGTTTTCTTCACAGGTGATACAGGAACAATGTAGATGAGTGACAAAAGGTATGGAAAAATTTAGCTGAGTAACAGATGTTTATAGATTCTCAAAGGGGTGAGGAATTTAACCTAAAGGGTTAACAGATCAACATGAAAATAAAGAAAGAAAATAAAGAATTTCTTATTTATTTATTTATTTATTTATATTTTTTAATTTATTTGTGAGAGAGAGAGGGCACAAGCAGGGGGAGTTGCAGGCAGAGGGAGAAGCAGGCTCCCTGCTCAGCAGATGGCTCAGGAGGGCCAAGGTGGGGGGGAGCTGGAGCAAGTGGGGGTTTCCTGAAGATCGCACTAGATGATTTTATACAAGAATTTGGGGGAGGTAAGGGGTGAGGGGATAGTAAATTTCCTGAGCCACGTGGGTCCTTTAGGAGTTTCTCTTCAGGCAGGTTTTTTGTCTTTTTAGTATATAATTATAATATATATGACTATATAACTATAACTAATGTATGTGAGAATGGGCTGGCTGACTGAGGTGTTGGGGTCAACAGGGACAAGCCAAAGAATCCTCCCCTTGGGCCAGCACCCCTTCCTTCACCCCCAGTCCCAGGACAAGTACTTGGAAGCCAAGTGACGTGATCTTGCACTCACAAGGTGTCTGCTAGCTGCCTCCTCTCAAAGGTCACAACTTCTGGAATGAGAAGAGGACCACCATGGATCCGTTCCAAGGAGTTCTACAGCCGGGGCTCCCAGAAGTACCCAGCAGTTTAAGGGGTGGAGGCCTCCTTGCCATCACAAGCTCCCCACGCCCCAACTTAGTGGCTGGTTCCTCAGTGGCCTTGCAGCTCCCTGCCTCTCCTGGTATCAGCAGCTTCCAGCTAGATGTGCAGGGGTTGGGCAGAACTAAAGAGCTGGCTTGGGTCAAAGGCTCAAGCTCTGCCTAGTAGGATCCTGATTCTCCACAGCCACCCTGCCTCTCCCACTGTGTGTCCTACCTGAGTGGATGACAGAGTGGAGAGCTTGCCTTTGGATTTAGTTCCTAAATCAATCATCTTACCAATAATCTCATCAATAATTTCTCAGTGTGAAATTTTAATTTAAAAATTTCAAAGAGACTTTTCCTTAAAAGAAAAAAAAAATGGAGGGCGCCTGGGTGGCTCAGTCAGTTAGGTGTCTGCCTTCGGCTCAGGTCATGATCCTGGGGTCGTGGGACCAAGCCCAGCATCAGGTTCCCTGCTCAGCGGAGAGTCTGCTTCTCCCTCTCCCTCTGCCTGCCGCTCCCCTGGCTTGTGCTTTCTCTCTCTCTGTCAAATAAATAAATAAAATCTTTTAAAAAATGGAGCAAGGATACAGCTTAACCATTCTGTGACTGTTTCACACATATACTTGGGTTAAACAAACACAGAAATAATGGTTGGAGGGAGCCAGAGTTCTCACTGTTAGAAAGTGAAGGTTTCCAAGGAGGAGGAAGGCTAGAGTGAACCAGTGTATTCTAGATTAGAGTCAGAGACATGGGTATGAACCCCTGTTTACCTTAACATGGATGCAAATGGATAAAGAAACAATTATATAGATCTAGCACATACATAGGTGAGTATACATGCATTTAATTCCCAGCTCTGTCAGCTGAGAAGGCCTAGAAGGAACAACAAGCACACCAAGAACCTAGATCCTGCTTTTAGATACCACTGTCCTAACAAATATGACTGATTCTAGGACTGGGGCAGGGACAATACAAGATGAGTCTGGAGCATCTAATAGTACCAAAAAGTAAAAAGTACTCAAAAAAAAAAGGAGGCATATCAAAGAAAGGATCACAAGAGCCAAATTGCAAGAGCTCCTAATGACTACAGCTGAAATAATCTTAGCAACATAATAAATAACATTGTATTGGCTTACAACCCAAGATATAAAACAAATATCAAGTAGTCAATACTGGTAGAAATAACTGGTTAAATAAATAAACAAACAAACAAACAAATAAATAGGAGAAGAGACAATTCTTCCTTAAAGAAGAATTCTAAGTAGTTTATGTAAACACTACCCCCTCCAGGAGGTGGAGCTTAATTTTTCCATTTTCCCAAATGTAAGCAGCATTTACTGACTTACTTCCAAAGAACAGCATATGGAAAGGGGAGGAAAAAGTAACTTTACAGTGGAGAAACCTTAAAAACATGATAGCATGTACCCCCACTA
This sequence comes from Neomonachus schauinslandi, assembly GCF_002201575.2. Lineage (NCBI taxonomy): Eukaryota > Metazoa > Chordata > Mammalia > Carnivora > Phocidae > Neomonachus > Neomonachus schauinslandi. Next base: position 121,760,336 of record NC_058409.1, read on the forward strand.
TGTGATAAGAAGGGCACTTCACCTCTGTGATATTCATCCCCAAGACCCAGAGTCCCAGTCTAACCAAGAAAAACATCATAAAAAAACAAATCAAGAAACAGTCTACAAAATACCTGACCAGGACCCCTCAAGACTGTCAAGGTCAGGAAAAACAAGGAAAGACTGAGAAGGCATAATCAACCAGAGAAGACTAAAAAGACATGAAGACTAAATGTAAGGTGTATCTTTGAAGGCATATTAGTGGAAAAAACAGTGAAATGCAAAAACAGTTTGGAGTTTGATTCATAGTAATGTACCAATGTTGGTTTACTTCCATAAATGTACCACGGTAATGTAAGATATAAACAACAGAGGAAACTGAGTTAGGGGTATGCCTGAACTCTGGATGATCTTTGCAGCTTTTCTGTAAATTAAAAAATATTCTGAAGTTAAAGTTTACTAAAATTTGAAATGGATATATCAATATGATCTTGTCACTTAAATACACACACACACACACACACACACACACACACACACACACACCTGTATTTTCTACCTCTTTCCACTGAAAAGGTCAAGAAGGAATGATATCCCACTATTAATGAGCAGGTATAACATTCAGATTTGGTCTCTAAATACCATTCCCACTTTAAAAAAAAAAAAAAGGATCTCCATGGGGAACTGCTGATTCTAGGACCTGGAAAGGAATATACCAGGAAGCTTACATCATGTTATGCCAGAAAATAAGTAAGCTTTTAAAGTCTAATGAGTACATGTAAAAACTACATAGCAATCAGGGACTCCCCTGGCCAAATCTGGGACAATTTAAACATCAAAAAGAATAATGACTACAACTGACTGGAACACATGAAAATTTTAAAGTCATAAATCCTGCCACTCAAAAAGGAAAAAGAAAAAAACACCACCACCAATAACAGCAACAACTCATTTATCACCACCTACCCCTGAAATAAAAATGGGTAGTTAAAGAAATAACCAAGTACTTATCCTGCCTTCACAGTAGAACTGTATTTTAGGGTAGCCAAATAATATCAGTTAATATGGAAAAGTTCTATTAGAAGAACGTCAACAAATAAATGTAGATGAAACAATGGAATTTAGAAAACCAAGAAAAGCACCAACTTAACAACCCTCAATGAGAGAACTGATTCAGGTATGAATAATCAATGGATGCTAAACTTATTAAGTGAAGTAATGATGAGAATCTAGATATTTCCATGCCACCAACTATCTCCCCACAAAGTTCTTGCCTATCTCAAGTATATAATATTAACTTTACAATGGAAGAATGAGATGTCACCAATTTAATCCAGGGATCAATCTTAATTGTGAGTCTCAACAAGTTGCATTGTCAGCAACAACTAGACAATAAATACATGCCATGTGATGTGATACACTAGAGATGATCATCAAGGCTTTGAATCTTCTATAGGAAGTACTGGAGACAAATAAATAAGTTAAATGATACCATAAAGAAGCAATTAAAAAATTCAGGGAAGAAAAACCTTGTGAAGCACAACTGACCTGTTTAATAAAGTCATGGGAAAGAAAATGGTTTGGAAGGAGACCCTCTTCTAGATTAAAAGATATGTAAGAGAGGTACACAATAAATGTGATATGTATTACTTGATTGGATCCATGTTTGACAAACCAACATTAAAACACATTCTGAGAGCAAACTGGGGAAATTTAAATATGGAATGATTATTAGAAATATTAAGAAATTCCAACTTATTTTGTTAGGGTAATTGGAGCTATATTTATATAGGGAAATGTCTATTTTTGAAAGATTCATGCTGAATTATTTCAAAGTGAAAGTTATGTATGTCTTTACTTTTAAATACTTCAAAAGTTACAAAAATGAGATGAAGCAAATACAGAAAAATGTAACTGTTAAATCTAGGTAAAGGATAAACAGCTATTATAGTAATCCCTTCACTTTTCTCTATGTTTGAAATTTTTCACAGTAAAAAATGAATTACAGATGGATGTATAAATAGATATAAAATACACATTAAGTAAAAAAATATGTATTGTCATAAAAAATAGAGTCACATTACTTGGACACTAGGGGCAAATGATAGCAAAGTTAAACAGTTCTCATGATTTAAAATAGTAACATTCACCATCTGTTTGCAGTACTAGAATTTATATTAATCTTGTACAGATTGTCAAGAATTCTCTTTATTCCCATCTACCCTTTGATAGCTCACTATTATATATAGGATGCAACAATTTAATTATGGAAGAGAAAATAAGCTTATTCTTGGGTTTTTCTGCATTTTCAATTATAACAGCGTAGCAAATGACACAGTTTAGTAATAGAGCACTGGCTTGAGACTCATGAGACATGATTCTATTCGGAGCTGATCATTAATAGAGTACTGAATAATCCTGAACAAGTGAGTTTACAGTTGTAAAAGTAGAAGGGGAACACAATCCTTAATCAAGAGACTATCAAACGGGAATAAAAGATATTATCTCGTATTTTAAATACATTTTTTAAAAGTCATCATACTAACTCAAGATACCAAGTTACTATTTTAAATAAGAGCTTTATTAAATACAGCCATCATTGGAGATACCCTGTTTATAAATTTTTTTTTCCTTTCCAATTGATCAGAGATCTGCTATGTTCATTTAGGGAATTCTCAGATCTCTACTAAAGATAGTTTAAGAGTTAGGACTTCAAAATTTACAAGTCAGTATGATTTGTACAAAACTGACCAGAGCCATGTTTAGATATAACTTTTAGGTTATTTTGCTAGATAACTGTAGCTGCCAGAGAAATCTGAAGTCTCAGACCCAATTCTGAGCCATATATAGACATTTATTATCTAAGCATTTATTAGCAAGTAAGCAAAAACAATTCATATGACCTTCTCCGCAAGATTAAGAAAAATCCCAGCTCTCTAGCCTTTCAGTTACTCCAACCACCACTTTCATGAAAGGTTCACTGAAAGCAAACACTCAATAGCCCAGAAATAGGAACTTTATCCATATAGTTGAAAGAATCCAGAGTTTACAGGTAGATATTAGGTCTAGCAAAAACCATCATCCCCAAGAGTTCAAGTTAAAGGCAAACTAGATTCTTAAGCCCTACTCATGCAAGAGTAGAAAACTGGGTCTAAGTAAAGTTCAGCTAATTCGGGGCGCCTGGGTGGCTCAGTCGTTAAGCGTCTGCCTTCGGCTCAGGTCATGATCCCAGGGCCCTGGGATCGAGTCCCACATCGGGCTCCCTGCTCGGCGGGAAGCCTGCTTCTCCTCCTCCCACTCCCCCTGCTTGTGTTCCTGCTCTTGCTATCTCTTTCTCTGTCAAATAAATAAATAAAATCTTTAAAAAAAAAAAAAAAAAGTTCAGCTAATTCACCTATCTTGAATATCTAGTTAGTCAGTAAGACCTCATTTCCAACATACATTATGCAAGTTAACAAGATATCAGTTTCACCAATAAAAATCTATTTTTGATATCTAATATCTAAAAGATATCTAAAAGATAAAGATAAAAAGATATGGTCAAAAACAGAAATAAGAAGGTGGCCTGTGGTTGCAACATGTAAAGCCCTTTCTGATATAATGCTAGCTGACCACACCTGCACAGTGCAGCGCTGGCTAGCACCTGGTTATTGGCTTAGCATATGTCATACACATATACATAACACTACACAGTATTTACTAGAGTATTGAAATAAACTAGGCAAGATAATAATCTCTAAATACAAATATTTTTTTACAAAACAACAAAAGACTGAAAACATCTTTAAAATTTAGGTTAATGAAAGTGAAGGAAAGAAATCTAAGGTACATTTTTCTTTGATTCAAATAATGAAGGTAACATATGGTCATATAAACTTAGTGTATTTTGGTACAAAGCATTATAGACGGAATTCAAATGATAACAGCTCTATCTTCAAATATGAAGGTATTAAGTTGTGCAATACATACCATTCACAGGGCTGAAGGGATCGAAATGCCTTAAAAGAAGCATCCATTCCAGCAAAATCCCAAAACTTAACATCATAGTCATATCCTCCAGTCACCAAACGGGCACCTGAGGGATCCAGACCCAAAGCAGAAACCTGGTTTTAAAAAAAAAAAAAAAATTAACTGGAGAAAACTACTTACAGTCTATAATAACCTCCATTTCCTTTCTCTAACCTGATCTCCTATATTATAGGCACTGGAAGTACAGCCCACCAGCTGTTATCACTTCTAAAAAGTGTGACTGGATAGCATCTTCTCTATTATTTGACCTTGTTATTATGACTGTTATTTCTTTTGAAATGAACAAAAAATATTTTAATGTAATTAGTGTATTTGCCAGCTTAGTCCCAACTTACCTATCAAACCTCATAAATAATTCAGCTTTTTCAATAAACAATTTTGAGAAAACCTTTTGATATTTTAACTACCACTAACAGAAGACCACATGAATCTAAAATTACCAAAATGAGAAAATGCCAAAGGGAATGTTAAGAAATCTATTTAATGAAGTAGGACAAAGTAGAAATTATTTTCTTGTGTATATGGCTAAATGACTCAATATAATCACCTTAAACAGTTATTTTTAAAGCTGAATTTATAAGTGACTAACTACATTATAATACCACTTTTATATTGTTTCCATAAAATATCTGCCTTCCCTGTGAATTTTCCTAGGTCCAATGCACATGTGAATGCCCAACTGGTAACTCACTATTCTTAAGTAGGAAGTCCCTGGATCTACTGCCCTCTCAGGAGGAAAAAAAATACATTAGAAATAATTAACAGATATTACCATACATATGAAATACTAAAAGGATCAAAGTTTTATATAAAGGAAGCAACTATAAATCAGTTCTCCTAATAGACTTGAAATGTTATTAATGTAATAGAATTACTGTAATTAAAACCAGATATTTACAAAATAATTTTACTCATTTCAATCACTACCTGCAAACACTGATTTCAGAACATAAGGGAATTATATATAAATACAATTAATGACTTATTATATGTTTAAATTAGATAAGTACTACTCTAAATGTGTTAAAGAAAGCATTCAAATGAGAACTAAGTCATTTTTTATGCCTGAACAATTATATGTCCTAAAACCTAAAACAATGAAAAATAAAAATAATAAAAATAAACAGTAGCTTTTGAAGTCTAGGAAGTGACTTCTGCTACTACCAACTACAAACAAAAGTATGTCCACACCCACTCTATCCTTCTACCCTCCTGTTAAAATTAAAGAGGTGTCCTCCTCCTGATAGGACTAACTGCACCAGTGTTCATCCCATTACAATACAATTTGAAACTGCAAATTCATTTGTGGTTTGTCTATTCTGTGCCTGTCCTCCCCTCAAGGGTGTAAGCTCCACTCCCTCGCTGCAACTGCCAGCATGGAGAACAGGGGCAGAGGCCTACAGTCAAGGTAGGAGAACTGATGACTAGCCGTAGGTATCTTCCTTGAGTCCTCCTTGGGGAAAAGGAAAGGGCTGTTTGGAGCCAGCAACTTCCAACTTCCAGAGAATCATTGGTCGGCCTTCAGCTCGGGTCATAATCTCCAGATGATCTCAGGATTATCCCAGGATGATCTTGGGATCCTAGGATCGAGCCCTGCGGAGCACTCCCCACTCAGGAGGGCTCCCCACTCAGCGGGAGTCCGTTTCTCCCTCTCCCTCTGCCCCTCCCCCCACCACTCACGTGTGCTCTAATAATTAAATAAACCTTTTTTTAAAAAAAAAAAAGGAAGCTCTAATTGATTTTTTAATGTGCAAAACAAGTGGGCACTATGTTTTTAATTATAATTCTTTAAAAGATAAAATTAAATTTAAAAAAATAGAAATATTTAAATAAAACATGTAAAACTCATGAACACTCGTAAAAATCTCTGAACTGGAGCGCCTGGGTGGCTCAGTCAGTTAAGCGGCTGCCTTCGGCTCAGGTCATGATCCCAGGGTTCTGCGATCGAGCCCCGCATCGGGCTCCCTGCTCAGCGGGAGGCCTGCTTCTCCCTCTCCCACTCCCCCGCTTGTGTTCCTGCTCTCGCTATCTCTGTCAAATAAATAAAATCTTTAAAAAAAAAAAATCTCTGAACTAAATGATAGGGAAGCTTCTGTTTAAGTATGAACTGTCTACAGTTCCTTTCCTAATTTACTTAAAAACATGAAAATTAGTAAAATTCTGTCACAATTTCAGAAAAATACCAGAACTCTGATTTAATAAAAAGTAGATATAAGATCACAAATCAGATGGAAATGGTTTCTTAAAACAGCAGTTCTCAGATACTTGAGTTTCAAGCCACTTTATACTCTTTAAATCTACTGAGGACCCCAAAAAGCATTTGTTTATGTGAGTTATATGTACCTGTATTTACCACAGTAAAACTTTAAACTAAGCCATTTTAAAATATTTATTGTTCACTTCATTTAAAACAACAATAAACCTACTATACTCTAACAAATATTTTTATGAAAATGGTATTTTCAAAAGCAAAAAATTCAGCAAGAAGAATGTCATCTTTCTCTATTAATTCTATCATTCGCATCATTTCTGGGTTGATTTCTACTGATTGATGTTTTCCTCATTATGGGATGTATTTTTCTACTGCTTTACATCAGACACCTAGAAAAAGGCAGTTTCATTGAAAAGAGAAAGCAAGATAATTTTATTCTTTCATTCATGAGGTTTCATTCATTCAACTACTACTTTTTTAATGGCTTTGCAATAAAATGATTTCATGTTATAACTCAAAATTTTACATTATTAATCTTTAACATAAATATAGCAATACAAATATAGAATCTGTAAGTCTAAGCAATAATAATCTTAGAGCAATACAGTAACTATTTTATATTCATTTCTTATCTCAATGTTCATCTAAAAAACGAACTCAGGCCTTTTACGATATAGAAATAAAGCTAAGGGTAATGAGAAATTTTCCCACACCATAAAAAGGAAAACTGTATTTTAGTTTCATTTCTTTTTTCACTTGTAATGTTCCTCTATCAAAGAACAAGGTTTTAAAGCCAACAATAACAATAAGTGTTGCTATTTTAAATGAAACGCAACGGTTATTTTGATTGAATAGAAATGTAATCTTTCTTTTTCTTTAATGCCTATAACTTCTGTGTTATCAGTTGATTGTGCAATTAGCCTTAATACAAATGTATCATTGGTTTACTTTTCCATGAGAGCCTTGTTACTGAGAGGAAAGAATCAAATTTTTTAAACTTACTGTTTTAGTGCCATGCTTTAGAGTTATTTCATGCGAGTCAGGGATCTTTTGGACAGGATTCTGAAAAAAGAAAATTCCATGACATCAATGAGTATCCAACATATGGGGCGGGGCGGGGGGGGGCAGGACTACATGCCACATTCACAGGAAATATAATTTTTAAAAATTGCATCACTAGCTTTTTACACAACGCTTAAAAAAAAAAACAGGAAATAAAATTTCTGAGAGTATCTTCTCTCTGCACTTCTAGATAGACTACAGTTGTTGAGCTGATAATAAATGTACCTCAAATCTCAAAAAAGATAAGACTAAGAAACTCTTTAGGTTGTATGGAACCGTAAGCCCTCTCAGCATCCAAATATTTAAAGTCCTCTTTTCACTGAAAATTGGGTATAACTTAAAGTGCTTAACTACACAAAATAAAATAAAATCTGCACAGGGTAGATATATACCTTTTAACTCTTGAAAGTTTAAAAATCAAAACACTGCTGCTCAAAAATAACACAAATAAGGAACTGAGTCATTCAATGATTCATTGGTTCAATAAGCATTTATTAAAGTGAGATTATTCCAGATGCTGGGTAGCATCAGACATAGCCTCTACCATTCCCCCTTTCAAGAAGCATGTGGTCGAGGAGGGGGAGATCAATCACTCTAATGCAATATGAGAAATGGTATGATAGACAGGAGGTATGGCCAGGATAATCGAGGAAAAGAAAAGATGGATGCATAAATCAGACATAAGGAATCACAGTGATCATCTGAATATGAAGTTTCATTGTTTAGTCAAGTTTCCATTATCCAAGAGCTGGGTAATCATACTAAAATTCTAGGGCCATTACAAATCTACGTGAGGATCATCTTGCAATCTACTTAATTAGATATGTGCAATCTAACAGACTTTGGTCCCTGTCTCCCCTCATTCTTTAACATCCTTGATGAATCAACCAATCACTAGTTTTATTTCATCATAAACTCTTCCCCTGCTATGGCTCTTTCTCCTCTGCACGTAAACAATTGAAGTACTTCCCATATTAGACACACACACACATACAGAATTTCCGCTACATTTACTGCTATATCATTATCTTTTCCTTTGCAATCAAGCTTCTTTACACAAGTTTTCACTCAAGTGTCTCTGCTTCCTTTCACCCCTCTACCTCTACCACTCTGGCACGTCCTTTTATTCCTAATGCCCAGCACAGTTCTTGGCACTTAAGAGACTCTCAGTAAATACCTCTTGAATAAACAAACAAGTCACTCTAAATGCCCCTGGACACTTTTCAGAACTTAACCTGCACAACTGACCTTTCAACAGCATGGCAACTACTTAACTACTTCCTTCTTCTTGAACCTGTTCTTTCCTGGGAGGAAGCAGGCTCGACAAGAAGCCAGAAAAGCTAGGGTTTTTATTTGTATTTTTTTTATAAGGTTGAACATTCTTTTTAACATTTTCTTTTATTTATTTTTTAAGTAAGCTCTACACCCAATGTTGGTCTTGAACTCACAACCCCAGGATCAAGAGTCGTGTGGTCTAACTGAGCCAGCCAGATGCCCCAAGAAAAACTAGGTTTTTCAATCTAGCCCTGCCACTCAATAACCCTGTCATAACTGCAGGAGAGTTACAACTCTATTTCCTCATTTGTATACAGAGGATAATAGCACCTGCCCTTTAGGTTACTATGAGGCAAGTGGTTTAAGCCTTATAATGCAGCATTCAGCACAAAGTAGGTGCTCAATAAATGACAGCCACCCTTTATTCTAAGGCTCACCTCCTATGTCGCCTATCATATCATCTTAGTCTATTTCCAGGCTTCCCTTCCGCCTTAACTGGCTAATTCCTACTCATCCTTTAAGATTCAATTGAGATGTGACCTCTTCCTGGAAGCATTTCTCAACATTTCAAACTCTGGGTTAAATGACCCTTCCATGCATTCTCATGTCTCAGACAAGGAGATAATCTCTCCTTATCTCGATCACAGAATTTATCAAAATCCATTTTAATTTTTGACCTGTCTCCCTCCCCACCACTCCGTAACCAAATTGCAATATGGACACTTCTCAAAGATTGTGTATATCTATTATTATCTCTGAATCCCCAATCCACAAAACAGATGGTGTATGGCAGACAAACACAAAAGTGTTTTGGAATTAATTAATGGCCCAATGTCTACCTTGTAGATCACATTAGATTGTACTTTTTAATTTACTTTCAAACATTAATGTTTATGTCCATAAAGGAGAGCAGGCGCTATCCATCAGATCAGCCTGGCAAGTGACAATAAAGGATAATGGAGGTTTTCAAAAAGTGAAAACTTTAACAACCAAATGATTATACCCCAGACCAAAAGTAAATTTAAAGTTGCAAGTACAGGGGTGCCTGGCTGGCGCAGTCGGTAAAGCATGTGACTCTTAATCTTGGGGTCATGAGTTCCAGCCCCATTCTGGGTGTAGAGATTACTTTAAAAAAAAAAAAAGTTGCAAGTATAAAGAATTAAAGGCAGTTTTGTTTTAGACTGTCTGCATCTCAGAGATTACTGTAGTCTACTACCACCACAATGCAATGAAGAAGATTAAGAAATGAGAAGACACTGAACAGGAACCCTAACCTCACAGTAACCTAAAAAACTGCTGGAGAGTATACAATTTACTTCAATACAAGACGTTACAGTATGGTTTACTATGCTTTGGAAAAGGGCTGCACATACCTTGATTTCAGAGATACCAATATTCCAACACAAATTCTAAAATAATTTAAAAGTCGAACAAATGAATTCTGGACTACCCCTATATTAAATTATGTAAGCCACTGCTCTCTTTGCAGTTGACAACATTTGTAAGCAATAAAAACTCATGTATAAGTGCTAAGTACTCTTACAAAAAAACAGGAGAACAGTTCAAATGTTTCACTTAGAGAAGATTCTATTATAGTCAGTGTCTCATTTCATAACTAATTACTTTTTCATCACTCAAAACAGAAACACTGTCACTAAGAGAAAGGATGAAAATTATTTCATTGAATTCAATGTACAATGGGCCTATATGTAGACAATTTCTGGCACTTAAAACTTACAAGAACACAGAACAATTTAGTATTTACATTAGGAGTGAATTAAATGTTTAAATAAATGTTGTTTACATGTAAAATCAAAGTTTTACTGGAATTCATGTAGGGCATAACTCATAAAAAGACCACATAACTGGCACAACTAAATCATCTAAAATAGTAGCAATCCATCTTTTGGTAGCATATCACTTGATGGTGATTGTTCTTTTTCCAGAACTTTTCCTAATGACTTTTTGGGATATGGCTTAAGTGTTAAATTTGCTATAACAGTAAAATATTTTCATGATTTTCACGCCAGGGGACATCACAAGCTACAAGACTTCAATGAAGTCATTTATTATAAGAATTCATAACAAAAGCTAGTCTTAATGGAAAAGGAGGAAAGATACCAGCTTTTGTTTTGGTTTGGTCTTAAATGCCAACCAAAGGATTATTTCCCAGGCTCTTTGGTTTGCCCTCATAACAAGGATAGCAAATATATCTGGAATAACATGAGCAGTTCCATCTGACATATACCCTTAAAGTATTTTCAAAAGATTTGCAAATCAGAAATAACCTTTCTGGGATAAAGCTGCCATAAGTTTAAAAAGTTATATATGTATGGTACTATAAGCCCTAATCAAAAGTCTACCCAGTAATAAAGATCTGACACAAAGTGGCTATGAATTGTGTGGAGAGAAGGAGGACTACCAACCAGGAACTTGCAAAGGAGTGCTACATTCTCCCAGAAACCATTTTGGAAATAGTTGCCCATGTGGTATCACAGAAAACCAAAATTAGAGTCTATTCTAGTATAACTCTGGAGATCCAATAGACTGACTTAATAATTATTCATCATCACACATTCTCTTAAAAAAACATTTATTATTTAATTATACACCATACACCAGGGACTACAGTTAAAGATAAAAAGACTAACAACACAGACACTGCTCACAAGCACTGTCAATCCAGTAAAGCAAAACTGACAGGTAAACAAATAGGCAACACTAAAATGTTTCAGATGCTATGACAGAAGAAAACACAGGGTTCAGTGCTCGATTCCATTCTGCCTGGGGAAGTAGAGGGTGATCAGAAAAGGCTTTACAGAAGAGATGCTTGAGATGCCTTTGGAAAAATAGAGGTTCCTCAGGTGAATGTGGAAAGCATCTAGGAGAGAATAAAATAAATCCTGACACTGCAAATATTTTTGCCTGGATAGAGTTTAAATTGCTGGGCAGGAAAAGGGAAAGGCAGTGACGAGGCAACTTCTAGAATGGGAGAAAATGTCTGCAAATCATATATCTGATAAGAGGTTAATATCCAAAAATACAAAACTGCTACAATTCAACAACAACAACAAAAAACAACCTGATTCAAAAATTGGCACAGGACCTAAATAGGTATTTCTCCAAAGAAGAAATACAGATGACCAACAAGTACATGAAAAGATACTCAACATTACTAATCATCAGGAAAATGAAAATCAAAACCACACTGAGATACCAGTAACAGGATGGCTATTATTAAAAAAAATAAGAAAAATGTTGACAAGGATATACAAAAAATGGAACCCTTACACATTGCTGGACAGAAATGGGGCAGCTGCTATGGAAAACAGTGTGGTAGTTCCTCAAAAAATTTAAAATATGATTCAGCAATTCCACTTTTGTGTATACACCCAAAAGAACTGAAAGCAGGCTCTCCAAGAGATGTTTGTACACCCATGTTCATAGCAGCAAGACAACAGCCAAAAGATAGGAGCAACCAAAGTGTGAATAAACAAAATGTGGTGTATATATGCATATATGTGTGTGTATATATATATATATGAAATATATAATGGAATATTATTCATTCTTTAAAAGGAAGGAAATTCTGACAATAAAACATGGATAAACTTGGGGGACACTATGCTAAGTGAAACAAGCCATAAAAAGAAAAATACTGTACAATTCCTATGAGGTATCTAGAGTAGTCAAATTCATAGAAAGTAGAATAGTGGTTGCCAGAGTTGGGAGAGAGGGGAAAATGGGGAATTACTGTTTCATGGGTATAGTTTCTGTACAAGATAAAAAAAAGTTCTGGAGACTGAATATACGACAATGTAACACTATTGACCTGTATTTAAAGATGGTTAAGATTTGGGGGGGGGGGGGGGTGGATGGTTGAAACAGGTGATGGGGATTAAAGAGTATACTTATGATGAGCACTGAGTAATGTATAGAATTGTTGAGTCACTATATAGTACATATAATATAGCACTGTATATAATATATACACTAATATACTAATTAGTATATATAGCTAATATAGCACTGTATGTTAACTATACCAGAATTAAAAGAAAAAACTTAATAAAATGTAATAATTTTTAAATAAATAAAAATAAAAATGGTTAAGATTATAAATTTTATGTGTATTTTATCAAAGCTCAAAAAGAATTTTCATAAAGTCCACATAAGCAAAAAAAAAAAATTAAAAGATGCATAGTATTAAGCCTGAATACTTCTTAATGTTCTAATAAACTTTAGGTAAGCTTCAAAATAAATCATTTATCAAATGTTTAAAATCTTCCTCCAAAAATGGAAAGTTATAGGTCTAAAATATTGCAGGAAGGAAAGACAATTTCCTATCTAATTCTCACAGCTGGTTCCAATCTTTCAATTAGTAGTATTCCCAAAACACCTCTCAATTACCCTCGGTTTATGCCCTATTGCAAGCTGCAATCTTGGAGAACGTTTCTCAGTAACATGACTTAAAAGTATGTTGTTAAATAACTTTTTATACTTGTGTTAAGGCTGAGAAACTCAAAAAGGATAGGTCATTCTTAAATTTTATCAGAAATTATATTATTTTTTAAAATCCGTTACATTATCAATAAACACAAAGATGACAATTTTCTTACCATACAACAATGCAGGTAATAAGCCAATAGGATTTATACCAAAAGATACATTTATTTTCAAAAGCTACCATGAACATACGCCTTATCATTCCCTGACACCCTAAAATTTTGAGTATTTCTGCTCTTATTTGCTACTTCTGAAGACCTGAAATCTAGACAGGACTCTGCAATTAACTCCACTGTAACCTGCATTAAGTCACTCAGTTGTCTAGAACCTTAGCTTTTTCACTTATAAAAATGAAAAAATCAGGGGTGCCTAGGTGGCTCAGTCATTAAGCGTCTGCCTTCAGCTCAGGTCATGATCCCAGGGTCCTGGGATCGAGCCCCGCATCAGGCTCCCTACTCAGCGGGAAGCCTGCTTCTTCCTCTCCCACTCCCCCTGCTTGTGTACCTTCTCTCACTGTATCTCTGTCAAATAAATAAATAAAATCTTAATTCATGACATTCTATGATGACATGGTTTACCTTAAACTTAATCACATCTGAAACTATGAACACTCCCCCTATCTCACTGAAAAGTCCTTCTCTGACTGCTATCTTCTTCACTTCTCTCTGCACTGCTCACTACCATGATGTTACCCTTCTTAGGTTGTTTTTCTTTGAAAACTTTCAATGGTTCTCCATTGCTTTTAGTAACAATCAATAACTTTTCACAGCATTCACACATTTTTGTTTTAGAAATTTTCTGCAACATTTGACTACTGTCCCAAGTTAAGTTTAGAAAATTAATGTTTTGAAGAAGTTTCTGGTCAAAGGGTACAAACCTCCAGTTACAAGTAGGTTCTGGGGATCTAATGTACAGCATGATGACTTGAAATTTCCTAAGAGAGTAGATCTTAAGTGTTCTTACCACACACACACAAAAAGAATTATAGCTGTATGAGGCTACAATTGTGTTGTGATGTGTTAATTAACCTGACTGTAGTAATCATTTCACAATTTATACATATATCAAACCACCACATTATACCCTTTAAATATATATAATTTTTGTCAACTACACCTCAATAAAGTTGAAAAATAAATAGAATATTACTAAAAAATAAACAAACTAAAAAAGGACTGGGGTGCCTGGCTAGCTCAGTCAGTAGAGCATGTGACTCTTGATCTAGAGGTCCTGAGTTCCAGCCTCACATTGAGCAAACAGATTACTTTAAAAAAAAAACTTCCTATATAATTATGGGGTGCCTGAGTGGCTCAGGTGTTAAGCGTCTGCCTTCGGCTCAGGTCATGATCCCAGGGTCCTGGGATCGAGCCCCGTATCGGGCTCCCTGCTGGGCAGGAAGCCTGCTTCTCCCTCTCCCACTCGCCCTGCTTGTGTTCCCTCTTTCTCTGTGTATCTCTCTGTCAAATAAATAAATAAAATCTTAAAAAAAAAAACTTCCTATATAATTAAAAAGCAGTTTCTTATAAGATACTAATATCTAGGGGCGCCTGGGTGGCTCAGTCGTTAAGCATCTGCCTTTGGCTCCGGTCATGAGCCCCATATCGGGCTCCCTGCTGGGCAGGAAGCCTGCTTCTCTCTCTCCCACTCCCTCTCCTTGGGTTCCCTCTCTCGCTGTGTCTCTCTCTGTCAAATAAATAAAATTCTTAAAAAAAAAAAAAAAAGATACTAATACCTAAAGAGCCTAACAGTAGTCTTATTATTTACAATGGTACTTTTCTATATATTACTTATTAATATATATATAGTAAGAGCCCACCCTTACCCACAACATTAACTACTCCAGGCAGGAATGGATTAAAAAAGGAGTTGGGCTTGCCAGTTGGGCGGTGGTTTGTGGGAGAGTGTTATAACAGAAATAAGAAGGAGCAACTTGGCTTTCTAGAACCCCTACAATGAAACTCCTCCCTCCCACTCCTTCACTCCCACCCTAAAAAGCCTTTCTTTGACAACTATAAACAAAGGTCCCGGGTTTTACCATTTGCCCTACTCCTAAAAAAAAGGCCCACCTCCACCATGTCAGTGGCAACAATGTATACATCATTCCCAAATCTTCACAACTTAAATTAATTATCCACTGAAAGCCTCCAGTCCCTAGCCTCCTGTCTACAAAGAGTAAGTATTTATTAAAATGATTCATTTGGGAAACAAAGCACAGAGTTGCTGTGATGACCAAATTAGTTAATGTGACAAAGTACTTTATAATTATAACCCATTATGAGTAAGAAATTATTATGAGCCTATGACTACAAAGGTTTTTTCTGAAAGTACGTATTTTAGAAACTGTTGGGAGACCTGGTATAAAATGCCTTGAGATAAAAAGGTTTCACCAAGTTTCAGTATCTCAGATATGCAGTGCAGAATTACTTCGACATAGGTTATGTACTATACTATGTTGAGTTATCTTTAAGAGTTCCTATCTGTTTTTTAAAAAAAAATTGAGTTACTGCTTGTGCAATCTGTTTCTATTCAGTTAAAGATGCACGGACTAGGGGTGCCTGGGTGGCTCAGTCGTTAAGCATCTGCCTTCGGCTCAGGTCATGATCCCAGGGTCCTGGGATCGAGCCCCGCATCGGGCTCCCTGCTCAGTGGGAAGCCTGCTTCTCCCTCTCCCACTCCCCCTGCTTGTGTTCCCTCTCTCGCTGTCTCTCTCTCTGTCAAATAAATAAAAATTTAAAAAAAAAAAAAAGATGCATGGACTTTACTAACTTTAACGACAAAAGGTGCCACAGCATGAGTTAAATTAGGTAAAGGATTAATTTATTTGGGAAAACAAAAGAAGCCTGAGCCATAATAAATTTTTATTAAATTTACCTGACACTGAGGTATCTTTATCCTTTACCTAACAACACTGCAGAATGGATACCATATCTGATTTAATATAACTTTCCATACATGCAAAAGCATGTATATGCTTCACAATTGTCAAAGGGACAGTGAAAATTAGAAACATCTTAAAAACCAATCTATACAGGTTCTCTTGGACAATTCTACAATTCCAGCTCTAGCAATTATACATCCTACTCATCCCACCAAATATGGAACAAACACAGTATTAACGCTTCATACTTACCATAATGTCTAAAGCCACCACCACCATAACCAAGTATTTTAAATCGCTCTTGAGCATTTCTTGCTAAAGAACAAACACAGATTGTGGAGAGGATGTGGAGAAAGGGGAGCCCTTGTGCACTGTTGGTAGAAATGAGAACTGGTACAGACACTCTGGGAAATAGTATGGAGGTTCCCCCAAAAAAGTTAAAAATAGAACTACCCTATGATCCAGCAATTGCACTACTAGGTATTTACCCAAAGGATACAAAAATACAGATTCAAAGGGACATATGCACCCCGATGTTTATAGCAGCTTTATCAACAATAGCCAAACTATGGAAAGAGCCTAAATGTCCATCAGCTGATGAATGGATAAAGAAGATGTGGTGTACACATACAATGGAATATGACTCAGCCATCAAAAAGAATGAAATCTTGCATTTGCAACAACATGGAGAGAGCTAGAGTTTATTACGCTAAGTGAAATAAGTCAGTCAGAGAAAGACAAATACCATACGATTTCACTCATGTGGAATTTAAGAAACAAAACAGATGAATCTATGGGAAGGGGGGGGGGAAAAAGAGAGAGAAAGAGGGAAACAAACCATAAGAGACTCTTAATGAAAGAGAACAAACTGAGGGTTGATAGAGGGAGGTGGGTAGGGAAGACTAAATGGGTGATGGGTATTAAGGAGGGCACTTGTTATGACAAGCACTGAGTGTTGTATGTAAATGACAAATCACTAAATCTTATTCCTGAAACCAATACTGCACTGTATGTTAACTAACTAGAATTTAGATAAAAATTTGAAAATAAAAAAATAAAAAGAAACAACTTAAAAGCAGGAGAGAGAGGAGAAGCAAGTTTAGAAAGAAGTGATATTTGGGGCACGTGGCTGGCTCAGTTGGTAGAGCACGCAACTCTTGATCTTGGGGTTGTGAGTTCAAGTCCCATGTGGTATAGAGAGTACTTAAAAATAAAATCTTAAAAAAAAAAAAAAGGACAAAAGTAGATTGTTCACTTGCCATGTCCCCATTAGTCTGTAAGATCCTTGAGGACAAGTACAATGTCTTAGTTGATTTGTATCTGTAATACCTAATAGTATACTGTAGGTGCTCAAAATATATCTTCTTAACTGAAGATAATAAAGATTACCTACTAATGAAAGCTTGTTTTTAAAAGAAAATAAGTGAAATCTGTGAGGAAAAAAATAATAGACAATCATATTTGTACTTACCATAATGTGTTTACATATCCCTCTAAAACATGGGGACATATATATCAACTATTTATTTTCATATCTACTCTTCAAATTTTTCTGTGTACTTTCAAAATAAAATATTTGAAGCCACAGGCAGATTTAATAAAAGCCGTACCTAATAAACAGTAAGAATCCCAAAATAAGGAAGACACAGGTACTGTCTTCATGAGCTCAGAAGCTATGAAAGGTACACACTTGTAAACAAATGACTGTATCACAATTATGATCATTTTATCGTAGTTGTGAATGCCCTATGTAAATCATACGCAAAAATGATCTCAATATGTATCAAAGACCTAAATGTAAGAACGAAAACTATAAAACTCTTAGAAAAAAACAGGAGTAAATCTTCATGACCTTGAGTTAGGCTTCTTAGCTGTGACACCAAAAGCACAACCAACAACAGAAAAAATAAATTGGATTTCGCCAAAATTTAAAGTTATTGTACTTCAAAGTACACCATTAAGAAGGTGACGGACAACTCAAAGAATGAGGGAAAATATTTGGAAATCATATGTCTGATAAGGGACTTATGTCCATAATATATAAAGAACCCTGATAACTCAACGATAGACAAGTAAGTCAATTGAAACAGGAAAAAGATCTAGAGACATCCCTCCAAAGAAGATATACAAATGGCCAGTAAGTACAGGAAACAATGCTCAAAGTCATCTCGTTCTTTAGAGAAATGCAAATCAAAATTACAAGATATTACTTCACACTCACTAGGACAGCTGTAATCATAAAGACGAACAATAACACATGTTGGTGAGGATGTGAAAGACTGAATCCTCATAGACTACTGGTGGGATTTTAAATGGTGTAGCCAGTTTGAAAAACAGTTCCTCAAAATATTGAACACAGTTATCATATAACCTAGTAATTCCACTCCTAGATATAAACCCCCCAAAACCAAAAAAATACATCCATACAAAAACTTCTACACAAATGTTCATAGCAGACATCCATCAACTAATGAATGCATTTAAAAAAAATGTGGCAATACTGGCAATAAAGAGGAATGAGGCACTCATACATGCTACAACATGGATGAACCTTGAAAACATTACACTATGTGAAAGAAATCAATGAAAAGAACACTTATTGTATTAGTCCAGTGATATGAAATCTCCAGAACAAACAAATCCATAGAGAAAGAAAGTAGTGATTGCCAGGAATTAGGGATAGGGTAGTGAGGAGAGAATAGGAAGTGAAAGTTAAAGAGTGCAAGGTTTCTTTGGGGGAGGAGGAAAATGTCATAAAATTAGGTGGTAGTGATAGTTGCACAACTCCATGACTATACTAACACTCACTGAATTGTATACCTGAAAATTGTGAAATTAGTACATATGAATATCTCAAAAAGCTGTTATAATATAAAATAATAGAGGAATATAACTAACACAGAAGTAGCATAAAGAAGGAGGTATTCAATTCTATTTTTGTGGCTCAGTGAGGGTTTTCAAAAAGAAAATGTTCTCCTTTCACAAGGAGAAAAGCTAGATCCTTAAAACTGAAAAGGTTCTTCCCTGATGAAGAAGACAGGTCTGTCTCAATGCACCCCACAAGGGTCAATGCTTACATAGCCTGCCAAGTGAATGGAGTTGTACTAAGTGCTGGCCACCATCCAGAGACAAGGAAGAGCATACTGGAATGCACAAGAGTCAGGCATATTCCAAGACTGTTCATAGTTTATATGGATGGGGCATGAGGTAAGTGCAGGAGAGAGGCAGGGTGGGTTACAACCAGAGGTAAAGGAGAGCGTAAAGTTAAGCACACAGATTCTGGAGCAGATTCGCTAGATTCAAAAGCTCGCTCCAACGTTTACTACTGGGTGGCCCTGGGATAGTTACTTAGCATCTCTGAGTATCAGTTTCCTTATCTGTCAACAGAGGATAATAGTACCAGGAGTATTAAAGGAGTTATTTCACCTTCAGTGCTTAGGACATTACTGCACAAAGTATCCACTGTCAGTAATATTATTTGGTTCTAGATTTGAGCATCTGCTTATTTCTTTATCATAAATCAAAAGGAGACTGCAGAGACAGAAAACTGTGGCTTAACAGTGAATTCCTGGTTTGTTGGAGCATCCCTTCTTACGACAGTAAAAAAATCACGGCTGTGCCACTAACTTCCTCATTTATTCAAAAAAGCATTTAATTCCCATTTATACTCTGCAAGGCTCTTGGGATGCAAAAGTGAATAAAGACTCCCTGATTCTGATCCACATCAGTAGTGAAATGGCAACATTACCAACCAACAGCTGCCTGGTAGACTATGTGAATCAATTTGGTGGTCTTGGTCTTATTTCAAATTCACAATTAGCTGCACTTCTAGCACTGAGCACAAATAGTATGAACAAAATGTTTTTCCAAATAAGGATCAAGGTTTATAGAAGAATAAAAGTAAGCTCTGTTGGAGCTGCTTCAATATGTACTTATATGCCATTCTATCAATTTGGTACTTAAAAATAAAAATTTATTCCAATGCAAACTTTACAATCATGGAAACAAGAAAGTACCTAATTCCACGAAAAGACAAATTATATCAATTTTGGTAAATATTCCTGATTTTCTAGAAATTCTTTATAATGGCACTTTTTAAATTGTAAGATTAAAGCACTGAGAAATCTCAAAACTGACACAATTTTACTCATGTAAATAGAAAGAGTGAAAGATCAAGGGACCTGTTTTATTTTCAAATACTGTGTTTATACCTACTAAACTGACAAACTGATGTGCATTTTCTATAATTATCTTCTTTAACATTTAGAGGAGTGCAAAAACTAGTTACATAACCCTCATTCTTAAGACTACTTATTGTTGGGAAGGCAGAAGAAAAAATAAAATCTATAAATAAAGCAACTAAAAGAAAAATTTTTAAATAATAAACTGAGTGGGATGCCTGGCTGGTTCAGTGGACAGAGTGTGTGACTCTTGATCTCGGGGTTGTAAGTTTGAGCCTCATGTTGGGTATAGAGATTACTCAAAAACAATATTGTTAAAAAATAAAATAACAACAAACTGAAATAAGAAATGGGGGGGGAAATTATACTGAATTAAGTTTTTTTAAAAAAAGGGTTAAGGTGAAAGGAAACATGAGTGAAACAGAGCCAAGAGGTGAGGCATATGTAGGAAGATGTTAGGATCTAGAAAGAAAAACGAAATGAAAACGAAAGATAAAAAAGATTAAAAATTCCACATAGATAAATAACAAGCGAAGGGCTTTGGAAGGCCCAATTACAACAGTATTTTTTTTTTACAGCCAATTATAACAGTATTAATAGAAGTATGATGTGTGAATAATTTAACCCTCTGAACCTAGAATCAAAAATATAAAGTGTGAAAAAAAAAAAAACAGCAGTGTTATGAGCAGAGAAAGAATGGGGTGGGAGTGGGAGGGGTCATTTTTCCAACTAAAATTTTTGACATAACATGGCATAAAGACTCTATAGGACTGACTTGGGCAAGGATTATTAAGAGGACTGTTTTTGCAAAAAATATTCAAGTTTTCTCAAAGGCTCTTAATCCTATGATAGTCAAATCATTTACCACCCTTGTCAATATTCCTTTTTTTACTTAAGAACTGGTGTAACTCAACTAAATCCTCATTTGACAATGGCTTTGGTAGAGCAAAGGACATCCTTAACATCATTTCCATAGACTTAATGACAATTTACATCTGCAAGATTTGCAACTTAATGTACAGTATATACATCATAATGACAGAAATTTACCAGAGTAAATAAACTTACATGTTAAAACAACTTGTAATTAAGGAGACTACAATCGGTCAGATAAAAAGTACCCTCCTGCCTTCCTCATTGCACTTAAATTATGCTTTGTATTATTTGCATAAACTAGTCCATCTTTGGGGGCACCTGGGTGGCTCAGTCGGCTACACGTCCAACTCTTGATTTTGGCTTGCATCATGAGCTAAGGGTGGTGAGATCAAGCCCCGAATCGGGCTATGCGGGGAGTCTGCTTAAGATTCTCTCTCCCTCTCCCTCTCCCCTACCCCAACCCTGTGCATGCACACGTGCACTCACTCTCTCTCTAATAAATCTTAAAAAAAATAGTCCATCTTCATCACTACACACTAACTATTGCAAAGAAAGAAAGAAAGAAAAAATGGTTCATGCTAGCAGTGTCATTCACATTACAATTACACAAAATATTTGTTGGGGGAAAAAAAAAGCCATTGCTCAAAGGCAGAAAGGACACACACTAGTGATTGCTCCTGGCAGCCACCTGAGAAGATACAAAAGCCTACCTGGCAATGGGAGCTTAAAAAGAACCGCAACTGGGGCGCGTGGGTGACTCAGTCGTTAAGTGTCTGCCTTTGGCTCAGGTCATGATCCCAGGGTCCTGGGATCGAGCCCCGCATCAGGCTCCCTGCTCAGAGGGAAGCCTGCTTTTCCCTCTCCCACTCCCCCTGCTTGTGTTCCCTCTCTCGCTGTCTCTCTCTGTCAAAAAAATAAATAAAATCTTTAAAAAAAAAGAAAAAGGACCGCAGCCTTTTAACAAAGGAATTGTGGCAGGACTAGCCTACAAATGTGAGGGTGAGTACTGACTCCTGAGCTTCTAAAGGATAATTGTGACTATATCAGAAGCTAGCTTTGATTCAGTGAAATGTTTAGGGTCAAGAGAGTAACTCCGACCACAGCCAAGGATGGCCATTCATTGAACAAATACTCCTTGAGCATCTACTATGTGCCAGGTACCAGTCAAGCCACTGGGGATACAACAATAAAAGAGACAATATAACTGCCCTCACAGAACTTGTATTACTGTGAGGAGAAAGACAACAAGCCAATAAACAAAAAATGTCAAACAATGATAACTACCATAAAGCAATGTCAGAAAAAGCAGTGCAGTAGAGAGAGTGGAGGTACTTACATAAGGTGGTCAAAGAGATAACACTTCCACAAAGATCCAAATAAAAGAGGGAGTCATGTCTGAGAGCTATTTCGTGTAGAGGAAAGAGTAAATAGAGAAGCTCTCTGAGGGAAGAAACATAGTTGCTAAGAGAAAAGCAGAAAGGTCACTGTGGGTAGAGAAGAGTAAGCAAAACAGGGAGTGGAAGGGGATGAAGTCAGAAAGATGTGAAGAGGCCAAGTCATGCAGGCCTTAGAGGTCAAGGCTGGGAACTTGGATTTCTTAACATTGTGACAGGAAGAAATTGGAAGGTTTACTGACAGGAAAGTGACAAGGGAAGCAGGGAAGTGATAAGATCTGACATCTGTTTTTAAAAGTTTGGATTATTCTGGTGATCAGAGAAATATAAACTTTCTTATTTGACCTTATAAACTTAAATCTTAAATTATAAAGAGGCTATCCTTAACCTTCCTGCCATTGAGCCTTATCGTATACTTACTGACTTAAAAAGCTTAAAGATACAAAAAAAAAAAAACCCTGTAAATATGTTAAAATACTGTCAAATCACAAAAGAATATTTATAATTTTTCTGCATTATTCTTTTTTAAAAAATGATTATTCCAGCATTAATCTCAACCTAAACCTCACTTGTTCCAATTTATAGAAGACATTGTTTATAAGATTCTTTTTTTTTTTCCTTCCACTGTAGACAGGAGACAGTTCAAGTAAAATGGATTTTTGCCAAAAGCCAAAATGTCTCTATTGCCCCCTAGTGTCCACCTAAAGAATGAAAGCCTTCACACATTTGCAGCTTGGAAATGGTAAGGAGCACATGCACTGGATTTTGGAATAGAGCTTCTAGCATCCTCTGCTGACAGAATCTTGCAGGTGTAATTAAATTGTTGTTTTAAGGAACATTAATTTCCTCTGAAGTTAAGATCATTAAGCTTCCTCACATTTTTTTTAAAGACTTTTCTTCCCACTCATCTGCAATTAAATTAAAATTGGTCATTAATCAAATATGGTAATGATAAAGCCCTGCAATTCTGAGTGCTTAGTATGTGTCAATCTCTATCTTAAGTGTTTACTTAACTCTTTCATTCTCATATCAACTTCTGAGAACTAAAAGAGAACTTTGACCCACTGTTAATTCTTCAACCTTTCCCTATGCATGAAGGAAAGAGATGGACTGATACAGGTGGTTGGCAATGACCAAGGCCAAGGGGATGAGAAGCCTCAGACCAAAAGTCAGAGAAGCACAGTGGTGGCCCAAACTTGGACTCTTCACCACAGAACGTGCCAACCAGAGAGTCAGAGAAAGTTCATGGAAAACAGGTGCTCACATCTAGCCTTTAGCTACAGTCATAAAAATTCAACTTTCAGTTTTCTGCAGTAACAGGAAAGAGGATAGCAAGGCTAATGAAAATCCTCAATAATCCCAAAGTCTCAAGAAAAAAAACGAAATCTTGCCATTTGCAA
Organism: Neomonachus schauinslandi; assembly: GCF_002201575.2. Classification (NCBI taxonomy): domain Eukaryota; kingdom Metazoa; phylum Chordata; class Mammalia; order Carnivora; family Phocidae; genus Neomonachus; species Neomonachus schauinslandi. Next base: position 121,784,128 of record NC_058409.1, read on the forward strand.
TGACGTGGATGGAACTAGAGGGTATTATGCTAAGCGAAATAAGTCAATCAGAGAAAGACATGTATCGTATGATCTCACTGATATGAGGAATTTTTAATCTCAGGAAACTGAGGGTTGCTGGAGTGGTTGGGGGTGGGAGGGATGGGGTGGCTGGGTGATAGACATTGGGGAGGGTATGTGCTATGGTGAGCGCTGTGAATTGTCTAAGACTGTTGAATCACAGACCTATACCTCTGAAACAAAGAATACATTATATGTTAAAAAAAAAAAATAGTAGGAAGGGAAAAATGAAAGGGGGGGAAATCGGAGGGGGAGATGAACCATGAGAGACTATGGACTCTGAGAAACAAACTGAGGGTTCTAGAGGAGAGGGGGGTGGGGGGCTGGGTTAGCCTGGTGATGGGTATTAAGGAGGGCACGTACTGAATGGAGCACTGGGTGTTATATGCAAACAATGAATCATGGAACACTACATCAAAAACTAATGATGTAATGTATGGTGATTAACATAATAAAATTAAATTTAAAAAAAAAAATCCCAAAGTCTCCATTTAACTATTAGTTAAAACCTTTTTTACTTTTTTTTTTACTTTTTTTTTTTTAAGATTTTATTTATTTATTTGACAGAGACAGACACAGCGAGAGAGGGAACACAAGCAGGGGGAGTGGGAGAGGGAGAAGCAGACTCCCCGCAGAGCAGGGAGCCCGATGCGGGACTCGATCCCAGGACCCTGGGATCATGACCTGAGCTGAAGGCAGTCGCTTAACCAACTGAGCCACCCAGGCGCCCAAAACCTTTTTTACTTTTAAAAAAATCAGAATCAGGCACAATAGATACAATTTAAAAATTATTTTTTACCTCTTTTCTCTGACCCTACCAATTCGAATTTTTGTTCATTAAACTCAAAAATAATAATAAATCTTCAAATACTAAATACTTCTAATTAGTTAACAGTTGATGTAGTTTGTCAAAGTTGAGTAATGGTTTGCATACTGTTTTCATTTGCATTCTATTTGAAAGAACAATTCCATTACCACTGTAGGTAAGTAAAATGGAATAAAGGAAGAAAAAAAAAGCGAGCTTGTCATCAAAAGAATTATGATATACAACATTAACATTTCCATTCCAGTGACCTCAACAGTAGTAACAATAGACCAACTGCTAACCAGCAACTGAAGTAAACTGAATATAAAAAACAACAAAAATTAATCATAACCAGGTGGTATAGTTTTTACTGTACCTCCAATTATGTTCTCTCATAATTTTCATTCCAATTATACAGCTACCAAAAACTCATTCTTTAAAAGTTTTGTGACTAGAAGGGGGCACAAAGAACTATTTGGGTGATGGAAATGTCCTACATGTTGTTTTGGATGGTGCCTAAACACAAAATATACAATCATTAACACTCACCAAATGAACCCTTAAGATCTGTGAACATTATCATATATAAATTATATCTCAATAAAAACAATCACAATTCCTTTTTGTCAGACTGTTTTAAGAAGAGAAAACTATAACTTTTTTTGCCTCACTTGACAGGTAGGTTCATAAGTAGTTACAGTCTATACAATTAAATTACCTAATTAATATCATTTGACTCATAGAGCACCTCCTAAAGTTATTAAACTATTATATAACTAAATTATATATTCAGATAAAAAATAATAAAAAATAAATTGTAAACTTAGGAGAAGGCAAACATAATGGTTCTTCCAGAAATAGGTATCTTTATACATTTCTATATTCGTTATTTCCTCTGTTCATTCCTCGATCCCTACTTCCATTTTCCATGTAAAAACTAAGTATTGCTAAGTCAAAGAGAGAACACTCTCAAATGTCATAAAATGAACTGTTCAATTATTAAAGCTAAATACACTCAATCCACTTGACAAATATTTACTCTGTATGTACTGTATAAAGACACAACACCATAGGTTTTAAGAGTTTTAAAAAATTACTGAACCATTTATATACAAGCCCCTATACTTGAGATCATTACAAATGATTGCAAAGTGGAGGCAGAGGAGTTAAGACAAGCACACATATAATGCATTAACAAGGCAAGTAGTTTGTGTTTGCTGTGGAAGGCAGAAACCAAGCCTGGGAAGTAAAAAATGCAGTTGGCATCTGGAGAGGTTGCCTGGAAGAAATCACAGTTGAAATGGTCCCTAAAGGCTGGACAGAATTTTAACAAGCAGGAACTAGAGCACTGGGAAGGAAGCATTAAAGTTTTGACCAGTACCAACTCAAAACTCTGTTAGGGAGAATTAATGGGCAAACAGGAACTGCTAGGTCTGATACATTTAAAAAATCAGACCTTCCAGGGGCGCCTGGGTGGCTCAGTCATTAGCGTCTGCCTTCGGCTCAGGTCATGATCCCAGGGTTCTGCAATCGAGCCCTGCATCAGGCTCCCTGCTCAGCGGGGAGCCTGCTTCTTCCTCTCCCGCTCCCCCTGCTTGTGTTCCCTCTCTTGCTGTCTCTCTCTGTGTCAAATAAATAAATAAAATCTTCAAAAAAAAAAAAAAATCAGACCTTCCATATATTAGCCTATATGATGAAAAATTAGATATATTAAGAAATATATCCTGAATTACTGATACAACCAGTGCTAAATGGGAACTGAATTATATGCCAGTTGTAGAAAATAATAAAAGAGAGCGGGAAGGAGGTAAAACTCCTCTTAAAAAATGATAATCATAAGACAAACCATAAGAGACTCTTAATCTCAGGAAACAAACTGAGGGTTGCTGGAGTGGTGGGGGGGGGGGGGGGGATGGGGGAGCTGAGTGATGGACATAGGGGAGGATATGTGCTATGGTGAGTGCTGTGAATTGTGCAAGACTGATGAATCACAGACCTGTACCTCTGAAACAAAGAATACATTTTATGTTAAAAAAAAAAAAAAAAAGTAGGAAGGGAAAAATGAAGGGGAGGAAATTGGAGGGGGAGACGAACCATGAGAGACTATGGACTCTCAGAAACAAACTGAGGGTTTTAGAGAGGAGGGGGGTGGGGGGATGGGTTAGCCTGGTGATGGGTATCAAGGAGGGCACGTATTGCATGGAGCACTGGATGTTATACGCAAACAATGAATCACGGAACACTGCATCAAAAACTTATGATGTACACTCGGCATCAGGGAAATCCAAATCAAAACCTCAATGAGATACCACCTCACACCAGTCAGAATGGCTAAAATTAACAAGTCAGGAAATGACAGATGTTGGTGAGGATGCAGAGAAAGGGGAACCCTCCTACACTGTTGGTGGGAATGCAAGCTGGTACAACCACTCTGGAAAACAGTATGAGGTTCCTCAAAAAGTTGAAGATAGAGCTACCATACAATCCAGTAATTGCACTACTGGGTATTTACCCCAAAGATACAAATGTAGGGATCCAAAGGGGTAGGTGCACCCCGATGTTTATAGCAGCAATGTCCACAATAGCCAAACTGTGGAAAGAGCCAAAATGTCCATCGACAGATGAATAGATAAAGAGATGTGGTATATATATATACAATGGAATATTATGCAGTCATCAAAAGGAATGAGATCTTGCCATTTGCAACAACGTGGATGGAACTGGAGGGTGTTATATTGAGCGAAATAAGCCAATCAGAGAAAGACATGTATCATATGACCTCACTGATAGGAGGAATTCTTAATCTCAGGAAACAAACTGAGGGTTGCTGGGGCGCAGGGGGGTGGGAGGGATGGGGTGGCTGGGTGATAGACATTGGGGAGGGTATGTGCTATAGTGAGCGCTGTGAATTGTGCAAGACTGTTGAATCACAGATCTGTACCTCTGAAACTAATAATGCAATATATGTTAAGAAAAAAAAAAAAAGAAGATAGTGGGAGGGGAAGAATGAAGGGGGGGAAATCGGAGGGGGAGACAATCCATGAGAGACGATGGACTCTGAAAAACAAACTGAGGGTTCTAGAGGGGAGGGGGGTGGGAGGATGGATTAGCCTGGTGATGGGTATTAAAGAGGGCACATTCTGCATGGAGCACTGGGTGTTATACACAAACAATGAATCATGGAACACTACATCAAAAACTAATGATGTAAATGTATGGTGATTAACATAATAAAAAATTTTAAAAAAACTAATGGTGTAATGATGTATGGTGACTAACATAGTAAAATAAATTTAAAAAACAAAAAACAGGGGCGCCTGGGTGGCTCAGTCGTTAAGCGTCTGCCTTCGGCTCAGGTCACGATCCCAGAGTCCTGGGATCGAGCCCCGCATCGGGCTCCCTGCTCCGCAGGAAGCCTGCTTCTCTCTCTCCCACTCCCCCTGCTTGTGTTCCCTCTCTCGCTGTGTCTCTCTCTGTCAAATAAATAAAATCTTTAAAAAAAACAAAAACAAAAACAAAAAACAAAAAACAATGAAAGAAATACCAGAAGGAAAGCAACAGAAGAGGGAAATATATTTAAATATAATCAGAAAAATTTATTTTAAAAAAATGATAATCATAAACACAACTGAGGAGGGGAGCCTGGGTGACTCAGTTGGTTAAGCATCTGCCTTCGGCTCAGGTTGTGATGCCACGGTCCTGGGATCGAGTCCCGCATCCAGCTCCCTGCTCAGCAGAGTCGGCTTCTCCCTCTCCCTCTGCCCCTCCCCACTCCTTGTGCTTGTGCTCTCTCTCTCTTATAAATAAAACCTTTAAAAACACACATACCCAACTGAGGAAAAATTGCTAATTTTGTTTACAGGTATAACTTGCTTCACTGAAGAAGCATATATCCCTAAATTGAAGCATTTCTTTTTTTTTTTTTTAAGATTTTATTTATTTATTTGAGAAAGAGAGTGCGTGTGAGGGTCAGAGGGAAGCAGACTCCCCACTGAGCAGGGAGCCCACTGCAGGGCTGGATCCCTGGACTCCGGGATCATGACCTGAGCCGAAGGCAGAAGCACAACCAACTTAACCACCCAGGTGCCCTACATTGAGGCATTTAAAATACACTTTCTCGGACGCCTGGGTGGCTCAGTCGTTAAGCATCTGCCTTCGGGTCAGGTCATGATCCCAGCGCCCTGGGATCGAGACCCGCATTGGGCTTCCTGCTCAGCGGGGAGCCTGCTTCTCCCTCTCTCTCTGCCCGCTGCTCGCCCACTTGTGCACTTGCTCTGTCTGTCAAATAAATAAAATCTTTTAAAAAATTAAAAAATAAAATGTACTTTCTGTTAAGGAAGGCTTCTATAAAATCCAAGATGATTCCCTCTCCAAAGGGCCTGCTCACGCCCCTCTTCAGGAAGTAGCAACTTGGAATAAAATCTGGCATGCCTTACGTTTTTGGAGAAGAGGGGGTGTTTGCTTTCTTTGTGTTCCTTTGGCTGCCTACACAGATACTTCAAATTCTTTTGGATAGACTGTGTCCTTTTCTCATTCACACACTGAAGTTGTCCTCTCTCTTGACCTAAGCCAGAACACTGATGTGCAGCAGGTTTCTTTAGTCGTCAACTATGACCTTCCCACCAACAGGGAAAACTATATCCACAGAATCAGTCGTGGTGGCCAATTTGGGTGTAAGCGTGAGGCTATCATGGTGACAGAAGAAGACAAGAAGACTCTTCGAGACATCAAGACCTTCTACAACACCTCCAGTGAGGAGATGCCCCTCAGTGTTGCTGACCTTATCTGAGTGGCTGTCCTCCTACCTAGCCCTACTCAGGGTTTGGGGTGGGAGGGCTAAAGAGGAGCAGGAGAGGGGAGGGAAGGGAGCCAAGGGATGGACATCTTGTCATTTTTCTTTTCTCCTTTGAATAAATGTCACTTTTTGAGGCAAAAAATAAAAAATAAAAATATATATTTTAAATTATTTTTAATAATAAAAAAAGGAATCCTGTAAAGTTTTTAAAAGTCCATTTCCTTTTTTTTTATTTTAAAGATTTTACTTATTTATTTGACAGAGAGAGACACAGCGAGACAGGGAACACAAACGGGGGGAGTAGGAGAGGAGGGAGAAGCAGGCTTCCTGCTGAGCAGGGAGCCTGATGTGGGGCTCGATGTGGGGCTCGATCCCAGGACCCTGGGATCATGACCTGAGCCGAAGGCAGACGCTTAACAACTGAGCCACCCAGGCGCCCCTTAAAAAGTCCATTTCTATAACTCCCATTTCCCTTATGAGTATTTCAATGATTCTCTGTATAAATGAACCTGACAAATACCTAGTTGAACTTGACTATATCTTAGGGCTAGCCTTGGGGCTAGTTTCAGGGATTCTTTCTTTAACAAAATGAACCAAAAAGACTGCAACTCATTTCTTAAGAAAAAATAGTACAATAACTAAACTAAAAAAAAAATCAAGTGAAATTCAGGCATGCTAATATAGTAACCAATCCCAAGAGTCTAAAGATTGCATTAGTACCCACAAATTTTACATCTTCTGTTCCTTTGGAGAACAGTAGCTATAATACATTTACAGTGAACAAAATAAAATCAAGTAAGTCTATATCATACAATAGTAAAGAACTATTCACAATGGCTGAAATTTTTTTCTAAAAAATAATTTGCCATTACTATAACCGAAAGCACCAAACACTGAATATAAATTTATGCTCACTAGAGTTGCTCATGGCTCCCCCTACTCCATATGATCCATCCTTTCTAATGGAAGCACTGAATTTTAGCTACAGTCTCAGCTTCCTAAAGTAAATATTATATTTCCCAGGTAAAAGATTAAGTTCAAAATCAGTAGCCTTCTTTATCCCTTCTGCATTCCTGCTGACAAAAATGCAAAAATCATGGTTACAGTTTGAGCGTACATCTTGAAGCCCACATTATTGAGGATAGCAGAACAAAAGGATGGAAGCAAACTAATCTGTGGTACCCGGGACCCACAAACTAGTTCTGGTCCATAGTTGATTGCATTTATGGTTTTTTTCCCTTTTTTTTTATTATGTTATGTTAATCACCATACATTACATCATTAGTTTTTGATGTAGTGATAGAAAGGAAAGACTTCTATCTTGTTTAAGCCATTGTTATTTTCCATTTTGTCAGCAGCAGCCAAATTACATAATACAGTAGTCCTCCCTTAACATAGTTTTGCTTGCCAGTTTCATTACCCACTGTCAATCAAGTTCAGAAGGTCCATTGTAGCCTAACACACTGTAGCACCAATGTCTATGTCATTCACCTCACTTCACCTCGTCACACAGGCATTTTATCACCTCACATCATCCCAAGGTAAGTATTTCGATAGAGACCATATTCACCTCTTATTACAGTATATCGTTATAATTGTTCTATTTTATCATTAGCTGTTGTTCATCTCTTACTGTGCCTAGTTTACAAACTAAACTTTATCACAGATATGTACGTATAGGAAAAAACATAGTATACACAGGGTTTGGTATCATCTCTGGTTTCAGGAATCCACTGGGGATTTTGGAATGCATCCCCCACAGATAAGGGGGGACTGCTGTAAGGTACTAACTGATAGATAGGTCGGCCCCTTAAGACGGGCTCACAGCCCAACTCCACGGCTTCTAAGTTAAGGGAGGTAGCCTAGTAATGTTAAAAGCATAGAGGGCCTGGGTTTAAATAGCAATTCTATCATTTAATAGCTAGGTAAGTGAGCAAATAAGCAAACTGGGCAAATAATTTAACCTCTGTGGGGGGAAAAAATGAGAAATATTTACTGATTTTTAATGGTTCTTATTTACTTAAATTCTCTTTTGTACTGAAAAGCTTTATACTCTTATTTATATTCAGACATATCTTCCACTAAGCTTACTCCTAATTCGCTGTTGTTGTTCCTGTTGTAAAACAGGTATCTTTTTTTCATTAATCCTTTAAATTGTATACAAAAAAATAAAATAAAATAAAAATAAACTGACTACTATAAATTAATCTGTTATAAATGTTTTGATTAGTTCTTTTTTATTTTAGGTAGAGTCACACTAAATACAATAATCTCACTTCTTCCTAATATGCAATTTTGATTACTTCAATTTGACTTGTTTAATTGGCAAAAATGTCTCGAATAATAATGCAACAGTTACCATCTTTTATGCCAGATTTTAAAGGGAATACCTCTAATGCTCCTTAATTATTTATAATCCTGACTGCTGGCAGGAAGCATGAATGAATTACTTAATAAGCTATTAAAGTTTCCTTTTAGTTTCATTTTTAGATGTTTTTATTAAAAATCACATTAAAATTTTTTTATTCACTTTTTGTTATATATATAAATAGATGACCATGATGACAAATAACAGGCACCATTATAAGGGTTCCAAATACATTCATTCACTCATTGAATCATCTACAAAATTCCAGTTGAGTATTTTATTAGCCCCATTTTACAGAGGAAGAAAGAAAGACACAAGAGAGGTTAAGTAACGTGCCCAAAGTCACACAGCTTGAAAGTGAAAGCTCCATGTGGCTCCAAAATCCACTCTCTTAAACACTACTCTATATTGTTTCCCTGTATCTATATGTTACTTCTTTTTACTGCCTGGATTACTATTATAATACTCCAGTTAACAGTGGAAGCTGGGAGACAATCTAAGTGGCTACTGCTGTTGGAGTGATACTGGATTCACTAAGGTGGTAGTAAAGGAGATGGACAGAAAAGGAGCGATCTGGCTGGAGATAGAGCTAATGAGACTTATAATGAATTGATGTGGGGCAGGAGGGAAAGAGAGTAACGAATGATGGTGACTAGGTTTTGTGACCTACCCGTTAGCAAATATTTAGAACTCTCCTTCCTATGTTTTATGTTAATTTTATTTATGTTCTTGCTTTTCTATTTTCCTTCATTCTTCCTAATTTATGCTTTTGTATAGCATTTCACTTCATTAAATTCTTTTTGGAACAAGGTAAGATAGGAATTTATTCACAGTACTTAAGATTTATTTTATATTTATGTTCAATATTCTGTTTGGAATTTTTTCTGTATCTGTTCTAATTTTTTTCCTTTCTTCTCTCTTTTTTAGTTTTTTATTTAAATTCAATTTAGTTAAAATAGAGTGTATTATTAGTTTCAGGGGTAGAATTTAGTGATTCATCAGTTGTAGTAACACGAAGTGCCCTCCTTAATGCCCATCACCGTATCTATTCTAATTTTTAAGTTAAGATCTTAATTGGCTTATAAGGAAGGAATGTTAACTGAATGTAACCCCATTATTTGTTTCTAATCACATGCACAACTTATGATCAATATGGAAACTAGAAAAGTATGAGGCAGAAAAAAAAAAACACATTATCTTCATTCCCACAATTCAGAAACAAGCAATTAAATACTTTTTTCCATGCATATGTATCATTTAATTTTTGAAATCATACTGTCTAGACAGTTTTACATCGTTCCCTAGTGCTATTGAAAGCTCTTATTAAACACGTTCAATGACTGTATATTTTATAACTAAACAACAATTTACTTGTCCTTCCTCCTGTTACTAGACATGTATTCACATTATTTCTAATTATTCTAATATTTCACATGTCTGTTATTTTCAAACATTTTTAGACATGAAAACTTTCTGACAAGAGGAAGCTCTCAGAAAGCCCAACAAAACATAAACCTAAAATTTATTTATATTTTGCCTTTAAAAGCCAGAACAAATTTCACTTTCTGCACCATCAGCTTATTAGAAATACATGAAGTGCACTTAAGTCAAGAAGTCAGTTTCCTGGTACCACCAGATATGGACATGCTCTCAGTTCCCTCAAATGAAAATAGATAGGAGATCCAATGCCCCAACCCACCACTCCCATGGAACACATTCTGAAAATCATTATTATAAATAGTACTGTGATAAATATCTTTGGGCATAAAGCTTTTTCCAAATTTCCTCAGGTTAGAATCCCAGAAGTAATATTACTGAGATTAAAGGAAGTAAGATTTTTAAGGTTCTCAATACTTGGTAATATAGTTTCAGTAATAAAAACAACTGTCAGAGCTACTGGCTCAACTCCTAGACTATTCACCTGTTCAGAGTCCTTCACAAACCATGATGGTTATGATTTAATAGGTATAATTCAAGATAAACATAAAAAGATCTAAAACTGGATATGATACAAAAGGCCAGGCGTTTATCATCTCTCTCATGTCAAAAGCAACTAACAGTAACACTTCTAAAGACAATCAACCACCACATATTATGGAAGAAATATTTTTTGCAAAATAATAATCAAAATAAATGTTACTTCTAAGTTATTTGGGAGAAAGAATATTCTTACGTCTTTTTTTTTTTTTAATTTTTATTTATTTATTTGACAGAGAGAGAGACACAGCGAGAGAGGGAACACAAACAGGGGGAGTGACAGAGGGAGAAGCAGGCTCCCAACAGCAGGGAGCCCAATGTGGGGCTCAATCCCAGGACCCCGGGACCATGACCTGAGCCAAAGGCGACACTTAATAACTGAGCCACCCAGGCGCCCCTCTTACAAGTCTTATATGAAAACAAAGTGGACTCGCTGTCACAGAGAAACAAGGCAGCAACACCATATCCTTCTTTTTGAGAAACATTACTCTGTAAGCAATATCCCATGTCCTTAAATATCCATGATACACGATACAGGTCAAAACTTATAGAGGTACCCTAACATAGTTAAATTATTTAAGTAAGGAGCCACAGCAGACTGGGAAGAGGCAGTGCAACAGGTGAACTGGGAAGAGGCTTACCTGTGGAGCCTTTTGTTACAACATACATTGCAGGTGTTGGGGCAGGATCCACCCCAGTCCTACTGAACCCATCTCCAGATTAACAAAGCGAAGCATACATATTTTTTAATTGTACCAAAGGTGATTCTTACATTCATACTAAGAACCACTGGGTTTAAAAAAAAAAAAAAAAGGTTATTTAAAAAATATTTTTCCATTGAAAGGGGAACACTCCTACACTGTTGGTGGGAATGCAAGCTGGTGCAGCCACTCTGGAAAACAGTATGGAGGTTCCTCAAAAAGTTGAAAATAGAGCTACCCTACAACCCAGCAACTGCACTACTGGGTATTTACCCCAAAGATACAAATGTAGAGATCCAAAGGGACACATGCACCCTAATGTTTATAGCAGCAATGTCCACAATAGCCAAACTATGGAAAGAGCCTAGATGTCCATCAACAGATGAATGGATAAAGAAGATGTGGTATGTATATACAATGGAATTTTTTTTTTAAAGATTTTATTTATTTTGACAGAGAGAGACACAGCGAGAGAGGGAACACAAGCAGGGGGAGTGGGAGAGGGAAAAGCAGGCTTCCCAGTGAGCAGAGAGCCCGACAGGGGGCTCAATCCCAAGACCCTGGGATCATGACCTGAGCCGAAGGCAGACGCTTAATGACTGAGCCACCCAGGCGCCCCCTATACAATGGAATATTACGCAGCTGTCAAAAAATGAAATCTTGCCATTTGCCACGATGTGGATGGAACTAGAGGGTATTATGCTAAGCGAAGTAAGTCAATCAGAGAAAGACAATTACCATATGATCTCACTGATATGAGGAATTTTTTTTAAAGATTTTATTTATTTGACAGAGCGAGAGACAGCGAGAGAAGGAATACAAGCAGGGAGAGTGGGAGAGGGAGAAGCAGGCTTCCCACTGAGCAGGGAGCCCGATGTGGGGGTCGATCCCAGGGTCCTGGGATCACAAACTGAGCCTAAGGCAGATGCTTAACAAATGAACCACCCAGGTGCCCCTGATATGAGGAATTTGAGAAACAAAACAGAGGATCATAGGGGAAGGGATGGAAAAATGAAACAAGATGAAACCAGAGAGGGAGACAAACCATAAGAGACTCTTAATCTCGGGAAACAAACAGTGTTGCTGAGTGGAGGGGGTGGGAGGGATGGGGTGGCTGGGTGATGGACACTGGGGAGGGTATGTGCTATGGTGAGTGCTGTGAATTGTATAAGACTGATGAATCACAGACCTGTACCCCGGAAACAAATAATACATTATATGTTAATAAAAAAAAAAGGAAAAATTTTTTCCATTAATTCAATAATACCTATTGAAATATTTAGCCAGTCAAATGTGTCAGCTTGACTGCTTTCCTCCTAAGTAGAATGTCTCTCTAAAAGGCCACAGTGCAGGGCACCTGGGTGGCTCAGTGGGTTAAGCGTCTGCCTTCAGCTCAGGTCATGATCCCAGGGTCCTGGGATCGAGCCCCACATTGGGCTCCCAGCTCAGTGGGGAGTCTGCTTCTCCCTCTGCCTGCCACTCCCCCTGCTTGTGCTCTCTCTCTCTGTCAAATAAATAAATCTTTAAAAATAAAAAAATAAAAGGCCACAGTGCTTTACAAGTTTCTGAGCAACAAAATAAATTGTATTCAAGAATCCCCAGATGGAGTCCTGCCTGCTGTGGTAGTTTATTTTCACTCATTTAGGGATTGAGTACTATTATTTGCAATGTGACTCGTGTTACAAATAGTTTAATCTTAAAGCAGTGAGGAAAAGGGATTGAACAGAAGAAGATCCTAAAGGCAAAGAGACAAGCTAAGTGGCTTCAGCAAAAGTTTAAGTGGAAGAAAATAAAAGCCTGAGGTTGATCTTAGAAGTTGAATTTAGAATACTGTTGGAGCTTAAATGTGGACATGTTTCATGAGTCATTAGAAAGCTGGGTCTAAAGTTCAAACGAGATGGAGCAATGCTTCCAGCTGCTCTCAGTGAAGAGGAGTCATGAGGACAAGAAGATGTAGGAGACTCCACCCAGGCCAAACATGAAATAACACGGCAAGCATGGATCCTCAGGGAATGCTTATGGTTGGGGAAATGTGAGGAAATATGAAATAGTAAAAGAGACTCTAGCAGAAATGTAAGCACCATCGGAGCAGGGACTTGTTGGCTTTACTCACTGCTGTATCCCCAACACCTGGAAAGTACCTGACTCATAAAAAGTGCTGAATAGGGGCGCCTGGGTGGCTCAGTCGTTAAGCATCTGCCTTCGGCTCAGGTCATGATCCCAGGGTCCTGGGATCGAGTCCCGCATCGGGCTCCTTGCTACGCGGAGAGCCTGCTTCTCCTTCTGCCTGCCACTCCCCCTGCTTGTGCTTGCTCTCTGTCTCTCTCTCCCTCTCTCTTACTGACAAATAAAATCTTTAAAAAAAAAAGTGCTAAATAAATATCTATTGAATAAACAAAGAGAGAGGCAGCAAACTAACAGTATATATAAATGGCAAAGAAAGAGTTTCAAGAAAGAAGAAATCAATGCTGTCCAATATTGCAGAGGTACAGAATGAGAACAGAAAAATGGCCTTTGGATTAGGATATTTTGATTTTGCCAGTGAGGATCTGTGGGAGGACAATTTCAGTAAAATTATAAGGGCAAAAACTGACAAAGATTTCAGGAGAAAATGTGACAAAGCAGAGGTGGCAATACAGATACCGCTTTTGAAACATACGGCGAGAAAGAGGAAATTGGACAGTAGCTTGGAGGGAAAACTGAATTAAAGGAAGATTTTAGTATGTTTGCAAGCTTAAAGCCAAGAACCGGTAGAAAGGAAAGGGCTGAAAACACAAAAGGAATTAAAGACACAAAACATCAGTGGTGATGAAACGAAGCATGGGAGAAAAAAGGAGAGGAAATCAAGGAGAGGAGGGACAATTCTGATATATCCCAAATTGTGAAAATATTAACTACCATTCTGATACATAAAACAATCTCCTATAATTTTGTTTAGCATTACCCCAAACTGATTGCCTGAAGGAACTAAATTCAGTTTCTGAATCAATAAATTACTAGGTCCTAAGTCTAACCAACCATTAAAAACAAGATTCCTTCAAAACCCAGAAATACTTGAATTCAATGTTGACACAGGCCAAACACTGCTATGCAAATAATCTAAAATAAATCATGCTAATTTGTCTGTCTAGATCCCACAATATTCACATTCAAGATGGTAATAGCAGCTTTCCCTTGCCTATGATCCCTAACTCCAGAAGGCTGCCAATATCCTACATATCAAATACAAGCAGTAGAAAAGTTTTCACTCAGAACCTAAAAAAACACCCTAAGGTTGCCACCCATCTACTACTATTAAAGCACAGTCTGAAAACTGAACAACTCCATTCAAGGCCAATATAATTTATCCAAATCTAAGAAGGGCACTGCAAAGCCACATTCACAACATTTCCAAATTTCCAAACTGTCTGCTTCACCCACCATCTCTGCCCTAGCCCTGGAAATGCTGGTTATGATATACATCCAAAAGAGAAACAGAAGGAGGATTGTAATAGACATAAGGTATCTCCCACTCCTGTTTTGTCTCCCTTCCAAAGTTTTAGTTAATCCATTAACAATGCTAATAAACTTTAATTATCAATTAGTGCACACTTTAAAATTAAGGCTATTATTGGAACATTCATCAACAGCCTTGCTTTGCATATTATTTCATCAGCATTTTCTTTTACTATGTTTACAGAAAAAGGCACACCCATAAAAAGACAACAATTTTCTTTCAAAAGACTCAATGCATATAATCTTATTTAAAAAAACACACACACACAGAAAACAGGGGCTCCTGGTTGGCTCAGTCAGTTAAGCGTCTGACTCTTGATTTTGGCTCAGGTCATGATCTTAGGGTCCTGGGATCGAGCTCCACATCGGGCTCCCTACTCAGAGGAGAGCCGGCTTCTCCTTCTCTCTCTGCCCTCCCCCATGCTTATGCTTGCTTGCTCTCTCTCACACACTCTCTCCCTTTCTCTCAAATAAGTAAATAAAATCTTAAAAAAAAAAAAAAAACAGGAAACAAAACAAACAAAAAACCCCACACACCCAGAAAACTGTTATTCAGTCTCCTAAAATGCTTGAATTACAGCCATGAAAGGCTAAAGCTTACAAACGAGCTTTGGAGTCCCATACCTAAGCATGCACTTCTCTGCATAGCTGTACTTTGGGTTTACTCACACATCAGTTCTATGTCAAAGGTCTGATCTTCTTTATCAACTTTCTATTCTAGGCAAGTTGATTTTTGCATCATCTGAAATCTAACCTTATAAATTATGCCTTTGTTCCTGCCATTTACTCTTCATACACAGGATGTGGCCTATCCCCACCATGCTCATCAAAATGTAACCCTCTACAAGGCTCATTCAAATTCCATGCCCTCCAGAAAGCCGCTCTTCTGTGTCCTGATCTCTGAATTTGATCTCATCAGCCTCATCTTTCCACTTAACCCTAAAAAGAAAACTCAGCCATGCACTAATCACAAGACATTTCACCACCATAACATGTACTTGCATACATCGAGCCTTCACTATAGCAATTTTCTGCCTGCTCACAATACCCTTCTTTTTTTCCATTCTCTGTTCCCCAGCCTCTTGTCAGCCTTGCAAACCTGTATTAATCAGCTCAGGTTACCATAACAAAATACCACAAGCTAGATGGCTAATTATCAGAAATTTATTTTCTCACAGTTCTGGAGGCTAGAAGTCCAAGATCAAGGTAATTTAGTTTCTGTTGAGGGCTTTCTTCTTGCCTTGTACATGCCCACCTTCTTGCTTTGTTATATGCATACCTGGCTCTGTGGTGTTTCTCTTCTTATAAACACACTAAACCTATAAGATCAGGGTCCACCCTTACAACCTAATGTAACCTTAATTACTTCCAAAGAGTCTCATGTCCAAATGCAGCCACATTGGGGGTTAGGGCTTCAACACATGAATTTAGAGAGTACACAAACATTCACTCACAATATTCTCACATTTCATGACCAACCTACATATAATCTACTCTGTGAACTACCCAAAATAATTAAGTACATCTTTCTCATGTCCATAGCATGTTGTGACCTAGATGTGAGCCTCTTCTTCTGATTTATCCATATGTGCTTGAAAAGAAAATATTAGACAAGGGTTCTATATATGTTCAGTTGAAAAAACATGCATTTGTATTGTTCACTACTATACTCTTACTGTTGTCTTAACAATTTCTGAATCTCCCATTATGACTGTAGATTTGTCTATTCCTCACTAATTCTGTCAATTTTTTTTTTTTTTAGATTTATTTATTTGAGAGAGAGAGAGAGCACGTGAGAGGGGAGAGGGTCAGAGGGAGAAGCAGAGTCCCTGCTGAGCAGGGAGCCCGATGCAGGGCTCGATCCCAGGACTCCAGGATCATGACCTGAGCCAAAGGCAGTCGCTTAACCAACTGAGCCACCCAGGTGTCCTAATTCTGTCAATTTTTGCTTTAAATATATTGTGTTAAATTCACAGAGGCTAAGGAATGCCAAATTTTCCTGGAGGATAAACTGTTCCCTTTACCATTAAGTAATGACATTCATTTGGCTAATTAGACTAATTATGACTTAAAGACTATTTTGTCTTAAGTTAATTTTATAAGATTAATCAGTTATCTCTTGGTTAGTATTTTCCTGCTATTTTTTATTCCTCTTTCTCTCAACCTTTCCACGTGATTACATTTTAGGTGTATCACTCGTAAACAGAATATATCTGAATTTTTAAATTTAATCTGAGAATTTTAAGTGGCAAGTTGAGTCCACTTACATCTTTTGTGAACACTGATACATCTGTATTCATGCCTACCACCTTATTTCTTTTTTATCTCTATTTACCAAGATTTACCTCTACTTTTTTTTTTCTTCTTTCCTGTCTTTTACTGGAATGATTGAGTCTTCTTCAATGGCACATTAAGAGTATTGCAGTGGAAGTGGTGCACACAGTAAAGGGGTGCATTTTCTGTAAAGAACCTTAAAACGCATACATACACACACACATCTCATGTTTCATGTGAAAAAAAATTTTCAAAATTAAAATTAAAAGCTTTCTTTGATCAGGGGTGCCTGGGTAGTCCAGTTGGTTAAGCATCCGACTCTTGGTTAACGCTCAGGTCATGATCTCAGGGTGATGAGTTCGAGCCCTGCGTTTGGCTCCGCCCTCAGCATGGAGTCCGCTTGAGATTCTTTCTCCCTCCCCCTCTGCACCTCCCCGTTCTCATGCTCTCTCTCTAAAATAACAAATAAAAAATCTTTAAAAAGCTTTCTTTGATTAACTATGAAATAACATAAATTGACAAATCTGATACATTGGTATTGAATAAGAATATGCAAAGAATGCCGATTTTGTGAAGTCACTGACAGATTTGCAAAAGCTGTTTCTTTTCTTTTTTTTTTTTAAAAGATTTTATTATTTGACAGAGAGAGAGCGAGAGAGGGAACACAAGCAGGGGGAGAGGGAGAGGGAGAAACAGGCTTTCCGCCGAGCAGGGAGCCCGATGTAGGGCTCGATCCCAGGACCCTGGGATCATGACCTGAGCCGAAGGCAGATGCCCAACGACTGAGCCACCCAGGCGCCCCAAAAGCTGTTTCTTTTCTGATCATTATTTGTTTCATCTCATAACCGTTACTGAAAATAATCTACCACAGAGGAGGGTGGTATTAAAAAATGATCCACTCGGGTCTCAAATACACAAAGTATACCAATGGTTTTCTTCATGTTTTCTTTTATTCTTTTGAGGTTATACAATTTATTTCTATTCTTTGGCAATTAGTCTTAAAATAACGATTTGCATACTTAAACTAATTTGAAGTTAATTAATAGCTCTAGCCTCCTCCCAAATAATACAAGGCCTTCAAACTGAATGAACTGATTCCACTCTCCTATCTTCCACGTCATTGCTCACAATAATTTTAGATCCACTTTGTTTTTAAATCCCCCTAAATCGGGGCACCTGGGTGGCTCAGTTGGTTAAGCAGCTGCCTTCAGCTCAAATCTTGATTTCATGGGTCCTGGGATGGAGCCCCGGCGTGGGGCTCCCTGCTCAGCGGGGAGTCTGCTTCTCCCTCTGCCCCTCCCCCCACTCATGCAAGTGAGTGGGCGAGCTCACGCGTGCTCTCTAATAGATAAAATCTTTAAAAAAAAAACAAACCGGGGCGCCTGGGTGGCTCAGTCGTTAGGCGTCTGCCTTCGGCTCAGGTCATGATCCCAGGGTCCTGGAATTGAGCCCCGCATCAGGCTCCCTGCTCCACGGGAAGCCTGCTTCTCCCTCTCCCACTCCCCCTGCTTGTGTTCCCTCTCTTGCTGTTTCTCTCTGTCAAATAAATAAAAAATCTTTAAAAAAAAAAAATCCCCCTGGGGTGCCTGGGTGGCTCAGATGGTAAAGCAACTGCCTCTGGCTCGGGTTGCACTCTCAGGGTCCTGGGATCGAGCCCCACATCGGGCTCCCTGCTCAGCGGGGAGTCTGCTTCTCCCTCTGCCTCTGCTGCTCCCCCTGCTCATGCTCTCTGTCTCTCCCTCTCAAATGAATAAATAAAATCTTAAAAAAAAAACCCTAAATTTATTCATTACTATTATTTATACTCAATGCTTATATAGATTTAACAAAATGCCTATTAATTAACTCCTTTTTTTAAGACATTGCTTCCTGCTGCCCATTTATTATTTGAGTTATATTTCCTTGTTCCTGAAGTACATCCTTTAGAGTTCTTTCAACAAGGGCTATCAGTAGTAAACTCAAAACTGTTCTTTATTTGCTCTCACTCATGAATAACAGCAGGGAACTGATCCCTACACTACTACAATGAATTGTTAAATTACTACTGAAATACTTACTTCCTCCTCCTCTGAATCACCGTCATCATCATCATCTTCTTCTACTTCTTCATAAAGGGGTGGAGGTAAAGGACCGAGGATATCTTCCTCAATATGATTACTTGGTTCTTTCATCATTTTAAGGGGTAAAGGAGGGCCAATTAATTCATCATCAGAAGAACCAGAACTCTCCTCACTCTCACTGCTGCTTGTATCCCTGAAAATACAGAAACAAACTCTTGTTTGTGTATTTTGCAACACAACACTTGTGTGTTCTGCAACAAAGAACACACTCTAGAGATAGTACTGATTTCCCAGGAAACCCTGCCTCTCCTTTTAACAACTGAGTTTTAATTTTAATTAATGTGTAATTTGTAAAATTTGTAATTCAAGCATTAAATGTGTATCTCATATTATTTTATCTTAAGAAAGTAGAAGTTTCTTTTATCTACTTATCTTAACCTAAACATAAATTAAAGTCACAGCAATTATATGTTAGAGGCCCATTAGGGCATCCTCACTCATAAAGAGCCAGCAGAACAACTGGAATGTGGAAGAAAAACTACAAAATACTACTTCCATAAGAAAGAAAACCCCCAAGATAACCAATGTTTCTGTTCACTATATCTGAATCCAATCACTGTTTACCACAGGAGCAAATAAAGCCAGCCATGTAAGAAAGTTAATATTACTCCCAAAACGTTTCAATATATTTTCTGAAATACAAATTATTTCTGTTTTAATTCAAGTTTACTGAGTTGCTAAAATGTTCTTTGTAGCATCCTTGGATTCTAAAACTATCTTACACCAGAGAGTATTACACTGATTCTCAATGTTTTTCTACCCAGCACACCTGTGAACTGTTACACACTTTCATTAAGGTCTTTATCACACACCTCTAGGCATTCTGAAAGTCCACCATCCACCCTCTCTCCTACCCCATCCCAAAGGATTGAGAATTGCATTCCTAATTACTTCAATTAATATATCAAATATTTTATAAAACTCAAAGTATTATCTTCTACTAAAATATTTCTAGTATATAAGCTCCATGAAAGCAGAAATTGCTCTGTTGCATTCATTGCTGTCTCTAGCACCTAAACGATGCCTGACATATAACACGCACTCTCAATATCCACTGAAGAAAAAAATGGGATTTTTATTTTGATTTTCATCTAAGTTGAATACTGAAGGGAGTACATACTTACATACATGTTATCCGTATACAAAGGGTCCTACCTTTGCTTGGAGCAAGCAAACCTCCACAAAGAGAATTCCTCTTTGTTTTTGCCATGGTTTAGCTCACTGTGCTCCATCCCCACAGGCCTTCTTTCAAGTTGAATAGGTTAAGCTTGGTCCAGCATGAGGGTCTTTGCACTTGCAGTCCCCTCTGCTGGAAGTGACTGTTAAATGGGCCTCTTTCTCTTCATTCAGGTCTCCTCAAGTATCACCTCCTCAAAGAGACCTTATATGCCCCCTGTCTAAACTTTATCAAACACAGCCCTATCAGTCACCATTATCTTCATTATCTTACTAATCTTTATCACATACCTCACTAAACTATCTTATTTAATTGGTTACTTAGTTGTTTATAATCTGTTATCTAGTCTCCTCAGATACCCCACAACAATATGAGCTCAGAGAGCTCATCTGACTTGCTAATTGCTGTAGCCCCAATTCCTAAAGTAGTGCCTAACCCACAACAGATGCTCAATAAGTAACAGTTGAATAACTGACTGAAGAGATTTTTATTAAAGTAGTCACACTCCAAAATTTTCTCCCTTGTCATTAGGTCACAAATTCCCAGCTATACTAATTTAGAAATCACAGACTTTCTTAATGCAAAATTATTCAGAGCATAGAGAGCTCTAAACTATTAATCTTTAGCACCGATGCTTTAACTGAGTTTAACTAGCAATGAACTAAGAACTAAATGAATCCAAGTTGATTTCATGGCTGATTATACAGTCCTAATACTGACACGAAACTGAATGGAATGTATCAGCTTCTATGCAGCTTCTAGTTCCATTTCTGTCTTTTTGCTTCTAATGTACAAAGCCAAAAAAAAAACAATTTTTAACATATTTTCAATTTCTGAAAAACAAGAGTCCATGAAATTATGTCCAAAAATGTCCGTGACAGAAAACAGAACACATTGCATGTTTAAAATACTCCTAAATTCAATGTGGTACCAAAGTATGAACCAGAGCCTGAGAAACAATATGTATCTGATGAGAAAACGGAGGAGTCAAAACCTAGTATTTTTCTCAGCTGACTTTTAATTTTTTTAAGATTTTATTTATTTGAGAGAGAGAGAGAGAAAGCACAAGCAGGGGGAGTGGCAGCAGGAGAGGGACAAGCAGACTCCCCGCTAAGCAGGGAGCCTGACGTGGGGCTCAATCCCAGGACCCCGGGATCACAACCTGAGCTGAAGGCAGAGGCTGAACTGACTGAGCCGCCCAGGTGCCCCTCAGCTGACTTTTTAAAAGAGAGTTTAGCTAAGCACTAAATATGTAATTATACAATTTCAATATAGGAACTAAATTCATAACCAAAATTCATTGTTTCTGGTACTAATTTCTTTTTTTTCTTTTTTTAAAGACTTAATTATTTGACAGAGAGACAGACAGAGAGAGAGTGAACACAAGCAAGGGGAGTGGGAGAGGGAGAAGCAGGCTTCCCGCGGAGCAGGGAGCCCGATGTGGGGCTCGATCCCAGGACCCTGGGATCATGATCTGAGCCGAAGGCAGATGCTTAACAACTGAGCCACCCAGGCGCCCCAATTTCTTTTTTTTTTAATTTTATTTATTTGACACAGAGAGCACAAGCAGGGGGAGTAGCAGGTGGAGGAAGAGGGACAAGCAGGCTCCCCACTGAGCAGGCAGCCCAACTCGGGGCTCGATCCCAGGACCCTGGGATCATGACCTGAGCCAAAGGCAGACACCCAACCAATTGAGCCACCCGGGAGCCCCTGGTACTAATTTCTTTAGAGGAAATGCAAATGTCTAAACGATTCCTACCTTACAGATTTGGAATATATCAATTATTTCTCTCCTATCCTACAGCTATATTTCATAGAATAAGTATTTCTTATCAGCATTTGATATTTAAATGGAAACTTCCATCCATACACTATTTCTTTAAAGCCAAAAAAGTGGTAGTCTTAGATGACTTCCTCTAAACCAAATTTTAATAACACTGTAGGTTTTTTTTTTTTTTTTAATTATTTGTATGTTTTGTGGGGGTGTCTGGCTGGCTCAGTTGGTGGAACATGCAACTCTCAATCTCAGGGTTGTGGGTTCAAGCCCTCTACACTGGGTGTAGAGATTACTTAAGAAAATAAAATCTCAAAAAAAAATTATTTGTATGTTTTGTGAAGCAGACTCTTAATATACTACAAGGTAAAAAACTAGCCTGAAACTTGTTTAAAATATATAGGACTGAATGAAATACAGCCAAGAAAGCAGAAGAGGAGGGGCACCTGGGTGGCTCAGTCATTTAAGCACCTGCTTTCGGCTTAAGTCATGATCCCAGGGTCCTGGGATTGAGCCCCACATCCAGCTCACTGCTCAGTGGGGAGCCTGCTTCTCCCTCTCCCCAACCCCCTGCTTGTGCTCTCTCTCCCTATCTCTCTCTCTCAAATAAAATTTTAAAAAAAGAGAGAGAGAGGGGCGCCTGGGTGGCTCAGTTGGTTAAGCGACTGCCTTCGGCTCAGGTCATGATCCTGGAGTCCTGGGATCGAGTCCCGCATCGGGCTCCCTGCTCGGCAGGGAGTCTGCTTCTCCCTCTGACCCTCCCCCCTCTCATGTGCTCTCTCTCTCTCTCTCATTCTCTCTCTCAAATAAATAAATAAAATCTTTAAAAAAAAAAGAGAGAGAGAGAGAGAAGAGGAATTACAGAACCAAATTCAAATTATAAGAAATAATTTATATATAACAAGTATGCATTTAAAGATAGTGAAGATGATCACCATGCAATGATTGCTGAACATCATAAAATAAAATAGAAAACACACTGCTACGTAAGAAGGCTAATGTGATTTAAAAAAATCCTGACATGCTCAATTTCCCTAAAATTCCTTATACCACTATCCTTTTTTCAGTGTCAGAATAATTTTGTTGTTTAGGCACCTGGGTGACTCAGCCGGTTAAGCATCTACCTTCGGCTCAGGTCATGACCCCAGGGTGCTGGGATTGAGCCCCACATCGGGCTCCCTGCTCAGCAGGGAGCCTGCTTCTCCCTCTCCCTACCGCTCTGCCTGCTTGTGCTCCCTCTCTCTCTGTCAAATAAATAAAATCTTTTAAAAATAAAAAAATAAAAATAAATAAAACCATAAAACTCTTAAAAGAAAACAAGGGGGAAAAATATGTAAGTTGGACTTCATCAAAACTAAAAACTTAAATGCATCAAAGTACATTATTAAGAAAGTGAAAAGACAGGGGTTCTGGCTGGCTCCGTTGGTAGAGAATGTGACTCTTGATCTTGGGGATTGTGAGTTCAAGCCCCACATGTGGCATAGAGTTTATTTTAAAAAGTATATATTTAAGAAAGTGAAAAGACAGTACACCTGGGTGGCTCAGTCAGTTAAGCCTCTGCCTTCAGCTCAGGTCATGATCCCAGGGTCCTGGGATCGAGTCCTGCATCAGGCTCCTGGCTCAACGGGGAGCCTGCTTCTCCCTCTGCCTGCCGCTCCCCCAGCTTGTGTTCTGACAAATAAAAAAATCTTTAAAAAAAAAAAGTGAAAAGACAATCTATAGAAGGGGAGAAAATATCTGCAAATCATATACAGAATAACAGTTTAATAACCAAAATATATAAAGAACTCCTATAATTCAACAACAGAAAGACAAACAATCCAATTTAAAAATGGTTACAGGACTTCGTTTTTTCTCCAAAGAATATATGCAAATGGCCAATAAACACATCAAAAGATGCTCAATATCATTAGATATTAGGGAAATGAAAATAAAAAACAATGAGATACCACTTCATACCTACTAGGATGACTACAATAAAAACATAAGAAAATGGAAAATAACTAATGGGAAGAATGTAAAAAAACTGGAATCCTCATACATTGCTGAGAAGAATGTAAAATGGTGCAACCACTGTGTAACAGTTTGGCAATTCCTCAAAAAAGAAAGTTAAACATAAAATTACCATATGACCCATAAATTCCACTCCTAGGTATATACTCAAAAGAATTAAAAACAAAGACTCAAAAACATACTTGTACACTAATGTTCATTGCACTCACAGTACTCAAAAGGTAAAAACAATCTAGGAGCGCCTGAGTGGCTTAGTCGTTAAGCGTCTGCCTTCGGCTCAGGTCATGATCTTGGGGTCCTGGGATCAAGCCCCGCATCGGGCTCCCTGCTTCGCAGGAAGCCTGCTTCTCTCTCTCCCACTCCCCTTGTTTGTGTTCCCCCTCTCCCTGTGTCTCTCTCTGTCAAATAAATAAAATCTTAAAAAAAAAAAAAATGAAAACAATCCAAATGTTCATCAACAAATGGATAAACAAACTGTGATATACACATACACTGGAATCCTATTCAGCCATTTAAAGGAATGAAGTTCTGATAAAACACGAACCTTGAAAACATCTTACAAAATGAAAGAAGCCAGACACAAAAGTTACAATTTAGAAATATGAAGGTAAATAAAAGATGAAAAAAAAACTTAAATAATTTTCTCTGGGAAGCAAGAATTAACAGGGGAAAATGAAGCTTTATAATGTTTGATTTTGTAATGTGTATAAATTACTTCAATAAAAATTTAAAATATCAGTGGTTGCTAGGAGTTAGGAAGAGGCAGGAATGAGCAGGTAGAGCACAGAGGATGTTTAGGGCACTGAAACTACTCTGACTGATACTATGGCTACATGTCATTACTTATCTGTCCAAACCCACAGAATGTACAACATCAAAGAGTGAACTGTCATGTAAACTATGGATTCTAAGTGATGATGACATGTCAGCACAGGTTTATCAATTCTAACAAATGTACCACTCTGGTGGAGGATGTTGATGATGATAAGGGAGGCTATGAATGTCGGAGGGCAGGGGGTATATGGAAAAAAACCTCTGTACCTTCTGCTCAATTTTGCTATGAGACTAAAACTGATCTAAAAAATAAAGTCTATTAAATAAAATTTTTCTAAAATCAAAAATAAAGGGGCTGGGAAAATTGATTATCCACATGAAGGAAAAACAGAACTGGATGACAACTTAAAAGCAATTCGACATTGATTGAAGACCTAAATATGAAACACGAAACTTGAAAACTTTAGGAAAAAAACATAGGAAGCTGGGGCGCCTGGGTGACTCAGTTGGTTAAGCATCTGCCATGGGCTTGGGTCAAGATCTGGGATCAAGCCCTAGGTTGAGCTCCCTGCTGATCAGGGTGCCCGATGCGGGGTTCGATCCCAGGACCCCAAGATCTTGACCTAAGCCAAAGGCAGATGCTTACCTGACTGAACCACCCAGGTGCCCCAATAAATAAAATCTTAAAAAAAAAAAAAACAGGAAGTTATTTGATGATTTCAGTGTAAGGACTCATTTCTTAAAACACAAAAACACCACAGGGGTGCCTGGGTGGCTCAGTCCATTGGGCACTGGACTCTTGGTTTCCACTCGGGTGGTGATCTCAGGGTCATGGAGTCAGCCCTGCACCAAGCTCCAAGTTCAGCAAGGGGTCTGCTTCTCTCCCTTCCCCTCTGCTCCTCCCCCAGTGCACGCTCTCTCTTTCTCAAATAAATAAATCTTAAAAAAAAAAAAACACAGAAACACCACAAAAGATGATTAGTAAACTGTAACACATTAAAATTTGAAACTTCTATTTAAAAACCACCATTGAAAAATAAAAATTAATAATAATAAACATCAAGCAACTCAGTAGAAAATCTTGCAGACCATACAGTTCTTACCGTACCTTCAGAAGAAAAAATATATTAAAAAAAAACTTTTAAAATGATGCACAACTACACTGGTAACCAGCAAAATGCAAATCAACACCATAAAGGTATCACTTCACAACAATCAGACTGGCAAAAATACAAATGTGTAACAATAATGGGTGTGGGCAAGGATATGGAGCAACAGGAACTCTTGCACTCTGCTGGTGGTAATGTAAATGGATATAAATGCTTTAGAAAATAACTGAGCCAAATCTGGTAAAGATAAATACGGATTTAACTCAAAGACCTACCAAGTCTACTACTAGATACATGCTCTAAAGAAACTTTTGTACAGCAGACAGTCTCTCCGTCACTGCCCTGACTACCGCTCCCTTGTGGTGTATTCAATAAGCTTCTATGAAAGGAAAGGAGGGAGGAAGAAAGAGGAACTTTTGTACATATAAAACAGAGGACGATAGGGCGCCTGGGTGGCTCAGTCCGTTAAGCATCCGACTCTTGATTTCGGCTCAGGTCATGATCTCGGGGTGGTGAGATGGAGACCCACATTGGGCTCCATGCTCAGCGCAGACTCTGCTTGAGATTCTCTCTCTCCCTCTGCTCCTCACCACTCCCCTCGTGCACCCCCACCGGCTCACACACACACACACACACACACTCTCTCTATTAAATAAATAAGGTCTTTAAAAAAAAAAATAACAGAGGATGGCTACAAGGCAGTCACTAAAAACATATTTTATAATAATATAGAAAAACAGCAACCTAAATTGACTAGAAATTGGAAAAAATATTTCTAAAAGGAAAACCAAACGGCATCAAATATGAATGAACTATAGCCTCATTTGTCAACATGAATATCTCAAAAATATCTTGTTGTGGGGTGTCTGGGTGGCTTAGTTGGTTAAGTGTCCAACTCTTGATTTCAGCTCAGGTCATGATCTCAAGGTCATGAGATCGAGCCCCGTATCGGGCTCCATGCATGGAGGCTGCTTAGGATCCTTTCTCTCCCTCTTCCTCTGCCTCTCCTCTCTGCCCCCCTAAAAAAATCTTTTGAATAAAAAAATTTTTTTTGAAAAAACACACTCATGACAGCATTAACAGCATCAATATAAAATAAGAAATCATATAAAACATCATATTGTGGGGCGCCTGGGTGGCTCAGTTGTTAAGCGTCTGCCTTTGGCTCAGGTCATGATCCCAGGGTCCTGGGATCAGCCCCACATCGGGCTCCCTGCTCAGTGGGAAGCCTCTTCTCCCTCTCCCACGCCTCCTGCTTGTGTTCCCTCTCTCACTGTGTCTCTCTGTCAAATAAATAAATAAAATCTTTAAAAAAAAAAAAACATCATATTGTTTAGGAAAACTTATATCTAATAAAACTATTAAAAAGAGGAAGGAAGGATAAACAAAGTGGAGGAGAGAGAAATACGAGCAGAGAGAGAGGACATCAAACACACTCGTAAAGCTCTACACTTACGGGTATTGACTTCATTGTTCTCTTTACTTTAAGTGCAGGATATCTAAAGTTTTATATGTATGACATACTTCATAGCAAAAACTTTTTGTTTAATTAAGGGGAAAAACATCCCTGACCTTACGGTGTCAATAATCTTATACAAGAACATATAACAAAAACAGTACATTATAGTATATAATATGCTAAGTGCTATACTAGACATATAAGGGGAAAGATCTTAAAATATGCAAAACAATATTATATATGTCTTAGGGATATAGAAATACGTTATAATGTTATAAAGAGAGACGTAAAAAATATTTTAAGTTCGGAAGATTGGTTACCTCTGCCAAGAAGGGAGGGAGATGCAATGGAAGGCAGTTCTAAGAAGTGTTCACTGTAAAAGTTTACTTCTTAAGTTGTCTAGTGAGTACAGTTCTTTATTATCTTTTTGATAGTCTTAAATACTTCATAATAATCTTATTTAAAATTTTAAAGTAATTTTTATTAATCTAGAAAAAAGAAAGTAGCATAATAATCTATTTAAGGAAAAATAATTGCCTAAGAAATAGATCTTAAAAACATTAAAATATGATCAAACACATGAAAAAATGTTTGTACAATGAAAAACAAGTTTTTTAAAAAGCTAGAGAACGAGAAAATATATCAAATCTAACAAGTTTATCAAAATACATAGAAAGTATGAGGTCCAAATTCAAGTGGAGAAAGAAATAATCAAATTTTATTTTTTAATAAGACATCAAAATCACAAGAAAAAAAATGTATAGCCTTAAAGCAAAGAAGTAATCAGATTTTATTTTTTTAAAAGACATCAAAATCACATGAAAAAATGTATAGCCTTAAGGCAATTAAAATTATGCAAAAATTACAAAACTTCAAAATGCCTCAATGAAGAAAAAAGTTAACAGTTTTCTCCTGCCTATATTTTTTACTGTTATTTTTTTTCCTAATAAAAGAAAGCCACTGGCAAAAGGGCCTTTAAAAGTCCTTAAATAGGGATGCCTGGGTGGCTCAGTCAGTTAAGCGTCTGCCTTCCGCTCAGGTCATAATCCCAGGGTCCTGGAATCGAGCCCCGCATCAGGCTCCCTGCTCAGCAGGAAGCCTGCTTCTCCCTCTCTGCTCCCCCAGTTTGTGTGTGCTCTCTCCCTCTGTCTCTCCCTCTGACAATAAAACCTTAAAAAAAATAAAAGAAAAAAAGAAAAAGATACCAGGTTCTTAGAACAAAATCAGTCTTTATCCTTTTTTTTTCTTTGCAAAACTACCAGTTTCAATTACCTAAGATTAAACACCTAAATGGGAATGACAGTTTAACAGAATCTTTTTAAGAAAGTCAAGCACCTGGAAGATGACTTGGAGCAATCTCTGACTACATGTGAGCCCGATGATGTTGGTTCAATATCTTCATTTTGCCTTCTTAATTCTTTCTCTCTGTTCATTTCTTCCTCTTTTTCTCTTGCTTCTGAAAAGGTTTTTAAAAATTTCCAATAGTTAAGACTTCAAAATTTGTCAGGATTAATAAAGGCTAAAAATTAATATAGTCAAAGAGATGTAATTTAGAGTGGTACTAAAAGCAAAAACTTATCAACCTAAATACCCAAATTGGGAAAATAACTGAACTACTGTTTATTAACATAAAATACAGCCAATAGGGACACCTGGGTGGCTCAGTCAGTGAGCATCTACCTTCGGCTCCAGCATGATCCCGGAGTCCTGGGATCCAGTTCCCAGTTGGGCTCCCTGCTCAGCAGGGAGTCTGCTTCTCCCTCTTCTTGCCGCTCCCCCTACTTGTGCTCTGTATCTCTCTCTCTGACAAATAAATAAAATCTTTTAAAAATTAATTTAATTAAATACAGCCAATAAAAATAGTGATGGAAACTATACAAATCTGGGAAACTAACAACAGATATGCTAAGCTAAATGAGCATGTGAATAGTATATGAATGACACTGCACTATCTAAGGGGGCACCTGACTGGCTCAATCGCTGGAGCATGTGACACTTAACCTCAGGGTTGTGGGTTTGAGCCCCGCACTGGGTATAGAGATTACTTAAAAATAAAATCTTAAAAAATAAAAATTTAAAAAAGTAAAAAGAGGGGCGCCTGGGTGGCTCAGTTAAGCGTCTGCCTTTGGCCCCGGTCATGATCCCAGTATCCTGGGGTCTAGCCCTGAGTCGGGCTCCCTGCTCGGCAGGGAGTCTGCTTCTCCCTCTCCCTGCCCCCTGCTTGTGCTCTCTCTTACTATCTCTCTGAAATAAATAAATAAAATCTTTTAAAAATAAATAATTAATTAATTAAAATAAAAATATGTGGAAGGTGATAAGCAAAAAATAAAGTATCCAAAGGTAAGAGTTTAGGTAATTTCACTTTTTATTCTTAGTATTTTAAACTATAAAATCAGAATTTTGTTCATTTCTGAATTTCCCCCACTGGATTTGTGGTAAGGGACTTCCCACAAAAATCATGAGAAAATTTCAGATTTCTAGAGTTACTTACCTTGGAAACACAAAAAAAAATGATCCAAAGAAATCTGATCTTTTTCCTCTGATAATGTCACTCTACAATTGGGGGGCACACAGGAAGGAAATGAATTATATGAATAGTCTGGTTCTCAACTACCACCACCCTCACTAACCTGAGATAATCTTTAACATTTTTTCTTAATAATGAAAAAATAATACACCTAAAAGTATCAAAAGGCACTTATTAATTGGAATGTTGTACTCTTTAGGGTCTTTTGTTGATAGGATATGGAGGATAAGAAACAAGAAGATAACAAATATATGTTTGTAACTAGACAGCCTTTTATTTCAAACAGGGAAGATAAAACTCTACAGGAAGAGCTAAGGCAAACACTATAGCGCTAGCTCACGTTGATATTTTTTGTGCTCACCACTGGGCTAAGGTGGGTGGGTTAGATAATTCTGCACTCTGATGCTGAGGTTGAAAAAAATAAAAATAAGGAAGATAACATCTAAATATAAGAGCGGGCCTGCACGGCTCCTACCCTCATCCTGCTTCTCTAGTCAATCCCCCCATACTCTCCAGGGTGGGAGGGGAGAGGCTAGGGTGAGACCACACTTGGACAGTTGATCCTGGGCTCTGGTCTTGGGGCACTTCTCACCTTAATCAGTAAACAATACCTACGTGTACATTATTAGCCTCCCATCCGGCAGCCATTCCTTCCTTTTTCCCTTGCTAAGAAAACCCACAATTTTCTCCAGATAAGAGGGAGGAGGTGCTTCAGCAGAGGCTGGGCCCCTCCCTGCCCAGAGGGGTAAAGCTTGATTCCAAATCAACTATATTGCTCTTACCAGTGGCGGTTTTTTGGAACTGATGTTCCACACTAATACCAGCCAATAAGATATGAGAAGTCAGCTGGAGGAACATTTGAGAAAGGTTTTCTTACTTCTAAAAATATATATATATACAAAGCAGTATCCTTTCAGCCTGTGGATGTGGTCATCCGCATGTAACAAAATTTCACCTACAATTTCCAGTCATGAGGGCAGTCGGCTTAAAATAAGCCAATACCCTGAAACTGGCAAAGCAGAAAAAGGGGGAAAAAAAACTTAACATTCTTCAGGTCAGGACTCAGAAGGTGGAAGAGCCCCATTCCAGAGTTGTTTTCATGTGTAACACTAAATTTTTCTTATTTGAGCCATCTTCAATTAGATCTTCTAGGACTTCTTTGCAAGTAACCACCTTATAATAACAACCTTAATTTAACAAATATAATAGCAGCTAATACTTACATGGAGCTTACTATGTATCAGGTACTGTTTTAAGCACTGCCTATAAATCAGCTCCTTTAATCATCACAACAACCTCTGAAGTAGGTACTATTTTTTTTTAGCTTGTGGTATAATTGACAAAATTGTAAAATATTTAAAGTGTACAATGTGATGATTTAATATACATCTACATTACGAGAAGATTCTCCCCATGGAGTCAATGAACAGATCTATCACCCCACATATTCACCCTTTTTTAAGTGAAAACATTTAAGTTCTACTGTCTTAGCAAATTTCAATTATACAATACAGTTGATGTAGGTACTATTATTTTCACTCCACATTTGAGAAATCTACGCCATAGAAAAGTTAAGTAACAAAGCTATGAAGTCCCCAAGCAGTGAACTGAGGCTCTACAACTTGATCTTTCCAAGATGTGACCAGACTTTCTTAGAGACAAAATTACCCAGTGAGCACCACCTACCTTATATAATAGTTTGCCTGCCTTTCTCTCCAAAGCCCAGCCCTTTACTGCATGCTTGTGGCCAGACTATCTGGAAACTGAGCCGCTTACCTGTCCAACTAGAGTTCCTCACCAGAGGATAAATACTCCAAACTACTTGTACCTAGTAAAGCATCTAATTTTTTTTAAAGATTTTATTTATTTATTTGTCAGAGAGAGAGAGAGCATGCGAGCACAAGCAGGGGGATGGCAGGCAGAGGGAGAAGCAGGCTCCCTGCTGAGCAAGGAGCCCACTGCTAGACTCGATCCCAGGACCCTGGGATCATGACCTGAGCAGAAAGCAGAGGCTTAACAGACTGAGCCACCCAGGCATCCCCAAGCATCTAATTTTTTTAATTTAAAATTTAAAAAAAATTTTTTAAACACTAGCCAGGATTTTCTAATCAGAGTTTTCTGCCATCACCTGTTGCTTCATTAAAGCAAGGGACAAAGATAAAAAGTGGGATTAAGACATTTTAGAGGGGAAAAAAAATATCTTCCTCATTGTTAAGTGAGGACAAAAACCAAAACCAAACAGAATTCAGTAGTCTGTAACTCCCTGCAAAGGGTATCATTTCATGCATTTTCATCAAATGTGGAACCAAGCACACTATAAGCACTGTAAAAATGCTCTGTATCTTCCCTTAACCAAAGTGAATTAACCTACTATCCCACACCTAATTTTATTCTTCCAAGCACCTGATTTTATTGTTCTCTACTTTCAAACAGTTACCAATTTTTGGATAGCCATTTCTGCAAAAGCTCCTCCATATGTATGCAATTTTTGTCTAGGTAACAGCAAACTATCCAAAACTACCATCTCCCATCTGGGCTCATTCACACAAATTGCAGACTCAAAGGAATGTAATTTGGCACGTGAAAATCTCAGAGCCAATCATTATAGCAATCACTTAACTTAAAGGAAGAAATGAGACTTAAGATAAAATGTAAAGGAAATAAAATTACTGTAAATATAAGCTAGAATAAATGTTTTCTAATCATGATATTCTTTTTACCCATGGGACTTAAATCTTGCTAAATCTTTTTGTTACTCTAACTTAAAACAATTCACTAGCCTACCAATTTCATGTAAATCTACATTTAATTCTAAATATTTAATGCCAAAATACTAGGAAATTAAAAAATAAGAACATTTTAACTACATTAATTACATTTCTCCATTAAATATTTAGGGATGTAACTATTATGTACTAAGCTCTACTAGGCACTGTAAGTATAAGATGAAAACAAGGTTCTTATCCTCAATACGTGAACAATATTAGGATAAAATTTATAGTATTTTTTAAAGTGTTATGGAAACAAAGGCAGGGAACAATTATTATGTCCAGACAGGTTTTCAAAAAATTCCTAGAAAAAGTAAAATATGTGTGAGGGCTTAAAGGATGAGATAGGATTTACCCAGGTAGGAAGACCATT